>NC_139640.1:9995061-10032561 GCF_964638095.1 Poromitra crassiceps | reverse complement strand
CAATCTTTCATGAAATTCCAAAATTCTACTTTTTCTTATGTATCACAGGCTGCATGCAGTATGGCAACAGTCTCGCCTTCACCTGTCTCATCACTAGCCTATCCTTCAAACTTTTCTTTGCGGCGTAAACAGGCTGTTCCAAGTAGCCTAACCTATGCTGGACCAATTTAGTTTGTCATTTTGTTTAAGAATCATTCAGGGGTTTTATTTTAGTTTTCGGCTCATTGAAAGTTTTCCAGTTTTTCTCATGCAAGGTCCTTTCCTTTCACTTTAATGGAGAACAGCCTTCCTTGGTGGCCGGGCGCTGCACTGCGGCTGCCCACTGCTCCTAGTTCTAGGAAGGTTCTTAGGCCATGTTCAGACTAGGAGGCCAAATCTGATTTGTGAACTTTAGTGACCTATTAATGACTTCATCCAGATTGGTTTTATGAGTCTGGACGCTCCAAGTCTGATTTGTGTCACTTGTCCCAAACCACATAATATGGAGGTAGTTTCCAATCTGCTTTCGACTGATGTGACTTCAGTGCGGACGCGCAGATCCAACAAATCTGATTTGAAGGTCATCACTCGCAACTCATCATCAAATGCTTCTGCGCAGGAAAACCACGTCACCAACGTACGTATTTACTGACGACGCCCATGTCATTACCATAGCAACCCATGCAGATAGGCTGTTTAGGTCTGGCCACACAGATCCGACTTGAGAATCAGATTTGTGGCAGTGCGGACACACTCCCAAATCAGATTTGGGAAACCAATCAAGATAATGATGATTAATGACTTTATCAGCAAATCCGATTTGCCTGTAGTGTGAACGTGGCCTTAGTAGAGGATGGGTCAAATGCAGAGGATGGATTTCCCAACGGGGATAAATAAAGGATAAGTTAAAACATGAATGAGGGGCACTGCAACACCTAAATTGATTGGAAGTTGAAAAACCCTCATTAATGGATGCATGCGCCTGTCACCTTATGTAGAAGAGACCGTCTGGCTTGAGAGACTAACAGGAAGTGTAAATGGAATTGGAAGTTCAGATTGTATTTACACTTCCTGTCACTGTGACTCATATAAACCTAGTCTGACTCATAATGTGAGTCAGACTAGGTTTGACCAGGTGAGTCAGACTAGGTTTGACCAGGTGAGTCAGACTAGGTTTGACCAGGTGAGTCAGACTGGTTTGAGCAGGTGAGTCAGACTGGTTTGAGCAGGTGAGTCAGACTGGTTTGAGCAGGTGAGTCAGACTAGTTTGACCAGGTGAGTCAGACTAGTTTGAGCAGGTAAAACAGCCGACGTTTTGAACAGGAAGTCGCGATACAATGGATCAAGTTGGCGGTGCTACATAAGGTGAATACACCTCAGTTAAATCTGACAACAATGAACCGCTGCCTATAGGTTGAGGCCACGTCTCGTCATAGACGCTGGTTAGCTGGCTCAGCCTGGCTGGGGGCGGGGTCAGGGTGGAGTAAAAACCCCCGTTCTATCCATTCAGCAAAGTTAGAATTTAGCTGATAGCCCAGCCCAGGCAGACACGATCGGGGATTTAACCACCGCAGTAAACGCACATCTGAGCAGACGTCTTGTGTTCTGCTCTAGAACCCCCAAACCTGTAGTTTAGAGCCGCAGCACCGTCTTTTGGTGAGTCAGCCCATGAGATATATGGGCGGTTTTACCCCACTCGCGCGCCAGCCGTTTAACATTTTGTGGGCGTTCCCACACATGCGGACTGTCTCTATTCCCATTACTGTGACTACTGTCATTGGTGCTTTTTACCATCGCATGGTCAAGAGAAGTCTTTTTGGGGTGATGCTGCCTTCCAGACAACTGGGACCTTCAGATTTTCTGGCCTCCTATTAGGAAAAGTGCGCTGGAACGGCACTCAAAGTGGGAGCTCCCACTTGAAAACTGGGAGAAAAAAATCTACCCCCACTAGGCTGGGAACCAGTTGTCTGACGTCACACAACAATGGCCGCAACATGGAGTATGTAGTCCAAAGTATTAAGTGCCTTAATAAAATGTATAATAGAGTCTGTTACATTATGTGTCATTGCTGCTCCTCATTTTCATTTAAATATGTAAGGATGGTGCTCTACTCGTTGTTAAGCTGTCTTGCTATTTGCCAAACAAAAAAAAGTTTGTCGCGGTCCGCCATGTTTCTTGGTTGCGTTTTGCCTTTGTGCTCTGGAATGCTTTGAAGGTGGGGGGTGGGACTTTTCCACTGGGAAACACCCACGTCCCATGTGTCTGGAAGGCAGCATGAGTCATGCATTCATTCATTCATGAATGGATAACAGATATGATGTCATCAGTGATGTCATCAGTGATGATGTCATCAGTGATGATGTCATCAGTGATGTCATCCATCCTGGCTGAGGTAAGAGCGTGGCGTCAGCGGCCAGTGAACAGCCAGGAAGGGGGCTCCCGCACTATACGTTTGAATGCTAAAATAAAGCTGATAATATACAATTAAACGTCTGACCCTTTCAAAGTCACAAACTGTCCATTTATCTGCAGCTCGACAGCGCTGCTTAATCCAGAACCTTACTTCTGGGAACTTTTGTGAGGTAAAAAAAAACCTGGTCCATTGGAGTAAATGGAGCTGTTGCAACTCTTCTATTATACGGCTCTGGCTGAGGCTATATACGTTCAGTGATGATGTCATCAGTGATGATGTCATCTGCCAGAGCTTGAAGATATATCGAAAACATCTTTAAACCTGTCAAACGTGGGCTGTTGAAAGATGTGGTTTCCTTGAATGAGCTTGAGTTGCATGAAGTCGCCTGGGACGCACGTGGTCCTGGGCCAAAGTTGCCCTCGCTTCTGACAGTATTATGACAAACAAAGGCAAATGTGCAGATTTAGCAGGGGCAGAAGTTGCTATAGGCTATGGTTGTGATGCATGAAGATTTTAACGAAACATTAAATGCTAAACAAAGCATGTATTTTTACAGTAAAGCCATAATAATACAGTAATAATGCCACCAATCAATCAAAAACTGATACTGTCCTTTTTCTAGGCTAATTTGTATTATAATTTATTGAATCCAGGAACAATATAGTTGAAATATGTCAAATAAGCATTGAAATGTCACAAACAAAGACAAATAGTTCATCCTTAATGATATTTGCTATGTTTTCCATCACAATCAGTTACAAATGTCACTAAAATGACCAGAATTATAGGTGAAATGTTGCCATAAAGTATATGATTTGGGGTTGATTTTTCTCTCTAACATTTGGATGGACAGGTTCTCTTCCTGACCCTACCCCCCATCCCTCCTCGCTTCTCCTCTCCTCTCTCCTTCACTGCCTCTCCTCTAACAAACCCATAGCAGAGTCCCTCTGTTCTCACACCCCGAGGCTGACCAGTGTGTCAGAGCTAACCAGGGAGAGGAACAGAGAGAGAGAGAGAGAGAGAGAGAGAGAGAGAGAGAGAGAGAGAGAGAGAGAGAGAGAGAGAGAGACAGAGAGCGGGAGAGAGGCGAGGAGAGAGAGAGAGAGAGAGAGAGAGAGAGAGAGAGGGTTGAGTTGGGCCTTTTTCAGGGGCAACTGAAAAACAGGAAGATGAGACAAGATGTACAGAGTCCGTTTCATCTGGTGGAGAAAGAAAGAGGAGAGGCCAGACTCTTCATGCTTCTCATATATTTTTTTCTCTTTTCTTTCACTTATCTTTTTCATATTGCAACCCATCACTCGTTCCATCTTTAGACAGCGCTGGAGACATAATGTTGCCTGAATGTCAGCTAGTCCCCCTTCCTCTCCACAGAGTCACTCTACAACCATCTCAGCACACTTGGTACTGTGTTCCTCGCTCTGTTTCCCTTTCACTCCCTGAAGTGGCCCATACCTTCCTTGACTCTAGAGACCAAACCACCTCTTCTACTAGCCAAACGTGCATCAATCCGATGTAGTTTGGATGGAGGGCGTTCAGTACAGATCCGTGATCACAGCTGATGCTGAGGAGACACACCTCATCACCTCAAACACCATACACCAGTGATACTCAACTTGCGGCCCGCGGGCCACGAATTGCAAAAAAAACAGTGCACCTGAACGCAACATGCAAGATACCCGCTGAAGAAGTGTTCATGTCATTCTGGCCAATACTCCACTTCTGTTATGGCATTTCAGTCTGGAATATGGAATATCTTTCAACAATCTATGATTTAGCTGCTAAATTGTCAAATACCGCCGTCTGCTCGCTACCCAGGCACTTATGTATGTACTTAACCTAACTAACTTAACCTAACTAACTATCCGGTGTGCACAACATTGTCAGACTAAACTCCGGCTGACACCCCAAAAACCTACAATCCGCTACAGAAAAATGTATATTGTTTGTTTATTAACTGGCCCCTGGCCTTCTATCATTTCACGAAAGTGGCCCCCGGGCAAAGCAAGTTGAGTATCCCTGCCGTAGACTCTTGGTTAGTGAGTTAGACCCGTCCCCCCACTCACGGCCATAAGCTTCGTTTTGTTTGTATTTGTCTGTTCTTGGATGAAGATTTAGTCATCCTAGAGCCGGAACAAGCTGATTGCACTGTTGAATTATCAAAAGTCTCTGACTAGTCATCACACACTGCGGGGATTTGCAGCAGTAACGTAGGTTTGTTCAAAACCAAAAACCAACGGAAATAGTCCTACACTCACGTTGAGGAGCGCAACTCAGGTAGGTTTTCCTTTGTGCGTTGAATTGTGCTATTGTCCGGCTGTGACAGTGACGGTGAATCTTGGTGACCTGTGTGTGTTTACATTGGTCACTGCTTGGCGTGTGATCCATCATCCACACAGTGCATTATGGGTGGCCTTTTCTTGGAAGAGAGCTCTTTTCTTTAGGCTACAATCTGTGCAAACCAACGTTTTGTGTGTGTTTTTGTCTGCATGCGTCCATCTGCTCTATCAGCACACCAGCATCTTAAGTCTTAAGTAATCAAAGTGCATTCTCCCTTCAGCTCGGCTCGATGTGTGTTAGTGTGTGTCTCTATCGAGTCAGTCAGTATCTATGGGGCTCCGCGTCTCATTTTGTGCATACTGTGTGTCTGTCTGCTACCTGAAAAGGTGCGTATTCGCGCCTCCATATCTGCTTGTTGTGACTCTGTTTACTGTGCATGTACAATCCATTACAATCTGTGTGTGCCTCTGACTCTGACAGTCGGTGCATCATGCGTGTGTGTGTGTGCCCGTGTGTGTGTGTGTGTGTACGAGGAGAAGGGTATTCCCTGGGCTGCTAGTTATAATGTTTCTGGGGGTGATGGGGGGGGACTTGAAAGCCCTGCGCTGCCCAAATCAAAACTAACAAGGAAATGATGGGGGCTCCTTTATCTCCTCTCTGGCCTGGGGGGCCGAGAGGGGGCGAGAGCGGGAGATTGGGGAGGGAGGGAGGGAGGGAGGGAGGGAGGGGGGGGAGGGAGGGGGGGGGAGGGAGCGGGCGGGGGGGGGGGGGGCAGCCCGGCTTCCTCTTTGATTTGTAAAAAATGCATTACCTCCGAAATCAAACGGAAAATTACTGCGCCGAAGCAAAACACACAGAGGCAGGAGAGAGAGAGACGGAAGAGAGGAGATGGGCGGGGCGGGAGGGAGGGAGGGAGGGAGGGAGGGAGGGAGAGAAAGACAGTGAGTGGTTATAGGTGTGTGTGAATAGAAAGGAGGTGGGGAAAAGGAAAGGAGGATTCACCTGTATAGATATGCTGCCGGAGAGGAAGAGGAGGGGAGGATGGGTATAGATTTTGAGGCAGTGCGTAGGTGGTATGAGAAGGTAGCTGCAGAGAGAGCGAGGCGGCCGTATAGAACATCCTCAGAGGAGCCAGGCTTATATACATGACGCCACGGACCCAGAGAATATAGCAAATGAAACAGATGATGCAGTATTGATGACCTAATGCCCACAGGGAAGAAGAAAATTATAGATTACTACCTCCGACACAAAGAATATCTTATTTTTTAAAGACCTATACCTCTCTCCGCAGAGAACGCGTGCAGACGTGCAGGTTAGGCATCAGCATTTTAATCGCAAATACAGTACCTTTGGAAGTAGAATGTGCTATACTTGTGCCAAGGCCACAGTCCGTCTTGGTATCATAGGCCTTACAGTGAATACACAATGATCTTTGCCATATATTCCACTTGTAGTATTTCATTGTCTTGTGAAAAAGCTTAATATAGAAACCGAGCAGCGTTTGTGTGAAGATATGATTCAGTTTAAAGGTCTTATTCGAACCCCGTGTAACTTTGACTGGTTAATTTGGAAAGTGAGCGCAGACCCGAGATGCACAACTTGGGAGAAAAGGATGAAAAATACAGGATGAATGATGAGATAAAACAATAAAAAAAACAAGCAGGAGTGAGACAGAATGAACGCCTGGCGAGTGGCGACTCTATATTCGAAGAGAGAGAAGGAGCGGCCTGAAAACAAGAAAGAGGAAGAGATGGAGAGAACAAGAAGAGGAGAAGAGGGCCACGATCCAAAGACTAGACGGAGAGAGAGGGGTGAGATCGAGCGAGCGAGAGATAGTCAGAGAGAGAGAGAGAGAGAGAGAAATGCCTGGAGTTAGCAATAATAATTTATACAAACACACCTTAATAATTCACGTTCTATTTCAATGCTGGAGGGAAAATCCCAAATTCACAGAGCATAATTAAATAGAGGCAGAGAGTGGAGGGAGAGTGGCCAGCATTAAAGATAGCAGTGTAGCAGCAGCTGGGCAACTCTTCCATCTGAGCTTTGTAAAACAACCCAGATGAAACTGTAATATCCAAACTAGATCGCGTCTCTCGACTCTCGAGATCTCCTCACCTACTCCCCGTCGGCCAGATGTCTATGCGATTATTTATGAGACATTAATATTGTTAGCTTGTCGCTGTTATTGTTTATGGTGCGCTCGTATCGCTCGCTCGCTCTCACACAAAAGGCGTTGGAAGTACTTGTGATAGACTGAAGATCAACAGTTTGTTTGCATTAGAGGAGTGGTTCTCAAAGTGGGACCAGTGTTGGGGGTAACTCATTACAAAAGTAACGTATTACATGTAATATATTACTTTTAGCAGTAACTCAGTAATATAACTTATTACTTATAGGATTTCAGTAATATTATACCAGTTATTTTGTCAAGTAACTCAAGTTACAAATTGAGTGACATTTGATTAAATCAAAGCACATATTTAAAAAACATACAATCATTTCCTAATCAAACTGTGTGTTTTTATGCAAATAACCACTATAGATGACAATAACAAAGGAAAAGAATAATATTTAGAATTTCTGATTGTTTACACTGACTTCAAGGCGGTTGAAATTATTTTTCGGGATGGTTCCGGGGCGGCGATGTCATTCCACTGCTGCTGTTATTACAGTGAAAGTAATGCAAAAGTAGTGTAATAAGTGACGAGTTACTCTACACAGAAAGTAATATTGTAAAGTAACGTATTACTTTCAAATGGAAGTAACTAGTAATATGTAGTATATTACATTTTGAAAGTAACTTGCCCAACACTGGTGCTCGTATCGCTCGCTCGCTCTCATACAAAAGGCATTGGAAGTACTTGTGATGGACTGAAGATCAACAGTTTGTTTGCATTAGAGGAGTGGTTCTCAAAGTGGGGTCTGAGGACCCACAGGCATCCTTGAGGGGGTTCCAGGGGGTCCCCAGCAAAAAAAGGGAATCCTTATTTTCACTATAATTCCATCCATAAGTGTTGGCGAAAATTGAAGTTCCATTGGCATTTCCTAATCAATAAGCTATAATTGCATACGCATAATTAATGCTATGAGTTATTAGCCATAAGACATCTCACAAATGCATATTTGGACAGGCAGACACATAGGAGGAGATTTCTTAAAGCGTGTGTCAAACTGTCAATCGCTACTGAATATTTGGACTCTGTACATTGATCAGATTCAGTCACTCCTATAATGCAGTTTATAGGAGAATGTTATGGCTTTAAATATACTTTTATCAGACACTTCCTGGACTCCTGGTTTCAATTCATTTGGTTTATATAAGCTGTTATAATTATTATATTGCGGATGAGGAGTGGTAAATTCCATTCTATAACAATAAGTAACACAATGACAGAATTGTATAACTATTTTGGTCCTGGGTTTCATACACTTTCTGTTTTAAAACCTCTAAAAGCAAAGATCTTACCAGATGGGGGACTGCGGGACAAAATCTTATCAAATGGGGGTCTGGGGGTCCTTGATGTGAAAAGGTTTGAGAACCACTGACCACTGCATTAGACAAACCTGTGTTTTCATACACACCTGTGGTGCTCAGGTGGGTTCGTCAAAATGGATACTGTGGATGCATAGTAAAAAAAAAAAAAAAAAAAACGTTTCCAATGATGAAATATCTACGTTGTCATAGATTTGAGTCAGGAATTATTACCAGAAAAAATATGAATAATTGTTGCATAATGCAGCTGTAATAATGTTGGTATGATACAAAACGGGCAACTTACACATAATAAGCCCAAAGATAAACATGAATAGACAGCAAACTAATGGCTATAAGAGACTGCAGTCAATCCAGACACTACAGCTGGAAAATAGATTTGAACCACTATCGAATCTGTGTGCATCAGAAATGCCAACCGCTATTGATCATTTGCACAAG
Organism: Poromitra crassiceps; assembly: GCF_964638095.1. Classification (NCBI taxonomy): domain Eukaryota; kingdom Metazoa; phylum Chordata; class Actinopteri; order Beryciformes; family Melamphaidae; genus Poromitra; species Poromitra crassiceps. The sequence goes on along the minus strand of NC_139640.1, from coordinate 10,023,952 downwards.
GAAGAACTACAGGCTAAGGTACACACACATAAAGGGTTCAAGTCAAAGGCTTGGAAGGACAAGGAGCCCGACCGCCCAGAGGAGCAGACACCTGTGCTGGACATTCTCATTGTTGGAGAAGCGGTAAGATGATCAAAACACGTTTTCCAAGTGCAATGGTCTGTCACATCAGTGAAGAACATCCCCCAAGTACTGTCTGACTACCCTGAAATCAATCAAATCGTTGTACATGTGGGGACAAATGATATACGCAGAGAGCGGTCGGACCTGCTGAAGCTGGATTTCATTGAACTTTTTAACAGACTTGGCAAACTAGAGAGCCAATCCTTTATCAATGGGCCATTACCAATAGCTGACAGAGGAATCAATAAGTTTAGCAGGCTGCTTGGATTGAATGGCTGTCCAGAACCTGCAATTTAAAAAGGACTGAACCTCTGACGCAGGGGACAACTGTTGCCAAGAAACTCATCCTGAAGGAATGGAAATCCCCCTCTTCACCTTCTTTTCAAATGTGGTTGACGGACATGACCTCGGTTATATGGATGGAGAGACTTAGGTTCCTTAGGACCAACTCACTCAAAAAATTCTCTGCCACCTGGGACCCGTTCCTGGCCTACCTTGATGAGGTTAGGGGGGACAGGTGACTCGCCCGGCTGGTTCCTCGTGGAGCCCTTGCGAGGGATCCTTAGTTTGGACAGTATCTCTCTTATAAGTTCATAAGCACCTTAAGCGGTTTGTAGCACCACGTTGTAATATTGAATGTTGATCATGTTTTTGTTTTTTTGTTTTTCTCTGTCCGAGCCTGTTCGTGTGTTTTGTTTGTGTACTGTTTAGAAAAATTTAAAATAAAATATTGGAAAAAAAGAAAGAAAAAGGACTGAACGTCATTGATAACTTGAACCTGTTCTGGGGCTGTAGAGACCTTTTCAGAGCAGATGGCTTCCATCTAAATCTACCTACATCTCCATCTGCCTGCCTCCCGGATGCACTCACTCAACTCTGACACATTTCAGTCCCAACTTCAACAGCACCCCATAGGTGACCCATCACTCTCACCACAGCGCCAGTCCCACCCTGACCCAGCCTCAGCTTGGAGCTCTCTGTTCCTCCACCCACCCAGATCAATCTCCCCTGCCTCCCCTCTGTTAGGATCCACAGAGAAGATTGAAGAACTGGTGAATGCCGGACTTCAAGTCATTCCTCGAGCCCTTTCCTGCACCGTTCTAGCCAGCCCCTCAGGCTCCACCTCCCCGGAAGCCCCACTATTCAATTCAGCCCCCCCCCCCCCTTGTCCCTCTCGCCCCCCCTCTTCAACTCCCAGGTGTCCTGCCCCTCCCTGCCCCCCTCGACCTTCATCCAACCTGGAGGCACCAAGTGCACCGTGTCACATGAGCGTTGCTGATATCAACACCAGAGAAGCAAACAACTGGTGGCCTTGGGGTCCCAGTCCGGGACTTCCACGTTCTGACTACAAAAATACGTCATCCCTGCGGCTCTCTATTGCTGCATCACCACCAAGAGTTTTTACACCAGTGCCTGTAACTTCCCTATCCTTTTTTCACTAGCAACATGTACCGTCTCCGTGCTGCAAAAAGTTTATTTGATGGTTTTAACTGAAACCTAGTTACACAAGAATGGCTATTCTCTTATTGAATCTGCACCCCCCAATCTTTTTTTATGTGTGTGTGTGTGTGTGTTTTGCAGCTCCTTTCTCTGATGTGTTTCAATGCAAACAGGTGTCATTTGGGCATTTTACATCTTGTGAATACCTTGCTTTGACTTTGAAATGTACTATTCAAGTTTTATTTCTGATTGTATATAGACCGATTTTGATAGGCTATATCGGGTAACTTCAATCTTCACATTGATCATCCAAATGATAACCATGCTAGAGAGCTGACTATTATGGCTTTTGGTCTGTCTCAGCATGTGTCAGGGGCCAGGGGCCGCGGGACTGACTCACAATCGGGGGCATACCTTTGACTTGATTATCACTAGGGGTCTCAATATAACTAAAATTGCTACTATTGATGTTGGATATCTGATCACTTCTTTTTGATCAATTGTTTTCTGATTTTCTTTTTTTTGGGGTGTGCCAGCTGCCTGTGTGGGTGGCACTGGCACACCCAGGCACACCTGTAGCTACGCCGTTGTTACTGGGAATACGCATACGAATGGGCCCCATTCAGACAGAGTCCCAGCGGGCTGTGGGGGCACAAAGGTTTTGTTGAATGGACAACTGCAAGCTACGTCACTGATCGGCTTCCCCTAGTGATGTCACAAGGAGGGGAATTTGAAGGGGGGGGGGGGGGGGGGGGGGGGAATTGGCCAGGTGCAATTGGGCAGATAATAGGGGAAAATTCAGAATAAATAAATAAATAAAGTGGTCAATTTATTATGGCATATTACAAAAAAAGTCTTTATCAATAAACAATTCCAAGTCCTCGTCTTCAACTTCCGAGTCCAAATGCATGAATGCTCAAGTCCAAGTCCAAGTCTGAATCAGTGCTCAAGTCCAAGTGGAGTCACAAGTCCTGCAAATGAGTCCAGCACTCGTCGAGTCGGACTCGACTACAACACTGAGCGAATGTGCGAAAACGTTCTTCAGCTAAATAAAGACAGAAGAACGGAGGTCATTATCTTTGGCACTAAGGAAAAGAGGCAGACAAGTAGGGCTCACCTTGACTTCCTGTCTCTCAAGAGTAAAGACCAAGCTATCTTGGTGCTATTATGGATACCGATCTGACTTTAAAAAATAAACATAAAAAATATCAATACCATTACAAGATCAGCTTTTTATTACCTTAAAATATAACCAAAGGACAGACCCCTATACTCATTTAGAAAAGCTGATACATGCATTCATTATCAGCAGGTTAGACTCCGGTCTCCCCCCAAAAACTCGGGGGCGGTTACGGCTCCTTCAGAATGCTCTGGCCACTATTCTGACTAGACTAAGAAAAGCGAACCAATTACACCAGTTCTTAGATCACTGCATTAGCTTCCACTCTGCCATATCATTTATTTAAAAATTCTGCTGCTTGCCTAGAAAGCGCTAAATGGCTTAGCTCCAAAATACAGTTGTGACCTGCTCTTAGGATATGAGCCACCCAGACCTCTGAGGTGATCTGGGACCCGTCTGTTAGCAGGGTGAAAACTAAATGAGGTGAATCTGCCTTTAGTAATTATGCTCCCAATTACTGGAATACCCTTCCAGAAGCACTGACATGTGCTCCCACAGTCAGCTGTTTTAAAAGCCGGGTCAAAACTCCTTTTCTCTGTGGCCTTCCGCTAAATCATTGGTTCCCAAACTGTGGTCTGGCCTCCGCCTGGTGGTCCGCCAGAGAATTGCATTTTGGATTGGGCCGATTTCCGGAAATATCGCTATTTGGGAAACGTGTCATGCTAGCTTGTCAGGAAGGTAGCTAAATAGCACTCCAAAGTTAGGGGACATTTTGACGAAGGGGTTTTAAAGGGGTGCTCTTTTGTGTTGGCAGGTGTGTGTGTGTGTGTGTGTGTGTGTGTGTGTGTGTGTGTGTGTGTGTGTGTGAGTGAGTGTCCGTGTGTGTGTGTGTGTGTGTGTGTGTGTGTGTGTGTGTGTGTGTGTGTGTGTGTGTGTGTGTGTGTGTGTGTGAGAGTGTCCATGTGCGTCCATTTTGAACCAGCTAGTAGCTTTATATTGTTATTTAGCCTTTCTGCTGCTATTGCACGGTTAAATCATCACATTTTATTTTTTGGGGGGAAGGGGTCCCTGGGAAATTTGGTTTGCTACGTAGTGGTACTTGGTCTGAAAAGTTTGGGAACCCCTGCACTAAATCATCTGCATGCAACGTGTTATTCTCTATATCAATTTATTTTATTTCTTTTATGCATGTTTGACCTATTTTATCTCTATCTTTTTAATGTATTCTTTAATAGATGTGGTCTGTGTGTATGTATTTCTCTGTTTTATGTGAAGCACATTGTATTTATCTCGGCTCCCAGACAATTGGAGAGCTCTCCCTAAATTTGTTGTCCTTCATTTATCATATGGCTACATTAACCTAAACATGATCACTATTGTTTATATATTATGGAATAACTGTACATTTATATCTGTAGCACCATATAAAAACCAATTTACAGTTAGTTACCGGTGTATATTTATTTATTTATATTTATTCAGGTATTTTCTTTACTGCATCGTCTCGCTTCTTCAAAGGTCCCTTTAATTTCTCCTATTGATAAATGCACTACAGGGACGTCCACCATGTTGCATCAGACACTGCCTCCGGTGGCCACGCAAAGATCACCTCCATCAAACACCTGAAGTCTACCAAAACATATGAAACACAACCCTGTCATATTTCACATTGATTTAAGGTGTGTTTTTAAAGCCATAGCATGCCCTCAGAGCTTCACGCAATACCTCCATTCTCAGTTTGACTCCCACCTACTAGAATTTTTTCAACAAATTGTACATTCGTCAACTCTTTCTTCCAACTCACTAAAATTAACTGCCAGTTGGTTAGACTCTGACTTTAACACACACACACACATACACACACACACACACAAATCTCTGAAACTTCTCTCTTCTCGCTTTCATTATTCAGGAAGTACATGTGCCAAGTATGCGTGCAAAAGTCAAGTTTACTGTAATAATCATGTTTGACTCTTTTCCCTCTCTCCCATCTCTCCCCCGTCTTCCCTTTCTTCCAGGTGTTGTGGAGGCATGGACTGTAACTGCGTCAGTGATCTGCTGCTCCCCCCGGTGCCCGCCCTCTGGACGCCAGGTCAGTCCCATAGGTTGAGGCCACGTCTCGTCATAGACGCTGGTTTAGCTGGCTCAGCCTGGCTGGGGGCGGGGTCAGGGTGGGGTAAAAACCCCCGTTCTATCCATTCAGCAAAGTTAGAATTTAGCTGATAGCCCAGCCCAGGCAGACACGATCGGGGATTTAACCACCGCAGTAAACCCACATCTGAGCAGACGTCTTGTGTTCTGCTCTAGAACCCCCAAACCTGTAGTTTAGAGCCGCAGCACCGTCTTTTGGTGAGTCAGCCCATGAGATATATGGGCGGTTTTACCCCACTGGCGCGCCAGCCGTTTAACATTTTGTGGGCGTTCCCAGACATGCTGACTGTCTCTATTGTCATGTTAGGTTGAAGTAGCAGGTCCTTTCAAGAGTGATCTAATCTTGCTTTGTTGCATCAGATCTGCTACAAGGCACATCTTTCATTCTGAAAATAGCCTTGCACCTGCACACGTCTTTGAACATTGTGTAACTGAGCCATAACTTGTAACTGATAATACTTTACTCATCAGAATCATGATAATACTTTACTCATCAAAATCATGATAATACTTTACTCATCAAAATCATGATAATACTTTACTCATCAAAATCATGATAATACTTTACTCATCAAAATCATGATAATACTTTACTCATCAAAATCATGATAATACTTTACTCATCAAAATCATGATAATACTTTACTCATCAAAATCATGATAATACTTGATCATTATAGCGATGATGTCTCAGTAGTACTACTACCAGTGTTGGGCAAGTTACTTTCAAAATGTAATATACTACATATTACTAGTGACTTTCATTTGAAAGTAATAAGTTACTTTCCAATATTACTTTCTGTGTAGAGTAACTCGTTACTTATTACACTACTTTTGCATTACTTTTACCAAAACAACAGCAGCAGCAGAATGACATCGCTGCCCCGGTACATCCCGAAAAAGTATTTCAACCGCCTTGAAGTCAGTGTAAACAATCCAAAATTTGAAATGTTATTCTTTTCCTTTTTTATTGTCATCTATAGTGGTTATTTGCATAAAACACAGAGTTTGATTAGGAAATGATTGTATCTTTTTTAAATATGTGCTTTGATTTAATCAAATGTAACTCAATTTGTAACTTGAGTTACTTGACAAAGTAACTGGTATAATATTACTGAAATCCTATAAGTAATCAGTTATATTACTGAGTTACTGCTAAAAGTAATATATTACATGTAATATGTTACTTTTGTAATGAGTTACCCCCAACACCGGTGAACAAAGTCAGTTATACGCTATGTCCTTAGTGTTGACTGAGGCCAGTTGTTTTGCCAGGATTACTTGACTTAAAGAGCTAGTTAATTCTATCAGATGTAAAGCAGTCGGCTTTTAGGATTCAGGCTCCAGTAGCATCAATCAGATCTCTCCCAGAGAGCTGTCATCAGCCCACTGACCAATCTGTTGAGGCCAGGGGGCATTAGCACAGACTAACATTGCTCAAGGCATGTGCTCTGATATTAAACACATCATCCCTCACCCCCCATCACTCATCCGTCATGCGGACAGCAAATCCCCCTGGCGAGCACCAGGAAAAAACGACAGGCCCCCCCTATAACCACCATCCTCCCACTTTCCTGCTCCCATTTGCCCAGGCATCGCCTTCCCAGACTGGGCCTACAAGCCAGAGTCGAGCCCCGGCTCCAGACAGATCCAGCTGTGGCACTTCATCCTGGAGCTGCTGCAGAAGGAGGAGTACCAGGGGGTGATCGCCTGGCAGGGCGACTACGGAGAGTTTGTCATCAAGGACCCGGACGAGGTGGCCAAGTTGTGGGGGATGAGGAAATGCAAACCTCACATGAACTATGACAAGCTGAGCCGGGCACTGAGGTATGATGGGACATGTATGTTTCTGATTGTGTGTTCATGTTTTGGTAAAAGACGTCATGTCATCGTATGGGACAGCACCTACATTGTGAATGTCAGTCAGCAACAACTATCGTTATCAAACAAATCAAGCGTTTTATCAGATTGTTGGACTGAAGCCACACTTACATCTCTCTTCTCCATGTTAGTGAACATGGAGAGATAAAGATGGGTCTTTTCCTGGGGAGTGTCGATACCCTCAATTTCTCCTTATCTGTGGACATCCTAATAAAGCTAAATAAAAAATTCAATCGAGATTTCAAAATTAAGCATGTGCTTGGGCTTCATGAGAATTCCCTTCAGAAAAACTGCTTTGCACCAAGCTTGCTGAAAGTGATGAAAACAATCACCTTACATACAGTACCTTCAGTATTATACGTCACCCCCACCCACCCCCACACGGAGTTTTCTTATGCAAATGACAGCACCTAGACTTGTCCCCCCCCCCCACACACACCCCCTCCCTCTGCTTTCCTTTGGCCTCTTGTTAATGGGGGCTGTCGTCAGGGTCTAATTGTTATGAATTGGCTGGGGCCACAATTAGCCTTCTTAATTAGCCTCACTTAATTGCTCAATTAAGGGCCACGGCACAATTGCCACGCAAAGCAAAACACGTACACATCATTGCACCGGGCACGACCACTGTGGCTACATGCTGATACACGCCGCTGTGTTTGTTGATATAGTATGTATGTCTGCATAATGAGGCGCTCGGTATAGCCAGTGTTTAACGCTGAGGCTGTGCAACGCGCTCTGTACTGGCTGCACACACACCGTGGGTCACTTTGAAGGAAAGGAATTTGAACGCGGCAAACAATGACGTCCACGATTAAAGCTCCTATCGGCGCCGTGACAAGTCCCCAGGTTTGCAATTTGCAGCCTCCCTTCCTGCCCACTAGGGTTGGGAATCACCAGATGCCCACAATACGATACTAAAATTATACTTGAGTCACGATACGATAGTATTGCGATATTGCCGATATTGCGATATAGTGAATATTGCGATATATTGAATATTGCGATATTTCGATATATTGCAATTTCTTACTTTTTCAACTGCAAATGATGTCCCCAAAGGAAAACTTTGTCAACATCTGGTTTATATAAGAACAATTTTCCAGTCTGTACATCTGACTTCAACCATTTTATTGCAGCAACATTGTCAAGTAGACAGACGAACAACTTTCATAAAGTCATGTCATAGTTGCATGCACCTGACAAACTGAACTGTTTGTTGCAGTCTACTTACAGTCCACCTGTGTGGACTACTGTACTTAGGTAGTTTTTGAACAATGCAACTTCACTTCACTTGCACAAAACTTGTGCAGCCCATTCAGTAACTGGGGAATTTGTAAATTACTGTTATGACAAAACTGTTGCTGTTAAAACAAAATGAAAATATGCTACCATTTTTTTTTACTGCTGGCTTTGGAACTAAAGTTTAGTAGCCCGGGTGGCCTGGCATGGCCTGCAAAAAAAAACATTTTTTTTTTTTGCAATATCGATACTTGGCGTCCAAATATCGATACAATATCGTCAGGCAAAATATCGCGATACTATGGTGTATCGATTTTTTCCCCCACCCCTACTGCCCACCTTACCTGAACGCTCAGTCTCGTTACCTGGCCCAGATGGCATCGTGAGCTGGCATCCTGGCAGACTGTAGATTGTGACACCTCAGTGGGTGGCACAGGAAACACACGGCGCGACATGCCCAGCGGGAGACACCTGAGGTCGTTACCGTGGCGACGTCTCTTGTTATTCCACCTCTTTGTGTTTACTGCTGGAGACAGTGACAGCTTCTTGAGTTCATATGCATTACACTTCACCTAGGTTGGATATCATTGGATATAATCTTTGATATCTCTTCTTTACTTTACTTTATTGGTTTATTGTGACGGGACAATGCACATTAATGGACATGTTCAGAAATACAGAAGCCTCTATATACGAAAACATGTAAATATGCCGGAGTTAGCTAATGCTAATTTAAGTTCTGATACTTAAAATTCAATACCATGTTGACAACTCCCCCCCCCCCCCGCCATATAACTCTTCATTAAATGAAAGTACATTTCATTATTCAATAGGGTAAATTATTCTCGATTTAACATTAACATGCACCTGTACATTAACCTGACGCTGCCAGATGGACGGTATAGCTCCACATAGGTTTCACTAAATGTGAGTTCACGTGACGGGCGGTTTACCAGGCTACCTGTACATGCCTTGTGCTGTTGAAACTGAAATCAATGTATTTACTCTGTGCTCGTTACAAATGCCCATAAACAATGTTTCTCATTGTAGAAGCCAATATCTTTAAGCTTTTCGATACCTTCCAATATACCCTTTTATGCCATAAAATTGATAATACCAAAAATCAAGACAGTATTGTTTTTGAATTCCTAACAAGTCCTATGCATCACAGAGGCAGCCCTTTGTTTTGTTCATTGGAAACGCTGCTGTGTGTCAGTGGGTGCACAACCTCTGATTCAGGAGTTTAGCTTCTTGACTTTGGCTGCGTTTCCCAACAAAGACGCTTCTTAAGGAGTTAAGAAGCTTCTTAACTCCTTAAGAAGGAGTTAAGAAGGCTGTTTCCCAAACACCTTCTTAACAGCCTTCTTAGAGGCTGTTAAGAAGGGTGTAAGAAGGCTCTTAAGAAGGGTTCTGTGAAAGGTGCTATATAAATCCACAACATTCTTATTATAAAAGGAATCCATTCTGATTAGAGGAATATAGCCTACGGTAAAACATTTAAAACACAAGTAACCATATTACATAGAGGAGAGATTTTCAAGTGTTCCCCAATTTTAAACACTAAAAGGTGCATGAAAGAAAGGAAACAGGGAAAAACACAACAGTGGACTATATTATTATGTCCTTTTGTCTGACGCGGCTGAATCTGCCAGTGTTTCGTCATTAAGAAGGTGTTAAGAATGACCCAGACCCTTCTTACAAAACCTTCTTAACGAAAGATCATCTTAGGCTAAGAAGCAATCGGGAAACGCGTTGGCTTCGTTGGCTTCTTACGGGAACCTTAAGAAGGGTCAAAGAAGCTTCTTAGCTTCTTAAGAAGCTTTTGGGAAACGCAGCCTTCTTAACGGAAGATCAACTTAGGCTAAGAAGCAATCGGGAGCTTCTTTGACCCTTCTTAAGGCTCCCCGTAAGAAGCTTCTTAGCGCTAAGAAGCTTTTGGGAAATGCAGCCAAAGTGTCTGTTAGCAGAAGAATAGAATTTGCCTTTATAGAACCATATTGTATTGAATCGAGGCAGCCAGACAGCAATTGATTTGTGGAAGGAGGGGCTAAATAAAAACAGTGGGAAATCAGATAGCTCTGGCCCTACAGGACTAGAGTTGTTTACCTATGCTCTGTGTTAGGGAGAAAAGCAAAGGCCTTAATGCCGGCATTATATTAAGCCTTTCCTCCTCTTTTCCTTTTTTTCCTTCATCCCCCTCATCTCATCCCCTTCCTCCTTTCATATCCTCTGCTTCACAGGTATTACTACAACAAGCGCATTTTGCACAAAACCAAAGGGAAGCGTTTCACTTACAAGTTCAACTTCAGCAAGGTGGTGCTGGTGAACTACCCCCTCCTGGACATGGCCAACTCGCCCTTCCTGCTGGCCCAGAATCACTTCAACGGGGGCTCCGCCGCACCGGACTGCAGCCCAGAGGTATGGAGGGGAGGAGGGGATGGATCTGGAGAGGATGAGATTGATGGTTGGGAGGGATGGAAGGAGGAAAAGCGGGAAGAGATGAAGTGATGAAACAAGTACAAATATGGGGGGCAGAGAAGCATATATATATATATATATATTTTTTTTTATCCCATTTTTAAACCCCATTAGTGCTAATTTAATTTATTTATCCTGGTTGCTACTCCACCCTCTGCCGATCTGGGGAGAGCCAAAACTGGCTCCATGCTTCCTCCGAGACATGGGCAGTTAGCCAGCCGCTTCTTTTCACCTGACAGGGGAAGCTTCACCGGTAGGACATAGCACGTGGGAGGATCACGCTATTCCAACCAGTTCCCCTCCCTCCGAACAGGCGCCCTTAACGACCAGAGGAGGAACCACATTAGCAACCAGGATATTGCATGTTTTGGTGAGGGGGTTCCTATATGAAGGAAACCCCCGGGAGGCACGGGGAGAACATGCAAACTCCACACAGAAAGGCCCTTTTGACGACCCCACCCGGGTGGTGGACACTCGAGGACATGCGGACGGGCACTCATTCCTTCAGCGTTCACAGCATCCCAGGTGGGAATCGAACCCAGGACCTTCGAGCTGTGAGGCGACAGCGCTTACCACTGCACCACCGTACCCCCTATATATATATATATATATATATATATATATATATACGGTATATATATATAGTTTGTTTTTGTTATGATTACCTATCTTCAGTATTGTGCACATAATTCAGTAACCAGCCCTACAGGGAACAATGGAAACCTAGCTGTATGTACTACAAAAGCTGGAACAACAAGAAATGCAGGAGTGATATCGAGACATGATAGCCAATGCTTAATTGTTTATTAAACAGGATTTAATTTGGGTAACCGAAATCCATTTCATTCTAGTGATCCGTCTGTGTCTGTTGTAGTTCCCGGGCTCCTGCTGTGCACTCTGCTTTTTGAAAGGGGATGGGGTTTGTAGCTACTCATCGCGTCTATCTTTTATTCAATGTCTCTAATGGAAGGCCAGTGGTCGTAATAGAATACAATTCACTTATTTGCCCTGAGAGATTGTGAATTTTTTTTACAAAGATAAATTGTATCAGAACGCCAGAGGTGAAACATGAATAAAACTGTCCTCGTTCAATTTGGAAATATATAACGTTATAACTTCACTGATGGGCCCATCAAAGAGGGGAGGGGAAATAAAATAAATGTAATAAATGTGACTAAATAATGGGAGTAACCACATAACTACACGTGTATTGTAGAGTGCTTTATTTGGACCTGCTGCCATTGTGAGTTATATTTTATATTTCATTATTTTAGACAAGAAATGTTCCAGAAAGTGCACACATAACTTAAAAACTACAGTAGATTCATCCATCACTTGTCTGTGCCCTCCTTAAGAGGGGGGTTAAGGAGAGAGACAGACGCTGAAGGAGAAAGTGGAGGCGGGGGGAAGAAGACGTTACCCCCCCCCTCCTCCGTTCTCTCTCTCATCCTCGTCTCCGTGGCGATGGTGTATATCCATCTGATCTGTATATCCATCTGTCATCGATTGAAAATGAAAGAAATGGAAAGTAAAAAGGGTCGCGTCAGATCAGATCAATGGCGCCTCATTAATGCGGGTTTGTTAAGCAACGCAGATCATGCGGCTTGGGAGTAACCTACAGTCTCGCCTTTCAAACTTGGGGGCTGAGGGGGTGACAGATACTATTGATCCAAAGTCGTGCTAGGAGGAAAAAAAAATCCCCCCCAAATGCCCCCTCGATTCTTTCGCTGCTCCATTTATTTTATCTCCTCCTCCTCACTTATTTTTTAAAATACCTCTATGCACACGGCAATTGACATGCACACTGCAGTCAAAAAAAAAAAAAAAAAAAAAATCTCAGATCTCAGTCCTATTCGTCCTTTTGTCCGCCATTTATCCTTTGTAGCCACGTTCTTAATCGCTGGCCTCCATTTGACTCCGTCCTCTTCCTGCCTTTGAGTCTCTTGAGCCTCTGAGTCCTGCAACCTCCCGTTTCCTCCAAGTCCCCCGTGGCACCCGCTTTTATCCTGTCCTTGCTGCGGCAGTGGCACTGTTTACATCATCACATTCTGTGGGGTGCCACACTGTCATCAAATGACCAGTGTTGGGGGTAACTCATTACAAAAGTAACATATTACATGTAATATATTACTTTTAGCAGTAACTCAGTAATATAACTTATTACTTATAGGATTTCAGTAATATTATACCAGTTACTTTGTCAAGTAACACAAGTTACAAATTATTCGTTTAAAAAAAAAAATCAAAGCACATGTTTAAATAAAGATACAATAATTTCCTAATCAAACTGTGTGTTTTTATGCAAATAACCACTATAGATGACAATAACAAAGGAAAAGAATAACATTTAGAATCTTGGATTGTTTACACTGACTTCAAGGTGGTTGACATTATTTGTCGGGATGGTTCCGGGGCGGCGACGTCATTCTGCTGCTGCTGTTATTACAGTGAAACTAATGCAAAAGTAGTGTAATAAGTAACGAGTTACTCTACACAGACAGTAATATTGTAAAGTAACTTATCACTTTCAAATGAAAGTAACTAGTAATATGCAATATATTACATTTTGAAAGTAACTTGCCCAACACTGCAAATGACTTGCACCCTGCACAAGGTGGCTTTGTAGGAATACATACTCTATGTTTTGGAATTTGGAGTAAAATTAGATTTGTTTTTAAATGATATGAACTGATCATTGTACTCTTCGTTTCTTCTTCTTTCTCTCTCTTTCTCAGGCCCTACAGTCCCTGTTTCCTCGTTTGCCAGACTCGGGCAGAGGGACGTCCCTGTTCGATCGAGGCACCGCAGCACCGGGACCAGAGGGAGACAAGCTGAGGCTGGACGCGTTCCCCTTTCTCAGTTCAGGTGAGAAGAGACAAGTTACTGTAAGATGACCAGTGCCGCCGGTCTGTCGTGACCAGTGTTGGGGGTAACTCATTACAAAAGTAACATATTACATGTAATATATTACTTTTAGCAGTAACTCAGTAATATAACTTATTACTTATAGGATAACAGTAATATTACACCAGTTACTTTGTCAAGTAACTCAAGTTACAAATTGAGTTACAATATTTTGGTCAAAGCACATATTTAAATAAAGATACAATCATTCCCTAATCAAATTGTGCAGTTTTATGCAAATAACCACTATAGATGACCAGTGTTGGGGGTAACTCATTACAAAAGTAACATGTTACATGTAATATATTACTTTTAGCAGTAACTCAGTAAGATAACTTATTACTTATAGGATAACTAATATTATACCAGTTACTTTGTCAAGTAACTCAAGTTGCAAATTGAGTTACATTATTTTGGTCAAAGCATATATTTAAATAAAGATACAATCATTCCCTAATAAAATTGTGCCGTTTTATGCAAATAACTACTATAGATGACAATAACAAAGGAAAAGGATAACATTTCGAATTTTGGATTGTTTACACTGACTTCAAGACGGTTTCAATTATTTTTCGGGATGGTTCCGGGGCGGCGATGTCATTCTGCTACTGCTGTTATTTTTGATGAAAGTAATGCAAAAGTAGTGTAACAAGTAACAAGTTACTCTACACAGAAAGTAATATTGTAAAGTAACTTTCAAATGAAAGTAATTAGTAATATGTAGTATATTACATTTTGAAAGTAACTTGCCCAACACTGGTCGTGACGCACACGGGTGGAGAGAATGTTGAGAAATAAATCAGACAAAAAGGAGGAGGAGTTAGTCAGACACTCTTAGTGCTAGAGCTTATAGACTGCTGGGCCCCAAAAAAACAAGCCCGACCCGATCCGAGCCCATTCTGTGTGGGCCCGTCCCGTTCCCATTGGCTACATTCACGGGCTCGAGCCCCGGCCCGAACCCCGAGATTGTGTTAGTAAGATGTCTGTTTATCTAAACTATAACCCAGGCTTATGAATACATAAGGTTTTAAGGTTACAATGTTATATAACACTCTCATTATCACACAAAATATGACCCAATAGGCATATAGGAACTGGAAGTATGCACAGAAAGGAGACAGAGAGGCCATTTACACCTGGCGTTAACATGTGGTTTCTGCCATCAGATTGCAATCCGATTGTGTTTTATCACTTCAGCCTGATTGCATTTACACCTGGCGTTAACATGCGTTTTCTGCAATCTGATTGCAATCAGATTGCAGAAATGGTTGTCCTCTCAATCGGCATAAAGTTGGTGTATCCAGATTGAGAGGACACATTGCATTTACACTTGTGTTCAATGTGTACACAATGCATCCCTGACCACCTCCGGAGGTGGTTTGGCCGATCAGATTTGCAATCCTTCTTCGATGCGTTTTGGGGGTGTTTACACCTGGCATTTCAAGTGATGAAAACACAATCTGATTGCAATCTGATCACAGAAGACGCATGTTAGCGCCAGGTGTAAATGGCCTCTTAAACAAAGAAAGGAGGAGATGGAGGAAAAAACAAAATGAAAAAAATAAATGAACAGTTATTGTTAACGGAAATAAGAGACCCATTACAGCCTGCAGTTAGGTGAGAGAGGCCAGAATTATGAATTATGCATATCAGCTAGTGGTCAGAGCGAGCATGAACAAATCAGCCACAAACTCAGTATGACCACTTGCCCTCCTCTATTTCAGCATGCCCCAAAGTGGAGGTTTCATTATTTGTGTGTCACTGCAGCAATGGATGCGTGTATGTTGTTGTCTGGCTCTCCTTGATTATTATGTGTGTTTACGCATCCGCCGTCTTTGTTTCTATTTTTCTCTATATACACGTGCTTTTCAGTGCCGCTGCATCAGAATCAGTGTTGGGGGTAACTCATTACAAAAGTAACATGTTACATGTAATATATTACTTTTAGCAGTAACTCAGTAATATAACTTATTACTTATAGGATTTCAGTAATATTATATCAGTTACTTTGTCAAGTAACTCAAGTTACAAATTGAGTTACATTGTATTAAATCAAAGCACACATTTAAAAAAGATACAATCATTTCCTAATCAAACTGTGTGTTGTTTTTATGCAAATAACCACTATAGATGACAATAGCAAAGGAAAAGAATAACATTTAGAATTTTGGATTGTTTACACTGACTTCAAGGCGGTTGAAATAATTTTTCGGGATGGTTCCGGGGCAGCGATGTCATTCTGCTGCTGCTGTTGTTTTGGTAAAAGTAATGCAAAAGTAGTGTAAATAAGTAACGAGTTACTCTACACAGAAAGTAATATTGTAAAGTAACTTATTACTTTCAAATGAAAGTAACTAGTAATATTACATTTTGAAAGTAACTTGCCCAACACTGGTGTCTGCTTACTGTGCAGAGCTGCCGCTGAGTTAGTGTGTAAACAGACATGCATGTAGACTCACACACAACCTGAACCCCCCGCGCCCCCCCACTTATGTTTGTCCTCAGGTCCTATTCCCCCCTTCTTCCCTTCCCATCCTCCTCTCCCTCCCATGTGCCCCCGCTGTCCTAATCCCTTCCCAGGCAGGAAGGCCCTAATTGAGGGTGCAGGCTTCAGTTTGTGGCCTGTGGGCGTCCCCATTACTGTGTTTTCATAAGCAAGTGAGGCCTGTGCGCCCGACTGATTCAATATTCATGTGTCTGCCAGCTACTCCTGGCTCCAGCACACTGAGACACTTCACCACTGTGCCAAATTAGCCCTGCATAGTAAATAACAGAGTGAAAGAGAGAGAGAGGGAGAAAGAGTGAGACTAAAAGAGAGGGAGAGAGAGGGAGGAGGGGGAGAGAGAGGGAGAGAGAGAATCTCTGAGTCGGCTGTCAGTTGGAAGGAAGTACAGTAGGGTTTTTGTTTGTTCAATAAAATTGAATTCCAGCATCACTTCAATTTTACCCCCTTTTTCTGTGATCAAATGATGCTTACAAGTTACCCAAATCAAACAGAGCGCACTGGTGTATTTGCTATACATTAAAAGGTTCATCTACACTGGTGTATTTGCTATACATTAAAAGGTTCATCTACACTGGCGTATTTGCTATACATTAAAAGGTTCATCTACGGTGGCATGTCAAAACAGTGGGGGGGGGAACAAGAGATGGACAGATTGCAAGCTTGATTTCTGTCAATGACTTAACCTCTGCTAGCACATGGACTACTGTAGGTTTCTATCACAAGCATTTTTTATTATTTTTTACGATGAGACTGTCGCCACTGTGATACATCTTCAAAACAGTGGCAGCATTTTTCAAAGTATTGTATTTTTTTTACAGTATATCACCCGATGGATGTAAACTCTGATGCCTCATCATTCTGATTACTCACTATGGCTATTAAAATGAATCTTGAATTCTTTATTTTTTTTTTTATTATATATATATATATATATATATATATATATATGCTTCTCTGCCCCCCATATTTTTACTTGTTTCATCACTTCATCTCTTCCTGCCTTTCCTCCATCCCCTCCTCCCCTCCATACCTCTGGGCTGCAGTATATATATATATATATATATATATATATATATATATATATATATATATATATATATATATATATATATATATAGTCTGTGAAGTTTTGCATTTGTCTCCACAATTCAGAATCTCTAGTTTGCAGTTGAAAGTGGAAAAGTACTACATATTACTGGCATGCATAAATGAACCATCACTTTTTGTTGTTGTTGAAAGCAACCGTAGCAGAATTAGCCCCTGTGGCTTCTGATTAGACTTGCTAATACCTTTGAACATAATTAGCCAACATTCTTGGATGTTGTATGTCAAGTCAAGAAACCTTTAGCCCTTGTGAGAGCTAACCCCTCTGTCTCTGCATCGTCTCTGTCCTATAGGTGCTCCATGTTACTCCAAACCTCCTTCCCTGCTGGGCCCTTACGCTCGCAACCCACCCTTTGACTACCCCTGGGGCTTCAACCCCTACCTCCCAGGAGCCTTCTCTCTCAACAACTGCCCCAAACTGCCCCCCGGCTCCCTCTACCCCTCCCACTTTTACCCCAACCCTTTGCAGAGCAGCCTTTCCCAGCTCCCCCACCCCTTCTCCTCCCTGCTGCCCCCCGGGGGCGAGGCGGCGGGCGGGGGTGAGAGGGGAGCGACGGGACAAACGGGAGGGACAAATGGCACGGCGGGTGGCCCGCCCAGACTCCTACTCCCCCCCTACCCGGGGAGCCTGGCGATCGGCCGGACGGACATAGGGGCTTCGGTGGGGGACAGGGAAAGGGCGGAGGGCAATCCGCCCCACGGCATGGGGCTAGGACTGGGCCTAGGCCTGGGGCTCGGGCTCGGGCTGGGAGGGGTGAGCCTGGCGGCCGGGGCCGGCACAGGCAAGCAGAGCCCCTCGGAGCGGAGAGGAGGAGGGCTGAAGCAAGACCCGGAGTCGGACTCGGACCTGGAGATCACGGATCTGAGCGACTGCAGTTCGGAGAATGAAAACGAGCACGAATTTGGCACGGGCAAGGAAGCCAGGCTGCCGAGTCGATCACAGATCGTGTTGGATGGAAAGAAAGGCGGTGTGCTGCCACCCCTCTCCTCCATCCCGCCTCCAGTGTCCCCCCACCCTCTGAAGAGCCTGGTGCCCGTCGCTCCTCCACCTCCGTCCCTTCCTCCGCCCCTGTCCCCTGCCAAGGCTCTGCATGAAAGACACAGGGAGACAGAGACTCTCAAAATGATCCGCAGCTAATACATTTTCTCTTCTGTGTCCACCATCTTGCCAGTCTTACTCTCTATATACCTCTCTTTTTCTCTCCTTTCACTCGTCGGAGACACTGTTGGGCTTTTTATTCTCAATTTGCAACTGACACATTCACAATCTCCCCCCCAAGAAATCACTTACGTTCTTGGTTTCTGAAATTCGTTTTTTTTTGCCCTCTATTTTTTTCCTATCTAGCTTTTTAACTTGCATACAGTCCACTACAGTTTTGATGTCACTGGCTGCCATCTTGTCCCTTCTGTTTTTTCTCTCTCAAACCAAATGATTGCTCCATGGCTTGTAGACTTGTTTTAGGCTTTTCCAGCGGTACTCTACAATTGGTTGTATGCTACTGAGCTATCATAGAACGAAGGCAGTGAGGTGGTAATTTATTATTATTATTTATTTTTTAACGATTAACAAACAGCATCCCTATACTAACAGAACAGAATAAAGAATAATGATCAAATTGATCCAATTTGACAGATTTGTCCTGTAATACTTCAGATTTTAAAGTACAGTATGTCGCTGTATGACTTTTAAGACACAGTCAAACACTGCCACCTAGTGGTCTCCATCTTGGTCTCTTTCAGTCAAATCGACTCTTCAGATTTTAGCCCCCAGAGTCAATTATGCACTTACTTGTTACTTTGATATTATTATATTGTTTCTTGCCAATTTATTTGAATGGGAAAATCCATATTTCTGATATCGTAACTGTGATAGTCTGTGAGTATTTATTTTGTCCTGTTGTTCAAGTCTTTCCTGCTTATTTTCCAAAGGGAAAGAAAAAGAGAGTAGAGGGAGCTGGGCCAATCTAAAAATTTGTATGAATATTTCTGTGTATATATTTTATTATGGTGTACATTACATTTAATTATTATTCCCTATTATAAGATTTAGCTGTATTGTTGTGATTTAATTCAGTATTTAAAAAATGTTGGAAAAACGATAAGCCTAGGTGTATCAAAGTTTAAATTATTAACGGCAGAATATCTGCACTCTGAAGATGTTTTTCTATGATGAGGACAGAGTTCATACTGGGAATTGTCTCCGATTTTCCTCCACCCCAGTTAATTGTGCCCTTTGGTCATTTTGGCAGATGCCCCGTGTTCGAACCCTTTGGGTTTAAAATATGCCAGTAGACTTATTTTTATAGTTAGCATTCGCCCAGTGTAACTGTACTGTAATTAGTCAAATGTGAAATATATTGGTCTCCGCATTTGATTTTTAAGCCCTCCCTCCAAAATCTGTTGTTGATTATATTTCAATCAATGATTTTTGTCCATGCCAGCAGCAGCGGGCAGCAGCGATGAGGCTTGCTTGAAGACATTAAAAGTGTGTGTGTGTGTGTGTGTGTGTGTGTGTGTGTGTGTGTGTGTGTGTGTGTGTGTGTGTGTGTGGGTGGGGGGTAACAAAAAATGGTTGATCTCCACTCTACCCAGATCTAACGACCAACATCCTCTCTATGGCCCTGTCTCTCAGCCCAGAGTGCAATACGAGCCCATATTGTACAGCTTCATAGCCTATGGTTTGTCATAAACAGTGGCGGTTATACAGTACGATTAGTTGTGAAAGCTGGAGTCTATTATAAAGTTAATGTAACGCTCTATATGTGTGTTGAGTTGCTACAGTCATTTCTGTGTGGTGTAACACTGACGGCTGTAAATATGATTTCCTTTGTGCGTGTATGTGTGCACACAATCCAAAATGACAATGCAGTGGGTTTTACCTGTCACTTCTCTTTGTTTTGCTGTAAAGAGGAAAAATGGAAAGTGCAAAAAAGAAGAAAAGATTAATATCTTCAAAAGCAATAAACAATATTCTGGATAGTGGACTGTTGAGTTCGTTCAGGATTCATTGTGTGTGAAATAGGCTACTGTGAACAACAAAAGGTAAGATGACTTGTCTTTGTATATAGGCTTGTTGCTCGACAAATTCCTATCGTAATGTTTGAAATTAATTGCAGCTTGTCCATCACATAATAGTTCAATATTTACACCGCTACATCTTGCAGGAACAAAGAAGACAATTATCATTATTAGGCATAACCCCATAATTACAGTATAGCCGATTATTGTAGGCTGTATCGTAGAGAGCGCGGGGATGAAACACATTTTTTTGTTTTTTGTTTTCTTCTGATTACATTAAATCACCCTATTTAGAAAAAACTCCAACTTAACTGCTAATAATTATTGCTGAGTTTGAATTTTGGTGCTGCCTCATTTGACTGTGATGGATGACAGAAGTGAGGATAAACAGAAATGATAGTGTGATATTTACACTAAGGATGGGGAAGGATCGCACTGTATTAATGATACCAGTGATGATGAAACCAATATTTTCAGTGTGTCATAAATTGATTTGCAAATTGTAATCAAGTATGTGCTGGTTATGGCTAGAAATCACTGGCTCTTAACCCATTTTTAGCTTAGCTGCTAAGTGCTAAGTTATGAAGAAATGAACATGAAACTTTGGAAATGAAAGTTTGGTATTGTCAAAGCAAAGTACTATAAACTGATGTTGAAACAAGTTATACTTTCACCCACATTTTTTTTATATATATATTTTCCCCCCGATTTTTTATCCCATTTTTATCCCCCATTAGTGCTAATTTAATTTATTTATCCTGGTTGCTGCTCCACCCTCTGCCGATCTGGGGAGAGCCGAAACTGGCTCCATGCTTCCTCCGAGACATGGGCAGTTAGCCAGCCGCTTCTTTTCACCTGACAGGGGAAGCTTCACCGGTAGGACATAGCACGTGGGAGGATCCCGCTATTCCAACCAGTTCCCCTCCCTCCGAACAGGCGCCCTTAACGACCAGAGGAGGAACCACATTAGCAACCAGGATATTGCATGTTTTGGTGAAGGGGGTTCCTATATGAAGGAAACCCCCAGGAGGCACGGGGAGAACATGCAAACTCCACACAGAAAGGCCCTTTTGACGACCCCACCCGGGCGGTGGGCACTCGAGGACATGCGGACGGGCACGCATTTCTTTCACACACACTTAACACTTTCACAAAATGGGAACAATAATCAACGAACCTTGGATGACTGTGTGAATAATTAAACTGCCTTCTTCTTTATAATGGAAACAATTAGCATTGAATTCCCTTTATTTAGAAATTACACTGCAAGAAACTAATTATCATGTGAATTTGTCTCTAATGGTTTATTACGTTTGTGGCTTTACTGTGCACTCGATCCCTAGGCTTGCCTGCTGCGCGGGCTCGCATACGCAGCTCGGCTGCTCCGTGGCCTCTCCTGCTCTTTTGGCATGTGCAGCGCACAATTGCTCAACTTGGCATCACTGATGACATCACAATTGCTCGAGTGACCATCACTGATCACATCACGGGGTGCTCGAGTGACGTCACTCAGCGCAGAATCGCTCAACTTTCGGCCTCGCCCGCAGCTCGGCTGCTGCGTGGCCTCGCCTGCTCTATTGGCATGCCATGCGCAGCGCACAATTGCTCAACTTGGCATCACTGATGACATCACAATTGCTCGAGTGACCATCACTGATGAGATCATCGAGTGCTCGATTGGCATCACTGATGATGTCATCAATATTGTAACATCATCAGTGGTGATCTCATAGACATTGTGACATCATCAGTGACATCACAATGTGGGACAAAAAATGTAAACAGAGACACAGAGCCCACTTACTCATCTTATATGATGAGGACTAGAAATCTTGCGGTACGATTCCTAGGCTCGCCCGCTGCGCGGGCTCGCTCTCACCCACCCTGCAGCACGCCCGCAGCTCGGCCTCGCCTGCTCTATTGGCATGTACAGCGCACAATAGGGCACCACAGGAATGAGTCCGGAAGTAGTGCTTGGGTTCATCAGAGGAAAGGTGAATGAGGTTTTAGAATGGGGATTTCACTTAAATGCATAAGATAAGGTCTGTGGTTAACAAAAGTTTATGGGAGCGGTAATTTGGGTTCAGCAGGATAATCTTCACAAACGTGAATAACTTTTATGACTTTTGGAATGTAAATGTGTTCTTTTTTAAACGTGACTTTTAGAAAACGCTTCAAAAGGCATAAAAATGACTCGCGTTCATGAAGAGTATCCTGCTGAAACCAAATTCAGAGCTTATTTGATGCATGTAAGTGAAATCCCCATTCTAAAACCCCATAGATAGACTGTTCCACCGACTAACCAACATGGTGGCGATTTCTGGATAAGCCTACAAAAATACGTCATCCCTGCGGTACACTATTGCTCAACTTCGCATCACTGATGACATCACAATTGCTCAACTTCGGCCTCGCCCGCAGCTCAGCTGCTGCGTGGCCTCGCCTGCTCTATTGGCATGCGCAGCGCACATTTGCTCAAACATCATTGAGTGCTCGAGTGACATCACTGAGGATGTCATATACATTGTGACATCCTCAGTGACATCACAATTACAGTGACATCACTGATGATGTCCTAGACATTGTGACATTAGTGGGACAACAATTTAAGAGACACAGAGACACAGAGCCCACTTACTCCCTTTTATATACTAGGAAGATTGCTCGATTCCTGGGCTTGGCCCTGCAGCTCGCATTCGCAGCTCGGCCGCTGCGCGGCCTTGCCCGCAACTCGGCTGCTGTGTGGCCAATGAGACCAGCATCACTGATGATGTCAGATTTATGACATCATTGATGATGTCATCAGTGGGATTTATCACACCACTGATGATGTCACAGAGGGATTTATGACATCACTGATGATGTCACAGTGGGATTTAAGACATCACTGATGATGTCACAGTGGGATTTAAGACATCACTGATGATGTCACAGTGGGATTTATGACATAATTGATGATGCCACAGTGGGATTTATGACATCACAGTGGGACAGAGAAACAGAGCCCGAGCTCCCATTTATGTTGGGATGATGATATGATGATAATGATGATGATGACTTTCTTTCCTGCTCTCTCCACTAATCTTTATAGTGTAGCTGTACTAATCAAAACAGTGTTACAAAGTGCTTTACAGCAATAATGTGCAAGTGAGAAATAAGTAAGCAACCAATATGAAACGTGAACAAATATGACCAAAAACATGAACACAGCCTAAATAAAGAAGAAAGCTGAATAAAACATTTACAAACACACAGGGTGTGATGTTGCAATGCCTTGTTAAATTAGTGATGCACTAACCCACAAAGACAGCACCAGACCACTGTATCTAAATGTTACCGGGTGGAGTGTGTGTGTGTGTGTGCGTGTGTGTGTGTGTGTGTGTGTGTGTGTGATTGATTGATTTATTTATTAAGGTGTCATACACATTGCTGTGCCCAGCCCACATGGGCTTGCAGGACACACAGAGAATACAGCAGTAAGAACAATGTATAAAACAATACAATAAAAACGTCACAGCACCAATACATTCAAAACAACATAAGAGGCGGAGCAACACATTGCTCAGACCCCCCAAAAACAGATCCGTACATCATTCTCCAAACAAAATGTTTTGTCTTTGCTCCCATGCCTGGCAGATAAAGTTTGCAGTGAAAAAGATACCTTTTTTAAAACATAGCTCGAGTTTCTCATAGTCGTCCAACTCAAAAAAGTCAGCATAAATTGAAGACATTTTACTAAAAAGTACAACCCTTGTGTGTACATGCGTACGTGTATGCATGCGTGCGTGTGTTCTATGCAGGTTATCAAGTGGGCACCACGCATCACAGATTCAATCAGCGCCATAACACCAAGAAGAGCCAACAGTGCTTTCCAACCAAAAGGCTATTGAAAATATAAACACTCATTGAGCTCTTCAGGGTCCTCCTCCCCGATGGCAGACGACTGATATCCGGGAGTACCAGAGCCTCCCATCACAGGCACAGCTTCTACCCAACTGCCATCCGCCTCTTGAGACCCAAAAGCCACCCAAAATCAGGACATTTTGGGGGGCAGGTGCTCAAGTGAAAAAAGGGCGCCCGTCTCATAATTCGTTATACAAAATAAAGTGACATAGTCAGGTCCGCATGTGCTGTCCTTGTGCTCAGCTCCTTCCAATTTACATGAAAAGCAATTCAAATTTACTATGGCAATAAAGAGCATAGATTTGCATGAACTTGTTACTAAAGTACAGGCTCAACATGCATTGTACAGACAAATGTAAGACAATGTACTAACTGTTTTTTTTGTCATTTTATACAGTGAGATCAAGTTTCAAAAATAGTCTACAATTAAATGCCTACTATGGGGACTAACAGCATCACACATGAATACAATTGGACTAATTGAATGCACAAGTCTTAGCTATCCAGTCATACCCAATGTATGTAATTCCAAGACTGTTTAAGGACCCCACCCAGATAGCAATGACACGTTGGCAATAGGTTGGCAATGGTTGACATTGGTCGGCAGCTGAAAACGTAGTTGGGCCAGAGTTGGGCCAACGTTGGCACGAGGTTGGCAAAAATTGAGCTGTATAAATGGTTGGGCATACATGGTTGGGCCGAGGGTGGCAAAGGTTGGCTCGATAAGCTGTATAAATGTGTGTGTGTGTGTGTGTGTGTCCCTCTCTCTCATATGCCATAATGCATTCAGCATTATCTATATAAAGTTGCTGCAAAGCCAATGTCCCGCTAATGCTTATTCTAAATGACTTTTTTGTGTGTGTGTGTGTGTGTGTGTGTGTGTGTGTGTGTGTGTGTGTGTGTGTGCGTGTGTGTGTGTGTATACCTATAGGTCTATATTTATACATGACATTTTCTTTGTTTGTCTTTCATCACAAGATAATAAGGAATTCAGGCCAAATTTAGTTACAACATGCCAATTGGTTATGAGCAGTTGTGTCAATTGTGCAAAAACCTAATCATTATTACCTTATCATATCATTGTCGTTCCCCACTACTGACCATTTTGATTGCCCAAATTGATGCCCATTTTTAAATATAAAAACACGTTTGTGACATAAATGTTAACATACATTATGTAAAAGAAAATTCTGTATCATCGTATAAGTACCTGTTGCATTACAGACAGACAGACAAACAAACAAACAAACAAATAGCTCAGTGGGTAAGGCGCCTTGGCTTCCACGTCGGACCCGGTTCCAATCCGGCTTGTGGATGATTTTTTTATTTATTTTTTTATCTCGCATAAATAGTTACATTTGGACATAACACTGCCTATACAGTTTAAGGAAGTTTCAGAAAGTAATATTAACATGAAAATAATGAAATTGCGTGGAGAGCGCTGTTTACAGTACAATGTAAGCCAACCTGTTTCCAACGTTGGGGGAACGTGATGCCACCGGCCATAAAGAATAGGTGACAATTAACACATGTATATCCACCTTATTTCTGGCGGCCATGATGCCTCTGGGTTTTTCTTCCGGTGTGATCCTCCCAGCCTTGTTGCTGACAGCTTGACACCCGTCTGGGCGAACGTTGCAAATCACTGATCAGGTCCAGCTTGGCAAAAGTCTCGTCGATAAATATCCCTTTAAGAGCGCAGTGCGCAGCCTACTGTGGCTAATGTTAGCGGCTAGCTAGCTATGTGACATGGCAGTAAAACGCCACTGAATGACCAAATTGATATAACTTTTAACCATTTCGAGTATTAACACCGTTAACTTTCCATATGGATCACCAGCGTTAGTTTGTTGTTTATAAGCATAACGTGGCTATATTTGTCACGTTCTCTATCTAACTCTGATACACTGAAAATACTGGGAGGCGGGCCATAGCGTCTCTGTCGATGATTTGATTTGACAGTTCTGGGCACTGGCGTTGGCGTTGGCCAATCCTGGTGTGTTCCACCCCCAAATCGTTTGTGTTCTGGCGCAAAGCGAGTGGGTTCCAAGACGAAACAGTCTCGAGCCAACTACGTTATTTTAGAGCAGCGCAGTAAATACAATATTCCTCTGCATTCTACATCAAATGGAGACATTACCGCTTGTTTTATTTTGTATGTTACATAATTATTGGCCAAGTTATGTTAGTTTATGGGGGAGGAATTCTGCCAGGGTAAAGAAGGAAGTGTAGGCGGCCATCTTACCTGCAGAGTTTTCCAATCAACTGTTTTAGGAAATGGCAAGCTGCAACAATCAGGTCACTTAAACCGGACCTTGTACCCATCATTGTTTTTTACAGCGGGGCATTCAAAAATAAGGTGGATACGGCATGCAAAAAACTGCATGTTTTTTGTTGTTGCATGGGATTAGGATAAAGTGGGCATGTCTGTAAAGGCTCCCCTTTCAGAATCAGAATCAGAATCAGAATCACTTTTATTGCCACAGTATGCAAGTTACATACGAGGAATTTGTCTTAGTGTCTGTATGCAGCGTAGCGGTTACATCAATATACAGGGATAAGAAGTAGGAAGATAACTAACGGCAATCGCAAGGTTGCAAGTGCAATCAAATCAAATCGAGTAAATATATACAATATGTAGGCTACATGAGTGGTGAAGTGTTCTGTGGATGATAAATATGAATTTACGTTGGATTTACATGAGATTTACAGACTGAGTTAAATATACGTTAAATAGGCAGTGGATTTACATGAATTTACAGTCAGAGTTAGATAAGAGTTTACATTGAATGTACATGAAATTTACAGGCTAAGTTATATTGGCATTAATGTGCAGGGAATTTACATCAATTTACCAGTCCCAGTTAGACAGGCATTAAATTAGATACAGTATGAGTTCCAGTTTTATGGGGGGGGGGAGTTCAGTTGAATTTAGGAGGAGGTAATGAGTTTGTGTGTGTGTGTGGGGTTGTTGGTGAGGCCCTTGGCGGAAGGGGTTTCCGGGCCTTGTTGGTGAGGCTGATGGCGGTTGGGAAGAAGCTGGTCTTGTGGCGGGTGGTTCTGGTCTTGGCAGACATGCCTACTTTATGCTGGGTATGCGTTCAGATATCTTGAGGTCAGAGGTCAAGGGACCCCAAGTTGAAAGCAATGCCAGTTTTTCCCTCACCATGATCTAGCCTAAATCTGGAGTGTTATTAAGCCCCCTTGCTGACAAGCTAGCATGATATTGTTGGTACCAATGGATGATTTAAGTATCCTAGTTTCATATGATACTAATATCTTCAGAGGCCAAAAGGGCAGGTGCTGCCTGGGTCTATCTGTGCACATCCCTGTTTCATTTGTTATTATTAGGACAATAGTGTGCAAGTAGGAGCAGGGTGATGTAGTACATACTTTTCTCCACAGGGTGGCGCAGTAACGCTAGGATTGAGCTGAAGTGGCCTGTCTGTCACTCACCAAGCAAAGCTGCAGAAATCAAAGAGGGAACAATGTTTCATTTGTTTGAGCAAAGAAATGAAACAAAGAGGCAACAAAGTTTCATTTGTTTGAGCAATAAACTCTGTAAACATTTGAATCAGCTACTATGAAAACCACACTAACCAAAAAGGCAAACACAGTATCAATTGCTGTAGGCTGCATGCATGCGTCCCAGCAGGCAATTAACGCTATGACAAGAGATCAATCAGGGATATGCAACACAACAGACTTCCAGGATGTTGGCCAAATATAGTCTTTGGGCTAATGGAGCTTTTACAAGATGTAGCTGATGTATGTACAACTCAAAAATAATTATGCATTATAAAAAACAATATTCCTCAATATCAGCAACGAACTTACATTGACTTGCGCTTCTGTAGTGTAGTTTATTTATAGTACGGTGGTTGATCGGCTGGTGCTGTGCCAGCGAGGGGGGGGGACTGGTTAGTGTGTAACACAGTGCGGAAACAACCCGTTTCGAGAGGGTGGGGGGGGGACTGGTTACTGTGTAACACAGTGCGGAAACAACCGAGTCGAGATTTTTTCTTCTTCGCTTGACAGCCTAAAAGGACTAGGGGAGGCAGCAGGCATAGACTGAAAGTTACATTATTATAAGCAGTTTTTCCATGCTGTGGGCGCATTGTGTTCGATTATTAATAAACAACCATAAAGACGCAATACTGATGTTTGATGCAACTCGCTGTCTGTGATTACCCTGCGCTATTTTTTCTTTGCATTTGGATTTGTACTTCCGCGTACAATGTTTTTTTCCACTGACACACGGCAGCAACTTCTCTGGAACAGGAAACCTTATTAGACGTGGTGTCTGTCGTTTTCTCTGTTTTTAGAGGTGAGTAACACTCTTTTTTAACCTTGTGCAAATGGACGCTGTGAAGGACGAGCACTTTGTGAGCTTTGATCGCTTGTTAAGAAAGGTTAGGTATATATAAAATGAGGTATATCGAGAGAGGAATCTGGCTTATCCCCCCCCAACAGCCCGAGCAGCAGAAGCGTCCGGAGGAATGTTGTTGTGGGTGAAATGTTGCAGCTCCATCTGGACCAAAAACCAATCGATAACGACCTTTTTTTAGATAGATCGATAGGCCTACTTGATGTAGCAATGTAATAATGTAAACTAACACGTTTAAGTCACATCATGCAACCGCATTATGAAGCATGGCATTTATTAGATTCCATTTACACCTGGCGTTAACATGTGGTTTCTGCAATCTGATTGCAATCTGATTGCAGAAATGGTTGTCCTCTCAATCCGCATAAAGTTGCTGTATCCAGATTGAGAGGACACATTGCATTTACACTTGTGCATCCCTGACCACCTCCGGAGGTGGTTTGGCCGATCAGATCGCAATCCTTCTTCAATGCGTTTTGGGGGTGTTTACACCTGGCATTTCAAGTGATAAAACACAATCTGATTGCAATCTGATCACAGAAAACACATGTTAACGCCAGGTGTAAATGGCCTCTATGAAGCATGGCATTTAGTCTCCGTTATGTGGGTGGTTGCAACTTCAGGTAGCAGCTGAACC
>NC_139640.1:9970061-9990061 GCF_964638095.1 Poromitra crassiceps | reverse complement strand
CCTGGATGAGCTCAGTGAAGCTGGGTGAAGAGAGTGTGTGTGTGTGTGTGTGTGTGTGTGTGTGTGTGTGTGTGTGTGTGTGTGTGTGTGTGTGTGTGTGTGTGTGTGTGTGTGTGTGTGTGTGTGCGTGCGTGCGTGCGTGCGTGTGTGTTAGGGATGTAACGATAACCGGTTTTAATGATAACCGTGATAAAATTCCTTAGGATAACCGTACCGTTTCAAATTTTCATTATCATTAAAACCGTGTTACCGTTATTACCGTGTTACCATGGTTACAGTGCTTTGAAAAACATGGTAAATACTGTCCATCATCAACCAAAGTTGGCAACAGTCTCCCAGATGCAAACGTGCAGCCTTTGAGAAATGATTTCAGTGAGTGTATCAATCCTTTTTGGGTCTGAGTTTTCAATATAAAACGTAAAATGATTTCAGTGAGTCTCTCAGTACTTTTTGAACATTTTACATTTTTTACGAATACCGTGATAATACGATAACCGTGATCATTTTGGTCATGATAATCGTGATGTGAAATTTTCATACCGTTACATCTCTAGGGTGTGTGTGTGTGTGTGTGTGTGTGTGTGTGTGTGTGTGTGTGCGTGCGTGCGTGCGTGTGTTGTGCTCTACTGTGTATGACACAAAAGTATCTGCTATTGATACCACAGCTCATCCCTGCCTTGAGGAAGGACTACACAATATAAAAAAAACCTGGCATTGCAATATATTTGTTTTCTGCAACAACAACAACAAACATTAATTTTCACCAAATTGCTTGAATAGCTATATCAGCCGTGCCCCTTTAGGAAGGTGGCCGGCCTTGTGGGTAACCTGCTCGGGTGACGCAGTGGGAAGCGAGTGTGTTAGCCACAGCCAGAGTGAGTTGCAGGACGCTAAGTGAATAATATGCTAAGTGAGTCAATTGACCATAGTTAGTGGGGAAAGAGCTTAGTCTTAGCTTAGCTTGGCTTAGTTTAGCTTGGCTTAGTTTAGCTTAGCTTAGTCTTAGTCTTAGCTTAGCTTAGTCTTAGCTTAGCTTAGTCTCCAAGAGGCTGTGCATGATGTTCGCTGCTGTGCCAAAATAGCGTGGCAGTTCTCACTGCGGAGTTGGTCCGAACTAAATTATAGTATATATAGTATATATATATATATATATATATATATATATATATATATATATGGTTATATATACTGTATATGGTTATATATATATATATATATAGTAAAAAGCATGTTAGCAGCGAGCGTCCGGGTAGTGTAGCGGTAGATTCCCTGCCAGTGCCTACCAACACGAGGGTCGCAGGTTCGCGCCCCCGTGTTACCTCCAGCTTGGCCGGGGCGTCCATACAGGCACGATCGGCTGCGTCTGCGGGCGGGAAGCCGGATTAGGGGTATTTGTCGTGGTCGCAGCACTAGTAGCGGTGCCTCTGGTCGGTCGGGGGGCGCTCATTCGGGGCGGAAGGGAACTAGCGGGAATAGCGTGATCCTCACACGTGCTACGTCCTGCAGGTGAAGCTCCCCGCTGTCAGGTGAAAAGAAGCGGCTGGCAACTGCGCATGTGTCAGAGGAAGCGTGGTGCTAGTCTACGGCTCTCCCCAGATCGACAGAGGGTGGAGCAGCGGCCAGGACAGCAGGGGGATAAATTTGCTTTCAAGTACAACTGGGGGGGAAATCAGAAAGAAAAAAAAGAAAGCTTGTTAGCAGCTAAGAGCCAGTCTAAGCTAAAATAGGCTACCACAACACCAGGGGCCAGTTGCACCAAGTGGTCTTACGACTGGTCTTAAGCTACGCCGGTCGTAACTTTACGACCTAACAGCTACGCCGGTTGCACCAAGACGGCTTAAGCCTTATTTTCACTACGCCCAGGCGTAACTCTTACGCCTGGTCAGGAGGAGGCGTAGAGCCTGCCTGTAACAGATCTCCATGTCTTATCAGCGGATACCTTTTTGAGTCCTTACCGTCATCGTCACCACCGTAACGTCGCCATCGAAGCAGGATGTTAGATTATAACTAACTAGTTGTGTGGCTTAGCCTTCCCAAATGTTGCCGTTAATTTTTTAGAATTTAATACATAGAATTGGGAACGTTACATTCAATTTCATTCAGACTGTCTGTCTGGCTCAATCACCGCCATTTTTCCCCCGGAGCGAGGGAGGGTGAGAGGAGGGAGGGTGTTTTACAGTAGTGGCTGAGAGAGCGTAGTGGCACAGTGCTCCAAGCAGGTCGCGAGGCACGTTTTTGCAACATCATCCAATCAGGGGGCATTCCCTGGCAATTCACATGGACGCGCATTGCTACGACCGGCGTAGTTAAGACCAGACATAAGCCGTGTTGGTGCAACAGGCGTAAGTCCACTCTAAAGACTGGTCTTAACTAAGACCGACGTAGGAGTTACGACCAGGCATAGTTAGACCACTTGGTGCAACCGGCCCCAGAAGCTTCCCAACTCCAGTTTGGAGCTGAAAAGATAACATACGCTTCTACTCTTATAACAAACCCTTAAATATGAGTCAATGATGTTACATCAGACAGACTTCTCTTGTACTCATTGGAAAATGAGAACGGTGCACGTTTTGCTTTTGTATCGAGCAGCAAAAACAAAGTTTTAGCGTGACGCGTTTGAGTTCATTCGCCCTCACCTGACACATCGCCCGTCCTGACTATGACAACAACGACGCTGAAACAATCTCTTCTGCAGCCCTACCTTCCTCGTAGGGTGTGTCTGTGTGCGTGTGTTGCATTTCCCAATGTGCTTTGCATGTCTCAATGAATGGATTCTTAAGCACCCATGCATGCATTATGGGCATGTAATCATATGGGATTTTCCATGTTGCTCTAAGAAAGCACCATCATATTACTGTCAAATTGCAGTGCTGCCAAGCTGAACATAGTCCGACAAGTCTTCTGTCTTTGGACTGAGTTTTTTGCGCGAGTGGGGTAAAACCGCCCATATATCTCATGGGCTGACTCACCAAAAGACGGTGCTGCGGCTCTAAACTACATGTTTGGGGGTTCTAGAGCAGAACACAAGACGTCTGCTCA
Organism: Poromitra crassiceps; assembly: GCF_964638095.1. Lineage (NCBI taxonomy): Eukaryota > Metazoa > Chordata > Actinopteri > Beryciformes > Melamphaidae > Poromitra > Poromitra crassiceps. Next base: position 9,987,022 of record NC_139640.1, on the reverse strand, counting down.
GATGTGCGTTTACTGCGGTGGTTAAATCCCCGATCGTGTCTGCCTGGGCTGGGCTATCAGCTAAATTCTAACTTTGCTGAATGGATAGAACGGGGGAATTTACCCCACCCTGACCCCGCCCCCAGGCTAACCCAGCGTCTATTGTGGGCGTTTCCTAGAGCCTGTATGGGCGTTCCCAGACATGCGGACTGTCTCTATTGTAAAGAGCAGGCAGACTGTAAAAACATACGCAAAAAACATTGATTAGTGTTTTTTCACGATGGCTGCGTTTCAGATTTGCCCGTCGTAGGCTGTGTACACATGTCGTAGGCTGTGTGTACACGTGTCGTAGGCTGTGTACACGTGTCGTAGGCTGTGTACACGTGTCGTAGGCTGTGTACACGTGTCGTAGGCTGTGTACACGTGTCGTAGGCTGTGTGTACACGTGGCAAAGTGAACCTGAAAATGTCACTGCTGAGTGCAGCCGTGTGGTAAATGGAAAGATGGTATCTGCTCATTGACAGGGCGATGGTTTTCGCTTCGTTAAGCTCGTTAGCTCACAGGTATTCTAGCTTCGTTAAGCTCGTTAGCTCACAGGTATTCTAGCTTCGTTAAGCTCGTTAGCTCACAGGTATTCTAGCTTCGTTAAGCTCGTTAGCTCACAGGTATTCTAGCTTAACACAGGGGGTGCTCAGTGTGTTCACCTACCCATCTCTGTCATCTCCCCCCGCTGTCTCTCAGGACTGCCTCAGACATAGAGTCAATGCTAGACCGCTAAAGCTCGTGTGTGTGTCTGTGTGTGTGTGTGTGTGCGTGTGTGTGTGCGTGTGTGTCTGTGTGTGTGTGTGTGTGTGTGTGTGTTAGGGTTGTCAAAAGTATTGATAGTATCGAAAAGTATCAATACTGAAAATTTGAATCGGATACAATACTCATTTGCAACACGTATCGAAAGTATCAATACTAAAAATGTGAAATGGATACAATACTTATTTGCAACAGTTTTGATAGCATCAGTGCTTTCTTTGAATGAGAAATCACTGATTTTTCCCTCCCTATCATTGGTGGGTATCTGTTGCTTCAACAAGCTAAACGTGTTCTGGTGGATAGAGTGGTGGTAATCTGCTGTCTAAATTCAAAGTTTGATCAGGTCTAGATGATGGAGAAGTGTGCGTCTGTCCGTCCATCTGTCTAACTCTATTTTTATGTCTCTTGATGTGTCGTCTTCCCCCCTTCCTGTGGTATCGAAAATGGGATAGAGTATCGATATTATCCTGGGTATCGGTATCGAACGAAGTAGAAATTCTAGTATCGTGACATCCCTTGTGTGTGTGTGTGTGTGTGTGTGTGTGTGTGCATGTGCACACGCTAGTGACATCCCCTGACCATTGAATGACCCCTTTAGTGGCAAGATGGCTTACATACATAGTGGCTTACATAGACCCATCATTGCACAGTGACCGTTTTGAGGTGGTAAAACAACGAAGTAAAGCATTACATTTAGGTGTCCGGAAAAATAAATCGATATATCGATATTGAATCGATATTCATGTGAAGGAACAAGTATCGATACATAAATCCCAGTATCGATCTTTTAAAATGCATTTTGTTTTTATAAACATAGGCTATAATATTATAGGCTGTGTGTGGTAGTTAAAACATAGTTTCAAGTTATTTATGTTTGTAGTTGAAACAAAAACATAAATACTGTAGGCTACATGTGCATTGTGCATGCACCATGAGCCAGATGTACAGACCTCAAATCTGTTTGCACTATAATGTTTGTGAACTGGAAATGTTCATGAGCTGTATTTAATTTTATTTTATTTTATTTACAAAGCCTTTATACTTTATGAAACACTGTTTACAACATGCTGCTGTTCAATGATTCTGTTGGATAGTGGAAATCTAAATTTGTTTGGCTTCTCACAGAAGACTGTAAAGAAAGAGACAGAAGAGTGTAAAGAAAGATAAGATGTTGAATGACTATGTTGGTCATGTTTAAATAAAAAAGAATGACATGATGTAACTGCTTGCTTTATGGTCAATTCTTAATGTAAATATTAATATTTTTTAATAATGTACCAGGTTAGAGGGTTCCTTGTACAATTTACACCATTAGTTATCTGAGAATCTCTTCCATTATCAAAGCAAAACTGGTATTCTAACTAAAATATCGATATCGAATCGTATCGGAAATCGTATCGACTTGGGACCTTGTGTATCGGAATCGTATCGTATCGGGAAGTCAGTGACGATACCCAGCCCTATTGGTTACACCTGCTTTACTTCCTGCTTTACCACCTCAAACCGGTTACTGTGAAAAGGGCCCACTTGCTAATAGGACTTTGTGTGCAAGTTATAGAGCAGAGCTTGTGCCTCGGCTCAGACTCTCAAACAGGTAGGACATGGAAAAGAGCTGCACGCATCTGTCCAAAGCGTGAGTCAGACTGTGTGTGTGTGTGTGTGTGAGTGTGTGTGTGAGTGTGTGAGAGAGTCTGTGTGTGTGTGTGAGTGTGTGAGCGAGTCTGTGTGTGTGTGTGTGTGTGTGTGTGTGTGTGTGTGTGTGTGTGTGTGTGTGTGTGTGTGTGTGTGTGTGTGTGTGTGTGTGTGTGTGTGTGTGTGTGTGTGTGAGAGGGAGGAAAGGAAGGAGAGAATGAGCTCTTTCATTCGAGGGGTCAGGTTGGAAAAAGCGAGTCTTGGCTGCGGAGACGATGTTTTCTCTGGGTTTGGGGGGGGGAGCTGGGGGGTGAAAGGGACCCTCCAGTCTGGGACAGTGTGTGTAGAGTTTAACAGTCACACTCACAGACAGTATGTTGACAAACTTGACAGTGCAGAGAGATGAGTTACATTGAGTTACATGAGTTACATTGTAATAACTGTAGGGTTAAGAGTCTCTAGGCCATGTTCAGACTAGGAGGCCAAATCTGATTTGTGAACTTTAGTGACCTATTAGTATTAATGACTTTATCCAGATTGGTTTTATGAGTCTGGACGCTCCAAGTCTGATTTGTGTCACTTGTCCCAAACCACATATGGAGGTAGTTTCCAATCTGCTTTCGACTGATGTGACTTGAGTGCGGACGCGCAGATCCACCAAATCTGATTTGAACGTCACTCGCAACTCGTCATCAAATGCTTCTGTGCAGGAAAACCACGTCACCAACGTAGGTATTTACTGACGCCCACGTCGTTACCATAGCAACCCATGCAGATAGGCTGTTTAGGTCTGGACACACAGATCCGACTTGAGAATCAGATTTGTGGCAGTGCGGACACACTCCCAAATCAGATTTGGGAAACCAATCAAGATAATGATGATTTAGGGCTGGGCGATAAAACGATGTCGAAAATTTTCACGAAAAAAACGGCCACGATAACGATGATAAATTTATGAGCTGTAATTTCGATTAAAAAAAAAATCAGTGTTGCGTTCAAAACCCCTCAGAAACATGACCGCAGCTTAGCACAGCAATGCTTATTGTGAATAACGTGTCGTTTTTGGGGGGTATTTGAAGGCAACACTGAGTGGAACCAATGGCATCAATGGAAAATAAACCATGTGATGCACGCGTTTGCGGAAGAATCCCTTCTGCTCAGAGCCTCGCAGTCGGCTGGCTGAGTTGAGTTGCTGTTACTAACCAGTTAGAGCCTGGCCCGGCAAGAGTAACATAAACAGATGGAATTGATTTGTACACGGGAGATAAAGCTGCAGCAGACAGTAGTTCTGGTTATGGGTAGCGGTAGCTGGCTGTCATGAATGGTATCAAATTAGCATCTACATCGCGTTAGCTAACGCTAACGTTAGCTTACGCGCTAACGTTAATATCTTCATACTTGACAATCTTGCTAACGTTATGCTATCTGTTAGACCATCTATAGCAGCTATCCGAATAACATTACACATCTATGGTTTAAACAGTCTTTGCTTCCTTTATCAAACCAACAGCAGCTAACTATAGCTGCATAATCAACACCTAGCCTTGGACCAAGACGTTCATTGCATTGCAACAGAATAAGCACACCAAAGACCAGTGGTATAAGGGAAAACAAGTAACAATTATAATAAGATGAAAATGCAAATGGATCAAGTTACATTAAAAAGCCATAAGTGAATAGTATGGACAAACAGATGACTAAATAAAGGGTTATCATGCCAATGAGCTGCATTGAGCCTCTCTCATGAGAATACTTTGAATTGAATTCAACTTAATTGTAACCGGTCAAAGATTAATAGAGTCGTATCGAATACATTCTATATCGCTCTGCATTGAATTTTAATTGTGCCCCTAAAATTCTTCATGTGCTTTTTATGTGCAATTAGTATTATTGATAAATTTATATCGTGATAAATATCGACATCGATCGATATAAGAAAACATATCGTGATAAAAAAAATTGCCATATCGCCCAGGCCTATGATGATTAATGACTTTATCAGCAAATCGGATTTGCCTGTAATGTGAACATGGCCTAAGGCCATGTTCAAACTAGGAGGCCAAATCTGATTTGTGAACTTTAGTGACCTATTAATGATTCTATCCAGATTGGTTTTACGAGTCTGGACGCTCCAAGTCTGATTTGTGTCACTTGTCCCAAACCACATATGTAGGTCTGGACACTAGGGCTGGGTCGGTTTGAAAATTTTAAAACCGGTTCGATATTGCCGTCTAAACCGGATCGAACCGGTATACCGATTTTTTTTGTAATTAATTTTTTTTTTTTTTTAAGCAGGGCTCCCGAGTGTGGCCCATAACTGTCTGTAGTGCAACTTCAGTCCACCTGATAGCGATAATACACCTCTAAGCTGGTATTGTCAACCAGCAATGATACTGAATAAAAAGAAGCAGGACACCTGTGTAACAAACACACCCTGTATTTATTTCTCATAACTATTCAGCTCAACTTTTCTTCTAAACATCAAAATAATAAATGAAATAAGACTTCTGCCTATAGTGCAACTTGAGAAAAGGCTAATAAAAACACAAGCAGTGCAATCAGAATGGATTGGCTTACAGCTGAGCTGCCTTATAAACTTCAAAACTCACAAATTCACACAATATAGGGCCTAGGCATGGGTCGGTTTGAACATTTTGAAACCGGTTCGATATTCCCCAAAAAAACGTATCAAAGCGGCTGCAGTTGGTGGCGATAATGCACCTCTAAGCTGGTATGCTGCCAACCAGCACGAACACTGAATACAAATAAGCAGAACCTTTTAACTGTAACAACACACAGTTTTTATTTCTCATAACTATTCAGCTTAACTTTTCTTCAAACATCAACATAATAAACGAAATAAGACTTTTGCCTACTAGTGCAACTTGAGAAGAGGCTAATACGAACAATAGTGCAATCAGAATGGACTGGCAAAAAAAAAAAAAAAAAAAACTAATTTTTTTTTTTTTTTTTTTTTTTTTTTTTTTTTTTTAGGTTTTTTCGGTTCACACGTGATCAAACCGGTTTGGGCTCGTATACCGAACCGAACCGGTAAAACCGGAAATCGACCCATGCCTACTGGACACACACATCCGACTTGAACACTTGCCCAAATCAGATTTGTGGCAGTGCGGACACACTCCCAAATCAGATTTGGCAAACCAATCAAGATAATGATGATTAACTCATTGAGTGCCAATGACGTCGAGCGGCGTCAAAGTAAATAGTAACGTTCAGTGCCAATGACGTCGATCGGCGTGAAATGCGTTTTTTTGACGGTGGGACGTGGATCAAAGCCTCAGGCATCTCCTGTACAAATATTGTAGCTATTGAAGGTGTATAACCTATATTACGGACTCATTAGGTGTTGACAGTAGGGATGTTCATTTTGAAAATTTTCCAAAATCGATAATTGGTGAAAATTAACGATCAATTATCGATCATATTAATACTTAGAAAATTTTCAATATTTTCATTTTTTTTTTTTTTTTTTTTTTACAAAATGAATGCCTATGGCAGAAAATACGAAAGACAACGTGTTCTCCTCAATGAACTCTTTATTTCAATGTGTCTCCTCTCCAACACTGCTGTCCCCGGTGCATGCCGGTGTGAATTTCTCATGTTTAAAACAGTTTTGTTGGCACAAAGGCCCGTGCCCAGCCAGAAAACTAGAGACTATATGAAGCTCCACCTCACGTTAGTCGGCTGTGCAATGGAGTGGGGTGAGGAGGAACGAATTCCACCCAAACCTAGACCAAATGCCACAGGATCGATTCCAATCCTTAAAGATCAATTATCGATTTTCGATAATTGATGAACATCCCTAGTTGACAGTGCTCTCCAGATTAGAGAAAGGTCAGGAAAACAGCAGGAAAAGCCCCGTGATGAAAGAGAAACCGCTCATGCTGCAGCCAGAGCCGTATAGATTGCTCTGGCTGCAGCTGACGTTGGCTGCGAACAGCAGTCAATCCGCGCCCACAACTCAGCCCCTCTGTCTCTGCTGTATAGTTTCTCCACACGATTAGCCGCCAGAAAAGCAGCACCCGACGCCGAAGGGCCAAACCATTCTCAGCAGTCCGGTTTGGCTTTTCCGTGTCGCGCTGGGAGCTGGCGCACAAAAACGGAGCGCTCCGAAAATAGACTGGGTGCGTGTTAGGCTGTGTGTTAGTGTGGGGAGGAGTTTGCAGCTGAGGGGGGGAGAGGGGGGTGGGGCACACAGGGCACCACACAACTACACCACGTCACTACATCAGAAAATATTAGCTTCAGAGTCCGTGAATGTGCTTGAAATGCTTCATTTCACAAAAGGCTGAATAACTCAGCTTCTAATTTGAAACGCCTGTTTTTGCTGAAAACAACCTATCTTCTCCGGCTCATAACTAAAGAACGGAAAATGGTATCAATAAACTTTTTTTTGCTGATGATACAATAGAGTCTCCTCGTTCTTTGTGCGTGTTCGGTGTTTACATAGTAATATCACACAATATTCTGTGGGCCTCGAGAAATCACTGAAAACGTCACTGAGCGTCCGTTCTCCAAAAGTGGCTGGCACTCAATGAGTTAATGACTTTAGCAGCAAATCGGATTTGCCTGTAGTGTGAACGTGGCCTTACAGACAGTATGTTGACAGTGTAGCACAGAGATCTTGCATGAGTTACATTGTAATAACTGTAGGGTTAAGAGTCTCAAGGTCTCATTATGCTTTCCGCATCAGCGAGGAACGCGAGTGTCCGCGCGGAAAAGTGACGTCAAATCAGCAGACACGCCCCTCCGCAAGGCTCCGTGCGGACGGTTTTCGAGCGGCCGTGCGCACGCCGAAATTTGTAACTACGCGGACGCGGACGGGCGGACAAAGTGGAGTTTTCAAGACTCGCGCTCAATTCCGCCTGCAGAAACCCACACAGAGTATACAAGCTCCACACGTTTCCTCGTCGGATTCCGTGTCTCTCATTTCCGTGCGGCCGGCCAAAGCGTCAAGCATATTCCAGGCTTTACAGACAGTATGTTGACAGTGTAGCACAGAGATCTTGCATAAGTTACATTGTAATAAATGTGTCAATTACTGTGCGTGCATTATTTAGGCCTGCTTTGTTTTTTAGTTGGCTGTATACTGAAGGTCTAGAAGCCTCTTAGATTCAGTATTGAGTGAGTGGCAGCTAATTGAAGAGGGAGCCATCTTTGAAACATGGACAGTGGTTTGACATTGTGGTCAGGCTGATAAGAGAACTGTCCGCTGTGGGTTCAAGACTTGGCTAGCCTTTCATGTCTTATTAATAGACCTTGCCTGCAAGAGAGAGAGAGAGAGAGGGAGAGAAGAATGTGGCATATCTGGATTGCACCAGTAGCATTAGGTCGACAACACGGACACAGCAGGTATGTGCTTTGTGCTGTGCGAGTATAGTGAGAACGCTGGCTTTTTCACCCAACCTTTTACCTCAGAAGAACCCTAGACTTTGGGCAGGCTGCTGAACCCCTTCACACAAACATCCAGCCTCAGCCAGCTGTTAGCCGCTCTGTTTTGGTATCATCATGAAATCATCTGCACATGGACACTGACTGGACACACACGTAGTACAGAGACACACACACACACACACACACACACACACGCACACACACACACACACACACACACACTGGACACACACGTAGTACAGAGACACACAACTTATGAATGAGAGGCAGTTCTCCTTGTCCCAAATACTACTCAAAGGGCTCTGTGTTTGGCCTGAGCAATTTACCCCTCCACCCACATACACACACACACACACACACACGCACAGTCGCGCACACACACACACACACACACACACACACACACACACACACACACACATGGAAGCGGTTAGGCCAAGCTGTGGAGGGTTGACTGCAAGCTGCCAATCCATGCCAGTCGATTGGCCCTGGCCTATCAAATGTTTCCATGGAGGCAATGACCTCTACGCGGGGACAGGAGGGGGGGAGGGGGTGAGAGAGAGAGAGAGAGATAAGGGATAGAGAGAAAGAGAGAGAGAGAGGGGGGTTAGAGAGAAAAGAGTGATAAAGGGAGAAAGTCAGAAAGAGAGGGGGTGACGGGGCAGTTGGCTGGGGTGGGAGGGTGGGGGCCATGTTGGTTCCTAAGGGGAAAAGCCTATGGGATTTTAGTGTGGGGATTTCAGTCAAAGGTCTGTGGTTAACACAAGCTTATGGGAGTGAAAATGTGTGTTCAGCAGGATAATCTTCACAAACGAGGACCACGTTTATGACTTTTGACGCGTAAATGGGTTTGTTTTTTTACATAATTTGTTTTTTAGCGCTTCAAAACTCATAAGTGCTCCTCATTTGTGAAGATTATCGTGCTGAACACAAATTTCAACATTTTCCAAACAAGACATATCTATGAGACAATGCCGTTTATAACCAGCACTTCTCATCATAAACCCTCTTGTCTCTCTTTATGATGAGGCTTGTTTGATTGTACTGTTTTATTCTGCCTCCGCCGGCGATAGCCAGGCCGGAGGCATTATGGATCCGGGTTGTCCGTCCGTACGAGGTTTGTTAACGCAATATCTGAGGAACGCCTTGACGGAATTTCATCAAATTTGCCTCAAACAACCACTTAGACTCAAGGATGATCTGATTAGATTTTGGTGGTCAAAGGTCAAAGGTCAAGGTCACTGTGACCTCTCAAACGCCATTTCATTTCATCAAATTTGTCTCAAAACTTGAAAGAAGAGCCGATGCACACCCTCACAGTCTTAAGGATAGGTGCGTCGGAGGATAGGGTCCATAAGTAGAAGATAAAGAATTCATTGGCAAACTTTAATTTAACAACGTTTCGGTCGATCAGACCTTCATCAGGTAAAAAAAAAAAAAAAAAAAAATCAAATTTGTCTCAAACATCGACTTGGACTCAAGGATGAACTGATTACATTTTGGTGGTCAAACTTCAAGGTCACTATGACCTCATGAACACCATTCCCAAGTTCGTTAACGCAATATCTCAAGAACGGCTTGATAGAATTTCTTCTGATTTGGCTCAAACATCGACTTGGACGCAAGGATGAACTGATTCAAAGGTCAAAGGTCAAGGTCACTGTGACCTCTCAAATGCCATTTTCAAGCTTGTTAACGCGATATCTCAGGAATGTCTTGATGGAATTTCTTCGAATTTGCCTCAAACGTCCACTTGGACTCAAGGACATTTTGGTGGTCAAAGGTCAAGGTCACTGTGACCTCACACACCCAATTTTCAAGCTCTGTAACGCAACATCTCACGAGCGCCTTGACGGAATTTCTTCCAATTTGCCTCAAATGGCGATTTGGACTGTAGAATGAACTAATAACGGAGGCATAAGTCCGCGTTGCGGTCGTTCTAGTTTGCAGTTGTATTTTAGGCAGTTTGTGTCTTAATTATTCTCCAGCTTGAGTAGACGGTCTATTGACAGAAGTTTTGTATTTGTACTGTGTTTTCTACTTGTGTACTTGTATTTCTGTCCGACGTGTAATGTGCTTTTGCCTTCTTGGCCAGATCACCCTTGAAAAAGAGACCTCAGTCTCAATGGGTTATGTATTTTTTTGTTAACATGTCAATCGATATATTGTGCACTGTGTGGTTGTGTTTGAGCCTTGGTGTAGAGACCAGTGTGTTTGGTTGTGTTTGAGCCTTGGTGTAGAGACCTGTGTGTTTGAGCCTTGGTGTAGAGACCAGTGTGTTTGGTTGTGTTTGAGCCTTGGTGTGTAGAGACCAGTGTGTTTGGTTGTGTTTGAGCCTTGGTGTAGAGACCTGTGTGTTTGAGCCTTGGTGTAGAGACCAGTGTGTTTGGTTGTGTTTGAGCCTTGGTGTGTAGAGACCAGTGTGTGTGTGGTTGTGTTTGAGCCTTGGTGTAGAGACCTGTGTGTTTGAGCCTTGGTTTAGAGACCTGTGTGTGTGTGGTTGTGTTTGAGCCTTGGTGTAGAGACCAGTGTGTGTGGTTGTGTTTGATCCTTGGTGTAGAGACCAGTGTGTGTGTGTGGTTGTGTTTGAGCCTTGGTGTAGAGACCAGTGTGTGTGTGGTTGTGTTTGAGCCTTGGTGTAGAGACCTGTGTGTGTGTGGTTGTGTTTGAGCCTTGGTGTAGAGACCTGTGTGTGTGTGGTTGTGTTTGAGCCTTGGTGTAGAGACCTGTGTGTGTTTGGTTGTGTTTGAGCCTTGGTGTAGAGACATGTGTGTGTGTGGTTGTGTTTGAGCCTTGGTGTAGAGACCAGTGTGTGTTTGGTTGTGTTTGAGCCTTGGTGTGTAGAGACTTGTGTGTTGGGTTGTGTTTGAGCCTTGGTGTGTAGAGACCTGTGTGTTGGGTTGTGTTTGAGCCTTGGTGTGTAGAGACCAGTGTGTTTGGTTGTGTTTGAGCCTTGGTGTAGAGACCAGTGTGTGTTTGGTTGTGTTTGAGCCTTGGTGTGTAGAGACTTGTGTGTTGGGTTGTGTTTGAGCCTTGGTGTGTAGAGACCTGTGTGTTGGGTTGTGTTTGAGCCTTGGTGTGTAGAGACTTGTGTTTGGTTGTGTTTGAGCCTTGGTGTGTAGAGACCAGTGTGTTTGGTTGTGTTTGAGCCTTGGTGTGTAGAGACCTGTGTGTTTGAGCCTTGGTAGAGACTTGTGTTTGGTTGTGTTTGAGCCTTGGTGTGTAGAGACCTGTGTGTTTGAGCCTTGGTGTGTAGAGACCTGTGTGTTTGGTTGTGTTTGAGCCTTGGTGTGTAGAGACCTGTGTGTGTTTGGTTGTGTTTGAGCCTTGGTGTAGAGACCTGTGTGTTTGGTTGTGTTTGAGCCTTGGTGTAGAGACCTGTGTGTTTGGTTGTGTTTGAGCCTTGGTGTGTAGAGACCTGTGTGTTTGGTTGTGTTTGAGCCTTGGTGTAGAGACCTGTGTGTTTGGTTGTGTTTGAGCCTTGGTGTAGAGACATGTGTTTGGTTGTGTTTGAGCCTTGGTGTACAGACCTGTGTGTTTGGTTGTGTTTGAGCCTTGGTGTGTAGAGACCTGTGTGTTTGGTTGTGTTTGAGCCTTGGTGTAGAGACCAGTGTGTTTGGTTGTGTTTGAGCCTTGGTGTAGAGACCTGTGTGTGTGTGGTTGTGTTTGAGCCTTGGTGTAGAGACCTGTGTGTTTGGTTGTGTTTGAGCCTTGGTGTAGAGACATGTGTGTTTGGTTGTGTTTGAGCCTTGGTGTAGAGACATGTGTGTTTGGTTGTGTTTGAGCCTTGGTGTAGAGACATGTGTGTTTGGTTGTGTTTGAGCCTTGGTGTAGAGACCTGTGTGTTTGGTTGTGTTTGAGCCTTGGTGTAGAGACCAGTGTGTTTGGTTGTGTTTGAGCCTTGGTGTAGAGACATGTGTGTTTGGTTGTGTTTGAGCCTTGGTGTAGAGACATGTGTGTTTGGTTGTGTTTGAGCCTTGGTGTAGAGACATGTGTTTGGTTGTGTTTGAGCCTTGGTGTGTAGAGACTTGTGTTTGGTTGTGTTTGAGCCTTGGTGTAGAGACCAGTGTGTTTGGTTGTGTTTGAGCCTTGGTGTAGAGACCAGTGTGTTTGGTTGTGTTTGAGCCTTGGTGTAGAGACATGTGTGTTTGGTTGTGTTTGAGCCTTGGTGTAGAGACATGTGTTTGGTTGTGTTTGAGCCTTGGTGTAGAGACCAGTGTGTTTGGTTGTGTTTGAGCCTTGGTGTAGAGACATGTGTGTTTGGTTGTGTTTGAGCCTTGGTGTAGAGACATGTGTTTGGTTGTGTTTGAGCCTTGGTGTGTAGAGACCTGTGTGTGTGGTTGTGTTTGAGCCTTGGTGTAGAGACCTGTGTGTTTGGTTGTGTTTGAGCCTTGGTGTAGAGACCTGTGTGTTTGGTTGTGTTTGAGCCTTGGTGTAGAGACCTGTGTGTTTGGTTGTGTTTGAGCCTTGGTGTAGAGACCTGTGTGTTTGGTTGTGTTTGAGCCTTGGTGTAGAGACATGTGTGTTTGGTTGTGTTTGAGCCTTGGTGTAGAGACCTGTGTGTTTGGTTGTGTTTGAGCCTTGGTGTAGAGACATGTGTGTTTGGTTGTGTTTGGGCCTTGGTGTAGAGACCTGTGTGTTTGGTTGTGTTTGAGCCTTGGTGTAGAGACCAGTGTGTTTGGTTGTGTTTGAGCCTTGGTGTAGAGACCAGTGTGTTTGGTTGTGTTTGGGCCTTGGTGTAGAGACCTGTGTGTTTGGTTGTGTTTGAGCCTTGGTGTAGAGACCTGTGTGTTTGGTTGTGTTTGAGCCTTGGTGTAGAGACATGTGTGTTTGGCTGTGTGCATCCAGGGGGGAGGAGGAGGTTCAGTTGGGAGCTACAGAGTAGTAGCTTGTTATTTGGGATGCCTTGTCAACATAATGTTCAAAATGCTTAACATCTGCTCGGGGAGGTTGGCGCTGACATTGGGGGATGGGGCATTTCAGCATCATTAAAAAGCTCTCGGCTCCAAATTGACCACGTGTAGATGTGGGCTGAATGCAACTGAAGTCATCTGAAGAGGAGGTCAGGTCATAGTGACGGTCTTCAGTGAAATTCTCTGTTAATGCATGTTGCTGTGGAGATGTGAAGGGGTGCAAAGAACCAAGGGAAGACTTTTGAAATGGGGGAGAGCCAGAGATTTGAAAGCAGTGTTGGGCAAGTTACTTTCATAATGTAATATACTAAATATTATTAGTTACTTTCATTTGAAAGTAATAAGTTACTTTACAATATTACTGTCTGTGTAGAGTAACTCATTACTTATTACACTACTTTTGCATTACTTTAACCAAAATAACTGCAATAGCAGAATGACATCGCCGCCCCGGAACCATCCCGAAAAATTATTTCAACCATCTTGAAGTCAGGGTAAACCGTCCAAAACTCTACGTTAACATTTTCCTTTGCTATCGTCATCTATAGTGGTTATTTGGATAAAAATACACAATTTGATTAGGAAATTATTGGATCTTTATTTAAATGTGCATTGATAAAAACAAAATGTAACTCAATTTGTAACTTGAGTTACTTGACAAAGTAACTGGTATAATATTACTGAAATCCTATTGGTAAAAAGTTATATTACTGAGTTACTGCTAAAAGTAATATATTACATATAATATGTTACTTTTAAACAGTGTTGGGGTAACTCATTACAAAAGTAACAGTACATGTAATATATTACTTTTAGCAGTAACTCAGTAATATAACCTATATTACTTAACTTTAAACATTTTATTTTGTTTTTCAAAAGTCTTTTAAAGCAGCTACGAGCAACTTTTTCGATTGTTATTAAACAGTATAAATTTAATATCAATGCATTACATCTTACCTCTAATAGTCGACGAGACCAACGCAGAGTAGTCTCGCTTGAACCCCGAGTGAATCGGCCAGTGTTAGTCTGTCTGTGGCCAGGGCAGATCAGGAAGTGAAATGAAACGGTTTGCAGCAGCCACTTCGGCCATAACCACAAAATAACTTCCAAAAACCTGTTAGAATATAACGAGAGATGTTCCCGCGAGTATGCGTGGCTTTCACATTGTTTATGTTATGTTGCTAGGCAGCGCAAACGGGTGAAGGCAGGCAGCTGCGTTTCACTTCCGGGTTTCACTTCCGCGTTTCACTTCCGGGTTACCCGGTCCGGTCTCTCTAGAGAGCCCCCTGTTGACGCGAGTTTAGACAGACACAGAGTTAATAATCACCTAAGGGAGCAATCTCAGATACACACGGCTTTGGTCTCAGCTACTATTATAGGTAAGATGTGATGCATCAATATTGTAATTATACTGTTTAATAACAATCGAAAAAGTTGCTCGTAGCTGCTTTAAACAGTGTTGGGGTAACTCATTACAAAAGACATTTGAAATGGGGATCGAGCCAGAGATGTGACAATATGGCTGGTTTGAACCTGTAGGACTTGAGGCAACAACATGGTAGGTTGGATCCTGGGGGAACTAATGAAAAGATCTGCCTCTGTTTTTCCTGCTGCTATTGGGCATAATCTGATTTGAGCCACGAAGTAATGATCGTTAAACGACATAATTGGTCCTTGTCTCCCGGCCATGAATGCACCGGCTGTCTTGGAGGAGCGCTCGTACAAGGGTGCGCTTATTTCAGGCTGAAGGTGGAGGCGGAGGAGGAGGAGGAGGGAAGCTTCATAGAGAGAAAAGTGAGAGAAAAAGATTGATAGAGATGGTTGAAGAAGAGACAGAGGAGGATGTGGTTGTCGAGGAGAAAAGAAAAGAGACGAGAGGAGAACATGTCGAGATTGCATTTTGTCACACCCTGGTGACAGCTGCACCTCTCCCCCTCTCTCTCTCCTCTCTCTCTCTCTCTCTCTCTCTCTCTCTCTCTCTCTCTCTCTCTCTCTCTCTCACACACATGACTTGACACTTCCTGGCATCCACACTCTGTGGCACTACAGCAGGGATACTCAACTTGCTTTGCCCGGGGGGCCACTTTCGTGAAATGATAGAAGGCCAGGGGCCAGTTAATAAACAATCAATATACATTTTTCTGTAGCGGATTGTAGGTGTCAGACGGAGTTTAGTCTGACAATGTTGTGCACACCGGATAGTTACTTTAAGTAAGTACGGTACATACATTAAGTACATACATAAGTGCCTGGGTAGCGAGCAGACGGCGGTATTTGACAATTTAGCAGCTACATTATAGATTATTGAAAGATATTCCATATTCCAGACTGAAATGCTATAACAGAAGTGGAGTATTGGCCAGAATGACATGAACATTTGGACACTTATTCAGCAGGTATCTTGCATGTTGCCATGGTGCACTGTTTTTTTTTGCAATTCCATCGCGGGCCACAAGTTGAGTGTCACTGCACTACAGTCTTCTTCACTCAGTGTGTTCTTCTCTCTCCCCCCCCCGTATCGTTTGTTACCAACCCAAAAGGTCAAAGGTCACGCACAGTGTACTGCCTTCTCTGCTGTTTACTGGCGGTCGGTGACAGACCGTCATTTGCTATCTTGAAAGTTTCATATGATCTCTTTGAATTGATTTAAGTCTTTAATCGTGTTCTGCCACTGTGCGTGAAGAATAATATCCCAATATCGATATTTTAATATAATGCTTTTTCCCTGGGTCGTGCGGATGCTTGAAGCTTTAACCCCGTTAGACTCATGTGGTTTGGTTCTTCTTAACGAGATCTCGTAAACATCTGTAAACATTCATATTTTATAATCCACCAGCTTAGAGGGTTCCTCCCTGTACAATTTACAGCATTCGCTCTTTGAGAATCTCTTTCATATCCCAGAAAAATTGGTATTCTAACTGAAGTATCGATATCATATCGAATCAAATTGGGACCTTATGTTGGAATCGTATCAAATTGGGAAATCAGTGGCAATACCCAGCCCTATAGACGGTTTTAACTTGACAACAATAACAACCGTCACAACCCCCACCTGAATATCCGGTTTACTTCCTGTATACATAGCTGAGCGCAGGCTGATATTCGGCTCATATTAAATGTTAACGTTAGGCCGTGTCTCCGACAGACACAGTAACAAAGGTAGCCTATTTCTGTCTTTATGTCTTGTAGTAGTTAGTAGTAGTTGTTGTTGTTGTTGTTGATAGTTGCCATAACAACCACCCCTGTCGGAAAGACGTGCACACGCTGGGTAGTAGGAAGCGTTGTCGTCTGGTCCGGAGCTAGCCTGAGAGGCTAATAAAAGCTACATGTTACAGGGTAAGCTGACTATCAGTACATTATTGCACGCATAGGCCTATCTTTACATTTAAACGTATAGCAAAAATAAGAAATAGAAATGTAGGCTATGTCAGTGTTTTCCCCTGAACAGCTGAGAAAGTGGACACTGTCATTGTTGTTATTTGGTTTGATTGATTTGATTTGTTTGATTGATTGATTGATTGATTGATTGATTAATTGGTTGATAGATAGAAAAAAGATCAAAACAAGAATAAAATAAACAAAAAACCTATACAACATGTCTTAACTCATTGAGTGCCAATGACGTCTAAAGACATCAATTCAAATAGTAACGTAGAGTGCCAATAACGTCTAAAGACGTCAATTGCGTTTTTTGACGGTGGGACGTGGATCAAAGCCTGATGCATCTCCTGTAAAAATATGGTGGATGTTGAAGGTGTATAAGCTATTTTACGGACCCATTAGGTGGCGACAGTGCTCTCCAGATTAGAGAAAGGTGAGGAAAAACAGCAGAAGAAGCCCCGTGATGAAACGGAAACCGATGAGAGCCAGAGCCAGAGCCGTATAGATTGCTCTGGCTGGAGCTAACGTTAGCTGCGAACAGCAGCCAATCCGCTCCCACAACTGAGCCCCTCTGTCTCTGCTGCATAGTTTCTCCACACGATTAGCCGCCAGAAAAGCAGCACCCGACACGGAAAAGCCAAACCATTCTCAGCAGTCCGTTTTGGCTTTTCGGTGTCGCGCTGGGAGCCGGCGCACAAAAACGGCGGAGCGCTCCGAAAATAGACGCTGGGTGCGTGTTAGGCTGTGTGTTAGTGTGGGGAGGAGTTTCTCCAAGCTCCAGCATGCAATCTGTGTGTTAGTGTGGGGGAGAGTTTCTCCCAGCTCCGCCGGCATGCA
>NC_139640.1:9960061-9967561 GCF_964638095.1 Poromitra crassiceps | reverse complement strand
AGAGCCGCTGGTCGAGAAGAGAGGTGAAACAGCGTATGTGTGGGGTGGAAACACTATGGTTACGCCGAGTTTAAAGGTCCACACATCAAGAGCGATGCAAATATACAGCACGGAATTGCGATGCGAGTTTTGACCCACCTGTCAAGATATGCGCGGTCGTGGCAGCACCCCGCAACACGACCTCTCCCTCTGTTTAATCACTTGAAATCCACTCACAAAGTGGTCTATGACCAAGAAATAACGCTAAACGAACAAAAATACAAAGCCCCATCTAGTTACTGCCACCGCATACAGTCATCGATTCAGGACACTCTTTACAATGCGACCGCATATTCAACAGCTAACGATCTCACAGATAAACATTAACAATAGCCTATTATGAACCTAAACGTAAGTCGCTTTGGATAAAACCATCTGCCAAATGAGTAATTTAATGTAATGTAAACGAACGTTACTAGTGTTCTCATTTGGTTAGTTTTGAGGTTTAAGGACTACTAGTTCAGATGTTTACCAACATATTGAATGTAGATTAATAGTTGCAGTTGGTTGTGGCAGTTCACTGCAATATAGTAGGCCTACATATACTGTATTTTTATTTTATTTTTTATTTTATTTCTAAATCTTTGCACTTTTATTATTTATTTTCACTTATTTATTTATTTTCAATTATATCTAAAATCCAAAGACATCCAATGTTAAAAAGAAAAGCCAGTGTCAATGTTCAATAAATTCATGTTCTCAATGTCAATGAGTAATCGTGTTAAATAATCGTGATCTCAATATCAATCAAAATAATCGTGATTATGATTTTTGCCATAATCGAGCAGCCCTTGCGTGCGTGCGTGTGTGTGTGTGCGTGTCTGCGCGCGCGTGCGTGTGTGCGTGTGTGCGATACTCAAAGCAGGACTAAACCCCCCAGATTTCTGGCAGAACGGCATGCTGCTTGATTTGAAAACTCTGCAGGCAAGATGGCCGCCTATTCATAGCTTTCAAGGGGCGTTACGTGCTGCCGGGAACGCCCACCTGGCGGTCAAAAAAAAAACTTGTTAATTCCGCTGCCCGCCGAGTCGACTAGTTTCTCATGCTGTGTTTGTTCAGCCAAAATGCCGGATACCTGTTGTGCTATCGGTTGCACTAACCGACGAGGAGACACGCCTGGCTTGTGCTTTTACAGAATGCCGTCGGAGAAAGAAAACTCAGACAGGAGGAGGTTGTGGATTTGTGCGATTAGACGTGGTTCAGTCGCTGGGGAGGGCAAATGGCTTTTTTTCTACCATCAAAGTACACACGTCTTTGCGGCCAACATTTCATCAAAGGTAAGCTCAAGTAACGTTAACGGGGTATTTTAATCATTATTGTAACGTTACTTACCTTTGATGAAATGTTGGCCGCAAAGACGTGTGTACAAACGGCTGAACAAACAGCGTGAGAAACTAGTCGACTCGGCTGCCAGCGGAATGAACAAGGTTTTTTTTTACCGTCAGGTGGGCGTTCCCGGCAGCACGTAACGCCCCTTGAAAGCTATGAATACTCCCTCCTTTAGCTGGCAGAATTCCTCCCCCATAAACTAACATATCTTGGCCAATAAGTATGTAACATACCAAATAAAACAACCCGTAATATCTTCATTTGATGTAGAATGCGGAGGACATGTAACTGTTTACTTCAACTTGCATTCCAGGAAGTTTAACGATAATGGCTCGAGACTGAAACCCACTCGCTTTGTGCCAGAACACAGAACACAATCGATTTGGGGGGGAACACGCCAGGATTGGCCAACGCCAACGCCAGTCCCCAGAACTGTCAAATCAAATCATCGACAGAGACGCTATGACCCGCCTCCCAGTATTCTCAGTGTATCCGAGATAGATATGATAGAAAACGTTATGAATACAGCCACGTTATAAACAACAAACTAACGCTGGTGATCCGTATGTAAACAGTGTTACTCGAAATGGTTAGAAGTTATATCAATTTGGTCATTTACTGGCATTTTACTGCCATATAACATAACTAACTAGCGGCTAATATTAGCCACAGTAGGCATTACCCATGGATGCATTGGTCTTAAAGGGCTCGCACCGCGTGAACTACAGTAATAATCAATGGGGGAAAAAACTATTTTTCACATGAGTGGGGCGCGTGCTAAACCCACCGTGACGTCACGATGTACCAAATATCCCATTCATTTGAGGGCTGTGCACAAAAAAAGCAGTGTTCCACCCATAGAGGGAACTTATGCTGCTGAAAATGATACAAATGGTACAATGGTAACAGTTTGGTCTCAAATGTGGAGATGTTGACCAGAATTCTTCACACACCCCCAAATGCATATATATGAGTTAAAATCTGAAAAAAAGTGTTTTGGGGTTTAGTCCTGCTTGAAGTGCTTGGTAACTGTTTCTGGATACTTTAGTGCTTGGTAGACTTTCCAGAGTTTCTCACTCTTGTTTTTCCAATGCCTGCTTTTTCTTTCTTTCCACTCTTACCGCCTTGTTCTTCATTTCCTGGCTTTCCTGACTGCCTGTTCTCCCCCCATTGAGTCTCTCCTCCTTTCTCTCTCTCTCTCTCTCTCTCTCTCTCTCTCTCTCTCTCTCTCTCTCTCTCTCTCTCTCTCTCTCTCTCTCCTCTCTCTCTCTCTCTCTCTCTCCTCTCTAGGCCCTTTGCTGTTTGGTCTAGACCAGGAGGTTTCCTCTCTAGGCCCTTTGCTGTTTGGTCTAGACCAGGAGGTTTTCACAACCTTTTCAAAGTGGGAGGCGGGCCTCCCCCAGGGGGCCTCCAAGCAGTTTCAGGGGAGGCTCAGTGAATGGAAGTGGAAAATATTAGATTAGTTATTAAAAGGAAATCACATAGAATAGCCTAAATGTGTCTGATTTGGTTAAAGAGATAGTTCAGCGATACAGGAGTTTGGGGGAATTTGTCAGTTTTTCCCCAACGTCACAGAGTCAGAAACTAAGAAATGCCATCAGAAAGAGACTTTCCTATGTATATGCTGTAGTGAACTAAGTATGTCAAACAGGCGCTGGCTGTAATTTGCCCATGTATAATAGTATCCTTCTTTGCCTTGTATATTTTCTTAATTTTGTCTGCTTTTTGCAAGGTATAATTGGCCAAATCTTTGCCTATACTGTATATTCAAGAAAAATATTTGTATCGGCATAATATCGGTATCGGCAGATATCCAAATTCAGGTATCGGAATCGGATCGGAAGTGAAAAAAGTGGATGGGTGCATCCCTACGAATAACACACACTACACTGCACTTTCCGAGGGATGGCAGAGGGTTGGAACCCTTCCATGCTTGAAAGACTACTATCTAGCTGTGCAATTAACTCATTGATTCTTTGGTGTAATCATGAATATGAAGCCAACTGGAAAAAAAATATTGAATACCAGGTATGTCCTTTCCACCCTCGCTGGGCTGTCCATCTATTATCAAAGACTCGTCCAATGTTCACAATCAATAGGTTTGTTTCTCTTTGGGTGTATGGTTAGATCCTCTATGGTTAAACTTTGAAGACGTTTAAGATTCAGAAAGAGATGAAAATACGTATAGGTGGCCAGCATATGAGCCAAGTTTTAAACCAGCATCCCAACACCTAAGGTTTAGGCAATGGACACCAAGGCATGTTATTACATCTTAACCTAACCCTAACCCTAACCCTCACCCTCCTTAGTAAAGGATGGGGAATTACTAGACTTCCAGTCCATGTTGAAAAACATGCTATAGGGAGTAGAGTAGGGTTTGGCACGATGGACGATGGGCCGACCCCCATCCACCTCTGACCCTCCTACATCGGACCATCGTGATTAATTATCTGTCCTAACCCTCTGTTCAAATTTACATTTTGCAGATTTAATAAAAAAGGCCAACTCCACTCAGCCGCGACGCATGGGGGACACGCGCGGCCGCCATTAAGCAAGCGTACCCTATCCCCAGTTCAGAGAAGCAGTAGAGCGGAGAGGAGGGGGAGGGGAGGATAAGCAGAAGTCGCTTGTGTTGTTGTGAAAGTGTTAAGACAAAGAAGAAACTTCACGTTCTTTCCTGTTTTCAACCAAATGTGAGTCATTTTACAAGTCTTCTTCAACTGTGAATTCAACTCGGCTGTTTCCATGAAGTCGCTCCATTACATATTGTAGGCTACTGCTGCTGTGTTTCTATCTCTCCTTAACGTATTGTTAGGTTCAAAACTGAGCCCACACAAATCTAACGATATTTGCAAATATGGCACTATTATGTGCAAGAGGTGAAGGGAGGAATGGTCTCATCATCCACACTCAGCTCTAGGGCTGTCACTTTTTCCCAAAATAATGTTCGAACAAACTTTAATTGCCCGCAAAATGTTCGAATATATTCCGCGCCTGCCGTTTACATCGTATAAATATATATAATATAAATATAATATAAAATATTAAAAGAATATAAAAAAAAAATCCTCGGCTGTCCTCATGGTCCAGTCAGTCAGCTCCTCTCCGCTGCTGTGTTAGCTTGGACGCTCACAGTCACAACACTGCCTCACAAACTTGGATGCATCCAACTCGAGACAACTTTTCAGACCCTGGAGACAATCTTTCTCAGAAGAGACTAACGCGACAAATCTGGAGACTTTTTCTGACATGGGATTAACATTACCAGCAAGCAGCAGTTGGTTAATTTTGGTTAATAAAAAAATAAATAATAATAATAATCGAACAAGTCAATTATACATTCGAACATGCCCTCCTCCCCCACATTCAAAGTTAAATTCGAATTTCGAATAAAAAGTGACAGCCCTACTCAGCACTATGAAGCAATATGAACTCGCAAGGTTGGAGAGACTTCAGTTGGAAGAACTGTGTGTGCTTTTTCATCACTCCGACAATCCAATCAAAACAATCTGCTTTTCAGAACCAAATGCTGGAGACAATGTGGGCACTTCATGGCGGACCACCACACCCACATCTTCTGGGTCCTGTCCCACCTTGCAGCAGCCTTTCTGGGCTGACGTCCCAACCGCCACTAATAAGAGTATTTTAGGATTTGATACAGAGTTCACTTGTCTCTCCTTTTTACCTAGGAAACATGTCTAAGGAATTGGGCATCAGATACAAATACATCAAATCAAAAATGATATTCTAATGCTGGCTTCTGAACGAGCTTCCCACCCTGAGCCAATGGGTAGATGTTGTCAATAATATATGCAGCATGGAAGCCAGTACATTCTGTTTAAGATGACAGAAAGAAAGGGGAGAAGAGTACTGGGCTAAATGGGATACATACTTGACCAACAAAGAGTCTTCTTGACGACTGAAACTATGTCGTCAAGACATACTATACATTAGGGATGGGCATTTCTAGCAAAAACACTATTCGAAATTCGCTGGCCAAATTCGAATTTAATTCGAATTTCGAAAATAAATAAAAAAATGTAAAAAAAAAAAAAAAAAAATTTTTTTTTTTTTTTTGTGAGTGAAATGTTGCATTGTCTCCCCTGATTCTAAGTCTACGGCTTTATTAATTAATATAAAAAGCTTCTGCTGTGGATTTTTAGCTCAAACAAGCATTGCACCACTGAAGTAAAGAACATGTTACATGACATTGACATTTTCGAAAATAAAAAACAGTTTTGACAATCATGTCATATTTAATATTTAATATGTTCATTAAATATTTAGTAGGCTCAGGTCTGAGTGCCAAAGGGGTGCCAAAGTCACCCCCTCTCCCTCTTCATGGGATTTCATCTGCCATTAATTTTTCCATAAACCTTGCTTAAAATGCTTATAAAAATTGTTTTACTTGCTCAAACCAAGCGATTTGACTATACCGTAAATTCCGGACTATAAGACGCACCGGTGTATAAGCCGCGGGACCAAAATTGACTATTTTTTTCTTCTATAAGCCGCACCGGACTATAAGCCGCGGGTGTTTTGATGTTTAATTACCATATGAAAGGGTTCGTGCACAGAGAGGAATGTCGGGAAAGCGATGGCTGTTTGGGGAAGCTCCCATTTATTAACATTTCAACAAAACAAAACAAAAGTCAGGTCACTAATCCCCAGACAAAATCACACAACAATAGGCTATATGTGCAGCAAACCTGTAACCAGAGAAGTCAAGTCACTAATGCTCGTCTTCCTCTTCTTCCTGCGTACTGAAACCACCAAAGTCCTCATCTTCAGTGTCGGAAACGAACAGGTTCAGGGTGGCTTCGTCAACCACTCTCCTCTCTCCTTCATTGTCACTCAAAACCAACGAACTCCTCTTCATCTATAGCTGTGTTTCCATTACAGTTTTTCGCAAAAGAATTGCGATATTTCTACAACTTCGACAATGTACAATTGCGACTTGTAGGCGTTTCCATTGAAGTTGCGTTTGAGTGATTCCCCGTTGCAGCAGCTGCCACAGTGATTACGCACGGGGATCTGCCCCATATCCCGTCCCCTGCATGCTCAAATCCAACCAATGGTCAATGGAAATCCCAACATGAAGTTACAATGCATATAAACGAGCCTGATTATCAATTCAAAAGAAAATGAGTCGCAAAATGTTGCTGGCTGCGTGAATGCAGTCAGCGCGACAGGCAGAGGAAAAAAGGTAGCCTAATAGCCTACAACTGGTCCGATTTAGAGATGGAGGGGGGAAAAGGCTGATTTGGTTCTATAATTGCACCTGAAACGTGTGCAATGTATTAGCCTACTCACAGTCACTGTATTCACTTCAGACAGCACCACCGCACCAGTGTGTGCTTTTCATCCTCTCATCTCGCCGCTGTGCCAAATGCGCGCACACAGGCAGCCTGCTGTCACCATGGACCGATTTCTGCCATTAAACATTATCTAATTTGCCCGGCTACGCTTTTGCACAACACTCGTCTTTCTGCTAGGTAGCGTTGCTTCAAAGTTTTCCACTTGCTGCGGAGGTTTTGACACGGCTATCGAACCTTACTTACCAAACTTATTTTCCGCTCCTTTTCCAAGGGATAATATGGGTCACATGACGTGCAAATGCGAAAAATGTGTTTCCATTACACTTTTGCGATAAACTGCTATATCGACACGTCTGAAAAACCACCTCATGATCATCTACTGCTCGTTCTCATGCTGTCGAGAACGAGCAAAGCTTTTTTTTGGTGAAAGAATCCTCCAGGGCGCTTCTTGTTAACAGTCCGAGTGAGTGGCAGGTCGAACGTCAAAGGCACTTCATCCATATTTATGATCTGCTCCGGTTCGATGGAATATTCCTTGATCTTCCTTTGTGTGAATTCGCCGAAGTTTGTGATTTTCTCCTGGTAGTCGGGGGAGGGAGTTGATGGGCTTGTGGCCGTTTGCTTACCGTAATTACCATATGTAAGTGGTCACGCACAGAGGGGATTGTCGGGAAAGAGATGGCTGTTTGAGGAAGCTCCCATTTACCGTATTACCGTAACATTTCAACAAAACAACATAACACAACACCACCGTTGTTTATTTTTACAGTGCACACAGTGTCCGCGGTGTGGTGAAAAGAGGGCAAGAGAGGAA
>NC_139640.1:9750061-9955061 GCF_964638095.1 Poromitra crassiceps | reverse complement strand
AACATAGAACATACTGTCAGCCCCCCCCCCCCAACATAGAACACACACTGAATTAAAGCTGTGTTTTAGAAGCCTGCACACATTCACACTTCCTTTTATGCTCTCACCCTCACCACTGATTGATTTTTCACTTCCTACTTTAGAACACACTCTTCTATAAGCCCCATACTGTTCAATTACCTGCATAACCACACTTTCAGAGCTGCCAAGCGCCAACATGAGGCTGTGAAAAATAAGTAGGTTTTCTGGGGTATCGACAAGCAGTCCCCTTAAACACCACCAGTGTTGGGCAAGTTACTGAAAATTGGTAATTAGTTACAGTTACTAGTTACTTATCTCAAAAAGTAATTTAATTACTTTAAAGTTACTAGTTACATCAAAGTAATGAATTACTAGGGAAAGTAACTTTTGCGTTACTTTTTAAAGTCCGCTTCGATTGTTATTAATGCACACATTATGTTAGTGTTGCTGTGCCACAGTGTGGCATTGAACATTCACTTATAGCCTATCAAGGTCATTAGCCTCTGGGGCTCTGGCTGCAGCTGCAGCTCTCTCCCCGGACTAGGTCTGAGGATCAGAAACTGGGTAATCCTCTTGAAGTTGTCCGTTATTTTCATGTCCTAAAGTAACTAGTAACTAGCCTAGTTACTATTTTAGTAACTGTAACTGAGTTACTAAATTTGAAAAGTAATTAGTTAGATTACTAGTTACTGCAAGAAACGACACATAATGGAATAGCACTGCTACATAGATGAGTATCATCTATGTACAATAAGTAGACACAAACAACACATTATAATAAATAAATAAACAAAATAAATAAATACATTATGGCAGACTGCATGTTGTAATGCCTAACAGCCAGTATTCCATGAGACAGTATTGTAATGACAACAGATCATAAATGGAGACGCTCAGTATAGAGCACATATGTGTTTTAGAGATATTGAATTGTGAACTTATTCACGTAATGATTTGTTTGATCCTTTGATCCCCGAAATGGATATGTAGAGTTTTGGAATATAAAAGGTTCCGAAAATCGTCAAAACTGTCCTCAGAACAGCGGCCGCTTCTCCAAGCTCTCTCTTATAGGGACATTTTTGGAGTTTTGGACTCACTTTTTCCTCTCACTCCTCTGGACGTGATGACTCCATACACCTCTCTAACTTCTCACTTGTGGTCTTGACCTAGCAGCACTGGACAGCGCTGACTCTTTTATGGTGTGTTTAGCTGGCAGGGGTTTGTGTGGGTGTGTGTGTGTTTGGGTGTTCCCCCGGTGGAGGCTCTTGGTCTGTGCGGCCTTTACAAGGCAGAATACAAGGGCTATGTGTTGTTTGTGTGTGTGTGTTTTGTGTGTGTGTGTGAGTGCAGGGGAGGTGTGTGTGTGTGTGTGTGGGAAGGGGGGGGGGGGGGGGTGTGGTCACTCCTCTCCTCCATCTCTTCCAGCAGTTCCCCACCTTTATTTTTCTGAAGCATACTATCCTATTCATGGGTTTCAAAGGCAACGGCTTGACATAAGCCCTTAATTTCAGAACACCGTCTATTACATATTTGGGCCCTGGAGGGTTTATTTACGACATGGCAATCTACAGGAAAGCCTTCTGCTGGGCGTGTTATTGAGCCCAGAAGTTAGTCTCTGGAAAACAATACCAGGGGATAAATTTGGACAAACTTCCAAGAAGGCGCTGATCGAAAACGTCTATTTTGCCATGCGTGCTCCACCCTGAATCACCCCCGTGAGGACCTTGAGACTTCACAGAGCACCCCCCCCCCATCTTAATGAAATAGTCCACATTTATTAGTAAAAACAACTTTTAATTGGGTTTTGTCTTTATCAGCCTCCCATTCCCACTAGCTTCATTATTCAATTTAAGGGATGTCAACATTGGATACTGTGTCAGTGTTATCTATGCTTGCCTCTTTCAAAGAGCTCAATAAAGTAATTTGCCTTTTCTTAATAGACAGAGTAGATGAGTTAGCAGTCGGTGACAACTAGGGCTGGGTTAAAAAAATCGATTCTCCGATTTTTATTTGAATCCGTTGATATCGATTCATATGTCCAGAGATCGATTTGTTTAATAAAAAGTTAATAAATACAAAATTAATAAACATAGGCTATAATATTATAGGCTGTGTGTGGTAGTTGAAACATAGTTTCAAGTTTACATTTATGTTTGTAGTTGAAACAAAAACATAAATACTGTAGGCTACATAAATGGAAATGTTTGATCATTAATATCTACTTTTAGAAATGATATAGGCTGAAATCAAATCACTGTGCATAATTGTGAAAGTGTCTTTATTGACAGATGAAAAGGCTGTTATTTACCCTTTGTCACCACCTGGTGAGTAAATATATGTGCAACTAAAACCATTCAAATTGACAACCGGTCCGCAACTTTTTTTCCCCATGTATCTACCGGTCCTTGGCGCAAAAAAGGTTGGGAACCCCTGTGTTACATAACTGGACAATCATGTAATTCAGGTTACAGCTAAAAAAAAACATGTTTTAGTATCACTAACCAAATCGATATTGAATCGAATCGAATCGAATCGGGATTAATCGATTCGGAACCTTGTGAATCGGAATCTAATCGATTCTTGAAATTTGAACCAATACCCAGCCCTAGTGACAACCATACAAAGCTAGTACGGTTGATTTTACTTATAGCTGATGCTAGGTATGCTCTCTCTCTCTCTCTCTCTCTCTCTCTCTCTCTCTCTCTCTCTCCCTCTCTCTCTCTCTCTCTCTCTCTCTCTCTCTCTGCGTATGGGATCCTGTTCACACTGGATATGCGCTGACTGTCTTTTTGCAGACCATGGGTAGGTGGTTCTAATTGAAGAACCATAAAGCAGTGTGCCTCATCAGGCGCCTCTCTCTCCCCAGTACGCTGGGTCGGTCGGGTGGTGGGAACTTGTCTCTCGTCTCTTTCCGCTGGCTGTTATTTTCCACTGTGGGAAAGTTCAGCGTGTCCACGCCGTCGTCTGGCTTTGTGTCTGGCTCTGCACGGCGGGGGTTCAGGACATCCAGGAGGAGATCAGCCTAAAACAGTTCAAAGTCCACAATAACCTCCCTTAATTGTCTTGTTTTTCTCTCCCTCCCTCTCTCTCCTTAGTGGGGTGTGTTTGGGGCTCATAGCTCTAACCCAGCCATGAGCATCATCGGGGCCGAGGACGAGGATTTTGAGAATGATCTGAATGATGTGAGTAACTGACAGAATACCTTCATCACAGTAATGATGACCTGAGTCTAGTTTAACCATTGGCCTAAATCATCACTTGTTGTCTGTCTGTCTGTCTGTCTGTCTGTCTGTCTGTCTGTCTCTCTCAGTGCAAACCAGACGAGTCGTCGTTCAAACACTTCAACAGTATAGAGGAGGTGAAGGACCGACCCACCCACCTGCTGGTCTTCTTACAGCATGTCATTCTACAGTTTGACTGCGCTCCCCTGGTGAGAACTACCACTCCTAAGCTGTTTTCCCACATGCGTACCGGAAAATTACCTGTAAGTCAATATCGGACATTTCCCTGAATTTCCCTTCACACCTGAGCGCTCGCAAGTGGGAATCTAGCAGCGAAATTGCCTGTATGTTGGGGGGCGGGGGGAGGGGGGAGCTTATTTGGGGGGTCGGCAAAACTCCCCTCTCTGCTCGAGAGAGGCCAGTCCTTCCGCACTTCGCAGCAGCCACACAGGACAGACACAGCGAGAATGGCAGTGGCTTGCAAGCTGCTCAACGCTTGTATCTATGTAGAGAAAGCAAATGCACGAAGCGAAATGTGGAAGTAGTTTGCTTTGATGTGCGCGAATGATTAGATGATGCACGCTGGAAGTGAACGTTAAGCAACGTGTGTACACCTCGCCCATGAGAGAAGGACCGGTGTCACGGAAAATGACTGCACCCGTTTCTCACTTGTATCCGCTATAGCGCATACCGCTCTTCTGACTGGCTCGAAACTGGTGAAATGTCCGCGACGGCGGGGTCGCGCTTATACCGGAAAACAACTTTACCACATGAAGGCATTAGACCACGTTCCGGTCATTTTGCGGTACAAAGCGCATGTGGGAAAAGGGCTCTTGAGTGTGTGTGTGTGTGTGTGTGTGTGTCAGGCCTGCACGATATGAGGAAAATCTGCGATGTGCGATAACATTGTTCAATATAGCGATGACGATACGACTTGCGATAAATAAACAGATATTAAAGTATGCATATTAGCTATAGAGTTCCTATGTCTTCCTGCTTTAATAATGCTAACAGACCCCAAACATAGCCTGCTATGCCCACTGAATAAAGAAATGAAATACACACTGACTCTAGCTGAAACTACACACAGCGTGTTTGGGCTTTGGCAGAGGGGCGGAGCGCACTGTTGCAAGGGAAAGGTGTACGCTGGATTTACAACACAAGACAAAATGATCAGATGCTGAGTGGGAATGTATGACGCATGTCAATAAAACCACTTTTGTTATTCATTGCGTTTCAGGCAGTCTTTGCGATGTGTTTATTGCGCATGTTCATATTGCGATGACGATGAAAATATGTATATACGTATAATATTAATTGTGCAGCCCTAGTGTGTGTGTGTGTGTGTGTGTGTGTGTGTGTGTGTGTGTGTGTGTGTGTGTGTGTGTGTGTGTGTGTGTGTGTGTGTGTGTGGAGGCTAGCAGGAGGTTACAACACATGCAGTGAGATTTCTGTCCTGTCCAGAATGAAGGGTGCAAGATATAATTGTTCAGTCACATGGTGCATGAGTCCTAACGGCTCTTCTGACCAATCATGATGACCCTGCCTTCTCCTGCACCTTTCCTCTGAGCAGGAGATTCAAAGAAGTCACAGATCAATGTTGAAGGTTATGCCTGGCGTGAAACGCATGCAGCTCCTATGAGTTTTTTTATATCTATATTTTATTTCCATTTTTTAGAGAACAATATACGAACAAGTCAAACAGGCTCAGACACAGGAAAAGAACATACATAACATACATACATCATTGACATTCAACAATAGAGAGCCGCAGGGATGACGTATTTTTGTAGTCAGAATGCGGAAGTCCCGAACTTCCTGGTTCTTCACTGTTTCTGTCTATGGGATTTTTGAATGGGTTTTTGCCGCGATGCTTCAAATACGGTCTCTGGGCAACGCAAGATTAATCAAACGCGAACCAGAGTTCAGTCGGATAATCTTCACACATGAGGACCACTTTCATGAGTTTTGTAGCGTAAATGCGAGCCCTAGAAGTAAAATGCTCGAGCTAAGCTAATCCAGAACTACACACTGTCGCATAGGCTTGCACGTCACGTCACCACTCAACCTGGACTGTTGTTGATGTGTGCACTGATTACCCCGGGCTGAGCGGGGCTGAACCAGGTGAGGGAAAGAGAATCTCCGTGTTCGTCCTTTGAAGTGATGACGTTATTGACGTATATATCCCCATCGACTCAAAAGTGTAGTCTCATTTAGCCGTTTGCTAGCTAGCCGCCCTTTTAACGGCACGTAAAAGCTTCAAAACTCATAAAAGTGGTCCTCGTGTGTGAAGATGATATTACTAAACACTGGTTCGTGTTTGATTAAGCCAGCGTTGCCCAGAGAGATTATTAGAAGCATCGCGCCAAAAACCCATTCAAAACTCCCATAGGCGAAAACAGTGAAGAACCAGGACTGTTAGCATCGATGATTTCCGGACTCATTCCTGCGGCTCTCTATACAACGTGGTGCTATCAGCCGCATAAGGTGCTTATGTGTTTATAAGAGATATTGTGTGCCTGGGATCCCGCCTAAGGGGTCCATGGGATACCAGCCGGGCGAGCCATCCTTCATCCCCAACCTCAGTCACTTATCATTCTTAACCTCGTCAAAGTAGGTCAAAAAAAGGTCCCAGATATCTGAGAACCTTTTAAGTGCGTTGGTTCTCAGGGACCTGAGTCTCTCCATCTGTAGAACAGAGATCATGTCCATCAGCCACACCTGAAAAGAAGGCGAAGAGGAGGACTTCCATTCCTTCAGAACAAGTATTTTTGGCGACAGTTGTCCCCAGTGTCAGAGATTGTTGCACAGCCGTAGGGAAGTCCAGAGAGGACTCTGAGCAGCCAAAGATGGTGAGTTCTTCTGCTTCTGGTTGGAGGATTATTTTGTAGGCCTTGGAGTACCAGTCAAATATTTTGGCCCAGAATCCCGTTAGTGAAGGGCAGAACCAAAAGGCATGAGATAGTGTGCCCTCGGACACCTGTCACACAGTGGAGAGACAGAAGGGAAGATCTTGTGCAGTTTATGCTTGGAGTAGTGAAGACGGTGAGCGACCTTAAATTGGATCAGCTGGTGTAATACTTTATTTTCAATTTTTATAGAACGATAAACATACAAGACAAACAGGCTCAGACACAGGAAAAGATAAAAATAAAATAATAAACAATAATATAAAAACAAAAACAAAACAAAAAACATTTAACATTGTAACGTGGAGCTACCAGCCACATAAGGTGCTTACGTGCTTGTAAGAGATATTGCGTGTGGGATCTTACTGTATACAAGGGTTCTGTTGGAAATCAGCTGGGCAAGCCGTCAGTTACCCTTAACCTGAGTCACCTCGTCAAAGTAGGCTAGAAACGTGATCGAACTTAATTTCTGATTTGCAGGATAAGCCAGTTTGTGCCGGGCAACTCAAACTTCCTCTTCAGTAGATCCAAGGATGCAAAATGGCTCCTATGAGTTTTGATTTGAAGTGTTGATTAAGGGCGTTTGTGGAGCTTTGCCTCCTTTTCGTGTGTTCATGTGAATCGGTGTTGATCATAAGCATGCCTGTTTCTCCCTGTTTGTTCTGCATGCAGACAACGTGACCCGCCCAGGTACTGTTACACCCCCTACAGCGTGTGACACCCTCCCCCCTCTCACCCTCTCACCAGGGCCGGCGCCAGGATGAAATGACTGAGGGGGCTGTTATAACTGGCGAGGGGGCTGTTTTTTTTTTTTTTTTTTTTTTTTTAATGATATTTTTATATCGTAAAACATAGGTTATATACCCGCTATGCCTATTTCTGGACTTTTTAACCATAATAACCTCTGAAAAGCGCAATAACAACACAAGAAAGACTACTATTCAAAATCAAATAAAACATTTATTTCACAGCAGCAGATTAAGGCATTAATAGAGGTTCAAGGGTTCATAGGTTCAAATTTAATAAATAGCTACATCTCTGACACCTTGTGACAACCAAAGCACAGCAAATAGCGCTTCCCTGCCAATTCTGAAACAACAGAGCTATGTTTACAGGGGGTAGCCTACATCAACTTAAACTGATCAAATTTGATGAAGACTGCAGAAACAGCAGCCGAAACATGTCAGGTACAAACATTGCCTAACTGGCCTTTATAGATTAACTATTCTTTAACTCATTGAGTGCCAAGGACGGACATGTTCGTCATTTCAAATAGTAACGTAGAGTGCCAAGGACGGACATGTTCGTCAATTGCGTTTTTTGACGGTGGGGCGTCGATCAAAGCCTTCTGCCTCTGATGTACAAATATTATAGCTATTGGATGTGTCTAACCTATTTTACAGAACCCTTAGGTGGCGACAGTGCTCTCCACATAACAGAAAGGCAAGGAAAAAACAAAGAAGAAGTCGTTATGGAAACGGAAATCGCATCGCATCCGTATGCATCGATATGCTGAAGCACGTTACTGCAGCTGTGCCTGCAGCAGCCAATCTGCTCCCACAATTGAGCCGGACAGCACATCCGCACATCCACACCGTGGAGTTGTTATTATTCTCAACTGGAAGCATCGTTGCCGGTGACAAACACACGCGGAACGCTGTAAAAAAGCAGGATGTCGATGTCCCTTCACTGTGCGCACAGCAAACTCAGCAGAGAGCCACCACAGACAGGAGGAGGAGTGTGCAGTTGAGGCGAGGCGGGGCGGGGGGGGGGGGGGGGGGCACGCAGAGCAGCGCGCAACACCCAGACAGACCCAGGCAGCAGGACAGGATTGACAAACGCAAGCCAGAATATCCGATGCCCACCAGCAGCAAATCAAGACCAGCAAGAAGCTGCAACCAGCAGCGCACGCAGGGGCCAGCGCTGCTGGTTGTAGCTAAAAAATATTATTCTGCCAAACAGAATTCCCTGGCCTTCACTGTTTTATTGAAGGAAATTATTTTTGAGGTGTGACTACATTAGAAAAGATTAGCTTCAGAGTCAGTGATGTGCTTGAAATGTTTAATTTCACAAAAGGCCAATTATCTCAGCTTCTAGAAAAAAATTGCTGTTTTTGGATGAATCAAGCTATCTTCTCCGGCTCATAACTAAAGAACGGAAAATGGGATCAATAAACTTTTTTTTGCAGATGATAGAATAGAGTCTCATCGTTCTTTGTGCGTGTTCAGTGTTTACATAGTAATATCACACAATATTCTGTGGGCCTCGAGAAATCACTGAAAACGCTCTGAAACTCTGGCACTGGGAGCATCCGTTCTCCAAAAGTGGCTGGCACTCAATGAGTTAAAAAAGATTTTTTTTTTTTTTTTTTTTTTTTTTTTTTTTTTCCAAGTGAGGGGGCCGAAAATTGAACTGAGGGGGCTAAGCCCCCTTAGGCCCCCTCGTGGCGCCGGGCCTGCCTCTCACCCATCTCCCTTTCCCCTGTGGCTGTCCATGTAGAGGCTAGAAGTGTGTCAGTAGTATACAGTGCTTATGATATCCTCCACGAATACTGTTATTTTAGTAGGGAACAATTATAGCAATTATAATTAGAACAATTATAACAGGCATAGAGGTAATAGCGCGGCAGAAAGAATACAAATGCGCTTGTGCACGCCCCCCAATTTGCATTGCATTACGAGCGCAAACTCTCAATTACAGCTTTTGCGACAATAGGGCCCATAGTCTTCAAAAAGAAATCCCACTTATTAGTCTGTGATTTGGAGGAACATCCCTGCAGTTAAATTAGATGTTTCAATATTTTCACATGGCAATAGTATTGTAACTTAAAAATGTGATGTAAAATATACAGTCATACACAATTAATTGAGCAGCCTTAGATTCAGAGCAACACACAAACCTCAGTCCAGTGGCTTGGCTGTGGGTTTGGTTTACCTCACTCGTCTCTCTCTCTGTCATCCCTCTTTCAGCTGTGTTACCTCCATGCTGACCTCTTCACGAAACTCAGTGCCAAAGAGACCAAGAAGCACTTTGTGGACTTCTACAACACCTTCCTGGAGAAGGGAGCAGTAAGTGACCCCCGTACAGCACTCACCTTCCACAGATGGGAGACTTTGGACTTGCGACTTCGACTCCAGTCACACTTAAAACAGAACCAAACCCCAAAACACTTTTTGTTCAGCTTTTAACCAATATGGCTTCTGGGGTGGTGTGTGTGTGTGAAGGATTCTGGTCAAAATCTCCACATTTGAGACCAATCTGTTACAATTAAGTGTATCATTTTCAGGCAGCAAAGTGCCCTCTATGGGTTCAAACCTGCTTTTTTTTTTGCCCACTAAATGCCCAAAATGTGGTACAACTTTGAGGTTGAGGCCACGTCTCATCATAGACGCTGGTTTAGCTGGCTCAGCCTGTCTGGGGACGGGGTCAGGGTGGGGTAAAAACCCCCGTTTTGGTAAACAAACCGCGTCACGGGGCGGCAACGGCAATGGAACCCTATGGACCCTGAGTTTGAGCGTCTGACTCTAGCCGGCTGACCGCGTTTACAATTTAAAAACTGCGACAGTTCAACTTTAACACGACATGCATATAATATTATGCATCAAACTCTTGAGCTAATTCTGCTCTCACTCAGAATGTCAAAATATAAGCGATGTGATGTATACTTTTTGAGATTTTAACGTTTGTTTGGCACAACTCATACTAGTTAACTGCCGCGGAGTTACGCATTTTTAGGTGGCAGTGACCTCACGCTGATTCGTCCTATTATAAAACATTTTTTTATGGTTTTAAGTTTTCTGTTTGCATTGCTTTCTCTGTGGTTTGAAACACTTCCAATAGCTCTATAATGATAGACTTTAGTAGAAGATCTCCCTGCGGATGGCCCATGTTTGAGTATTTGTGAGATTCGGAGCTTTAGGGAGTCTCGTCTGCCAGACGCTTCCCTCTCTCACTGTGTGAATCATTGGTGTTGTGCACTGTAAAAGAAAAAATCAATTCAGAAAATGCCCATATAGCAGCCTTTTGCAATAAATGGATATTGCATTATTTTCTCTAGTTTGGAACAATTCCGTATGAATTTAATATATTGTTCAGCTCTTGTGTGAACACAGTTTGCGTGTGCATTTCAAAAAGCAATTTAGCAGTGTATTTATGCCCAGATGACACCTGGCGGCTAAAATGCGGTACTAACTAACACACAGTGGTCGGGAGGCAGGTCTGTCCAACGCGGTTTGTTTACATAAGGGGGGCGCGCATGTACAGGGGGGGTGGATTTGCGCGTAACACCGCCTTCGTCATCGTTAGGGACGGTAAAAAAAACAAAATACAGATACAGTAGCAGCACCAAACGTCCAGAACGTTCTCAATACTCTGGTACCGACCAATCAGGAACCAGTACCAAATTAATACCGGTGCTCGATACCCATCCCTAGCTGTGAACTGATCTGTCTAAGCTGTGTCCCTGTGCAGTCCACCTCTGTCTGACTCTCCTCTGCACACCTGCTCTCTGTCACTCCATATAGGGTTAGGCGCAATACCAGCGGAGAGGCCGCCTGCAGTACTACACAAATAAAAAGCTCAGCTGATGTAGATGCAGCCAATTGCAGCTCTGGAGCTTTTTTGCCATTTTTCGCCATAAATGTTGGTAAAGTGGCTCTTATTGAAACCTATCAGAGAGGATACACGCACATCCAAAATCCAAATTGGGCAGGTGCTGAGATCAAAGGTGAACAATAAGTGAAAAATGAATAAAAAGCTCGCACACTGCAAGGGCTCCTAGTTTGTGTTTTTTATTTCAAACACCCAACAAAAAAGTGACGTTTCGAGCAAAGCTCTTCATCAGACTGAATATTATATTATCTTATATTAAGATATTATTAATATCTTATTGAAACCTACTACCCTGCTTGTAGGCATCAAAAGTCATCAGAAATTAATTTAGTGATGAAATAAAACTTGAAATTGTAAAAAAGTTCCCGGAGCTTATGGCGTCTTC
Source organism: Poromitra crassiceps (assembly GCF_964638095.1). Taxonomy (NCBI): domain Eukaryota; kingdom Metazoa; phylum Chordata; class Actinopteri; order Beryciformes; family Melamphaidae; genus Poromitra; species Poromitra crassiceps. Next base: position 9,943,914 of record NC_139640.1, on the reverse strand, counting down.
TCTGCTGCGTTCTGCCTCTGCTTGGGATATGTGCCTTGCCAAGTTGACACAAGTCACCACCCAGAGCATCCTCGGTAAAGTGGGCGTGTCGAGAACACGTCCGGGAATTTTAAGCGTTCTTGGCGAAATGTGAACTTTGCATTGGAACAGTACTTGGGCTGCGACTGATGACGTTTCACAGGGACACAAGAAGAACGCGAGAACACACAAGAACCCTTATTGAGGAACGTCTCTCTGTCTGACCCTGCAGCTTCCTGTCAGGACCGTGGGAAGGAACCATCCTCTCTCAGCCTCTCACTCTTCTTTTTGAACCCCTTTCCTTTTTGTCACCATTGAGATACAGTTGAATCTTCTGGCCATTATTTTTGACACTGACAGAAATGTTTCTATCTTTTTAGAATATCCCTAGTGTTTGCTTTCCTAGTGTTGAAGTGACCCCCGGTGGTGATATATAGCTACTGCATTGGTTGCCTCAGTTATACAGTAGTACATTACATGTATTTCAGTAATCATATCATATTTTCTATTCCCTCTCTGTTCTTGTTCTGTCTTTCGCCCCTCGGCTCCTACAGATTCTCAGAGTGCCAGTGCCAACTAGTATATCCAATGAATTGGGTAAGTTATTTTCCTCTAATGCATTCATTGGATTTTTTATATATACAGTATATATTTTGTTTTATACATATGTGCCATTTTTAGATTTATATTTCATAATTTTTCTTTTTTTAGCCTGGTTCTCAAACTCTCTCCCTCTTCCTCCCTTCCCCTCTCTGTCCCCTATCTCCTCCTCTGTCTCCTAGACAAGACCCAACCTGGTCTGCTCCCTGAGGACCAACAGAAGCGCTATGCCCTGGACATGCAGAGCCTGCAGGTCGCCGAATTGGCCAAACAGCTGGAAGACTTCAGGTGAGAATCCCCCTAACTGGAGTCCGGAGAACCAGTCAGCTAGCCCAGCACACTAGTACCTCTTTGACTGTCATTTGACACACCACCCCAGTCCCTGGAAACCAAAATCCACAAAAACCTTCTAACTATTGTCTCACACTCTTGTCTCACACACTTGTCTCACACTCTTGTCTCACACAGGCAGAAGAGGATGATGGGTATGACGCCCAACGAGACAGAGCTGCAGGACGTGGAGAGCCACCACATCACCGACCGCGTCCCGATGGAGATGAAGGAGAAGTCTGTGGCCGAGAACCTGCTGGACAAGATGGCCGAGACACAGTGAGCACCTCACTCTGCTGGGACCAGTCATCGCAGAGTTAGAATATCACAACACGTGCCATTCGGTGGCGCTTTTATCCAAAGGACCTTACAGAAGCATGAGTGAATACATTTTTAGCATCAGTATTATTGTCTATCCACTAATAGAGAGATACTCCTATCAGGAAAGTTTTACAATGCAGATTTTTAGTAGGCTAATAATGAGACAACCGTGTATCTCCAAAATGTAAACTCTTCAGGAATTAAGAAAAACAGCTTGGATCTTAGCTTTACCACCATGCTTTTTTTGTTTACGTTACCGTGAGCTTAGAATTATAATGTTCTATCTGCCTTCAGGAGAGTTCTGAGATATTGAGCTTTCAGCATGCATTGAGTTACATGTTTTCAAACTTTGTTTTCGAAATGACATTCTTTTCAAAAAGCAACATACCACAGATGTTGGCAGGCACTCATAGAATAGGTTCATGTGACCCAAACAGAAGTCAGATAAGATCTTCTAATTCCAAGGTCACGCAATGGGTTCTGAAATGGTTTCATAAACCCAAGAGGTCAGAAAATGGTCTCAAACAATAGCGGAGCATAAACCTTCACCTGAAATTAAAACCAGAAGAACACACCAAAATGATACTAGAAGGTTTACACATGCCAACTGCAATAGGCTAGGGCAGGGATGGTCAACTTTGATGATAGAGAGGGCCAGAAAAAAAATTTCCTCGCTACCAGAGGGCCAGATTGTGACCGTGCACTTCCACCAGTAGCCTACTGTAACACCATCACTCCCAATTATAGCTACTCATTTGATGAAAAGGACTGGTCATCAAAGTTTATTACACCAACATTTATATTTTTCATATTCAAATTGAGTAATTCTTCCATTCAGATGACACCAGAAACTTTGCTCTAGCTTTAAAACAGCCCGCTACAGCAATTTGATGTGGTACATCACCCAAATATGTCATATTAATCAGATTAGTAATGGTGCATGTGCAATGTGCATCCTGGATATAGTTTATTACAATAGTGTTAGCTCAAATGCTAATGTTAAACAGTATGTGGATGGACAATGCTAACACCATTAGCACCATGTTCTGGGATGTACAGTAAAATAAAATAAAACTAGAACGACCGCAACGCAGACTTATGCCTCCGCCATTAGTTCATTCTTGAGTCCAAATCGCCTTTTGAGGCAAATTGGAAGAAATTTCGTCAAGGCGCTCCTGTGATGTCGCGTTACAGAGCTTGGAAATTGGGTGTGTGAGAGGTCACAGTGACCTTGAACTTTGACCACCAAAATGTAATCAGTTCATCCTTGAGTCCAAGTGGATGTTTGAGCCAAATTGGCAGAAATTCCATCAAGCCGTTCTTGAGATATCGCTTTAACGAACTTGGGAATGGCGTTCGAGAGGTCACAGTGACCTTGATCTTTGACCACGAAAATCTAATCAGTTCATCCTTGAGTCCAAGTCGATGTTTGAGGCAAATTTGATGAAACTCCGTCCAGGCATTTCTGAGATATCGCGTTAACAAGCTTGAAAATGGTGTTCATGAGGTCATAGTGACCTTGACCTTTGACCACCAAAATCTAATCAGTTCATCCTTGAGTCCAAGTCGATGTTTGAGACAAATTTGATTTAATTCCGTCAAGGCGTTCCTCAGATATCACGTTAACAAGCTTGAAAAGTCGACTTGGACTCAAGCATCAACTAATTAGATTTTGGTGCTCAAAGGACAAAGGTTAAGGTCACTGTGACCTCACGAACGCCATTTTCAAGCTTGTTAAAGCGATATCTTAAGAACGCCTTCATGGAATTTCTTCCAATTTGCCCCAGACGTCCACTTGGACTTAAGGATGAACTGATTAGGTTTTAGGGGTCAAAGGTCAAGGTCACTGTGACCGCACAAACGCCATTTCCAAGCTCGGTAACGCCTTGACCAAATGTCTTCACATTTGGGGCAAACGTCAAAGTCTGGACGACATGCATGTCGACTGCTGACTTATTGGCGGAGGCATATAATCCGCGGTGCGGTCGGTCTAGTTTTATTTTTATTTTATTTTTTGCTAATTGACCCAGGGGGGCCGCACTGAGTGGGGTCGGGGGGCCGCATGCGGCCCGCGGCCCGCCAGTTGCCCCTCCCCCCTGGGCTAGGGCAAGGGATGAACATGAGTGATGTGCTTTGACTGACCTTTAGCTTCCCCACTTGAAAAGAAATAGTGAATTTGAGGATGTATTCCTCACTCTAAAGTTCTCCTAAGAGGCACTACAGGTGCTGTGAAGATCTTGAGCAGATAGTGTGGACTTCAGCCTCGCACATAACCAGTCAACTAGGGGTGTCAAAAATAATCGATTAAAAGATGCATCGCGATGCTGACGTGCACAATTCTGCATCGATTCACAAATGTCAAAAATCGATTATTTAAAAAAGAAAAAAAAGAAGAAAAAAAATTATAATCAAATAAAATATAATGGAAGTACATGCAGTTGTTTCTTTTAATTATGGATCATAATACAATGCAATTCCAAATGCACTTTTATTTTAAAAGTAGCCACACAGTGAGAAAAAAGAAAGTGAGAAAAAATAAATCATGTATTGCGGAAAAAGGTTTAAGCTGCATCGATAATCGTAATCGAATCGAATCGTAGCCCTCTGAATCGTAATCGAATCGTGAGGCCAGTGAAGATTCATGGCCCTACAGTCAACTGTGAAGCACACGGAGGCAAATAGACAGTACGAGATGAAGATGGGCACGGAGAGACTCGAGAGCTGGAGAGGGAAGAGAGATGGGAAGAGAGAGAGAGAGAACAAGCAGGAAGAGAGGAAGCAGAGAGGAAAAGATGGAGTCAGCACAGCAGTGCCACGCTGGCAGGAAGGCTCGCTCTCCTGGCATTGTGCCAACTGGGGGAGGAGGAGGGGAGGAGGGGAGGAGGAGGGGAGGGAACCGGCCAGCATGTTATCGATGCTGCCACGGACTCCAAAAGAAAGAGAGCGGGAGATCTAAGGGAAAGTGTGCTCTCCCCCCTGCAACAACACGGGGAGGCAGACAGAGGAGGCAGAGGAGGCCAGAGAGAGGGCAGATGATTGTCTAACCTCATCTTTGTCAGAAGAGGGGAAAGCAAGGGATGAAGAAAGTAAACGAAAGGAGATACGCCCCTGTGCACGAGCGCCGGTTCAGAGGATACAGCCGTGCTGCTGGCAGTAGAGATGACATCTAAAGCAGACTGTTACTGTATCAAAGACATCATCAATGAGCTTTTGACTCTGCTCGTTTACTATCACACACAGTGGGATCTCTATCTCTGACACACAAAAGATTCATTCAGTTTGGCTCCACTCACACGGCCACACAATTGTCTTGTCTATATTCCCTGGCCCTCACTCTCTCTCCCACACTCGCTAGCACCCGTTCACCCCGCGCACTCCCCCCCCTCTCTGTCTGCACTCCCACCACACCATGGTGACCTCACCACCCCCCCGTCTGTTTCTCATTGGTCTCTCTGACGGGAGAATGAGGGGAGACCAGACCCTCTGATTGGATTATCCGGGGAAATCCCGGGGAAACCCCTCCCATCCTTTATGTTCACAGCTAAAACACGGAGTATCCTATTTCCACAGTCTTGCCTGCATGTTGCATCAGACCCAAAACACAGTTAAATAGTCATTTCCGCTGTGCTGGAGCATTGTTTCATTTTGGATTTCCCCTGGCAGACGACTAGTGGAGAGAGTGACTCCGTTTTAGAGAGCTACTTCAGACAGCTGGCTGCAGAGAAGAAGTTGAGAGATTTGCAGACTATCATTTTTGCAAATTTTTAAATTTTAATTGTTGGTGCAGTCAGGGGTGCAGCAGCTTTTGATGCATCCCACATTTTTTTGATTTTTTTTTTTTCCGCTTTATTGTTGTCCCCACTTTTTTGCGTGCAAAAATTAGAATATGTTCAATAGCTTCTGCTCTGAACACAATACCACTACAATCAGCTTTGCATTGGATCAGGAACAACTCCGTTGCTTCAGATTCCACCGACCCAAAACACAGAAAGAAAGAAAAAATGCCACTTGAAAAGAAGAGGTGAGCTTTGATGCTGCAAAGGTGCGTGAACATGCTGTCTCTCATTCTGTCCAATAGCAAATGTCCCCTGATATCTGTCTCTCCTCCTCTTTCAGACCGACTATAGTCTCCGACGAGGACAAGTGGTGAGTTTAAGTTTCAACTTGAGTTGAGAAGAGTTGCATGTTTGTTCTGTGCAGTGTTAGGGGTAACTCATTACAAAAGTAACATATTACATGTAATATATTACTTTTAGCAGTAACTCAGTAATATAACTTATTACTTATAGGATTTCAGTAATATTATACCAGTTACTTTGTCAAGTAACTCAAGTTACAAATTGAGTTACATTTGATTAAATCAAAGCATATATTTAAAAAAGATACACTCATTTCCTAATCAAACTGTCTGTTTTTATGCAAATAACCACTATAGATGACAATAACAAAGGAAAAGAATAACATTTAGAATTTTGGATTGTTTACACTGACTTCAAGGCGGTTGAAATAATTTTTCGGGATGGTTCCGGGGCGTCGATGTCATTCTGCTGCTGTTGTTGTTTTGGTAAAAGTAATGCAAACGTAGTGTAATAAGTAACGAGTTACTCTACACATAAAGTAATATTGTAAAGTAACGTATTACTTTTAAATGAAAGTAACTAGTAATATGTAGTATATTACATTTTGAAAGTAACTTGACCAACACTGGTTCTGTGTGAGTGAGAATGCGTTTGCAAGTTGGAGCTGATTTTTGTCAGTGTCCACGCTTCATTTAAACCTGGGTGTGGTCAGGCCACAAGATGTTGAATGCCGACTCAGCAAGATTATAGTCTTTGAGTCCAATTGTTTCAGGTGGAAAAGGTCTTCCCTGAAAATGTAAACCTTTGCTCTTTTTTTTTTTTTTGCATTTCTTTCATCAAAAATGTAACGTTGATCATCGGCTCAGTAATTACTATGCTCAACTTATTTGTTGCTACACACATAAGAGTGCAGTGAAAATTGGACAGAAATGTGCGTATGTATCATTTCTTTATCAATCTGTTTAGTAGCATAATCTTTTTAATTCCCGTCATGCGTCTTCTGTGTCTCCTGTTCTTTTTGGTTAAGACTTTTGGTCCTCCCCGTGGTTTTTAATGTTGCAGTCAATGTAGTTGCATGGCATTTGCTGTAAAACAGTGTATTTTAACTGTAGTGTGAGAGAGACTTGTGATTATGTTGCATGCAGATGTACAGATCCCCAGAGTCTTTGCTCCTCCTCCTTCAACAATTCCTCTCTCTCCTCCTTCGTTCTTTGCCATCTGCTTCTCCCCCTCCCTCTCAACTCCTCCCCCTCTGGACATCTTTCAACTCTCCACTCCCCCCCCCCATCCTCATATAGAGACAGTCCGCATGTCTGGGAACGCCCATACAGGCTCTAGGAACGCCCTCAATAGACGCTGGGTTAGCCTGGGGGCGGGGTCAGGGTGGGGTAAATTCCCCCGTTCTATCCATTCAGCAAAGTTAGAATTGAGCTGATAGCCCAGCCCAGGCAGACACGATCGGGGATTTAACCACCGCAGTAAACGCACATCTGAGCAGACGTCTTGTGTTCTGCTCTAGAACCCCCGAACCTGTAGTTTAGAGCCGCAGCACCGTCTTTTGGTGAGTCAGCCCATGAGATATATCTGCGGTTGTACCCCACTCGCGCGCCAGCCGTTTAACATTTTGTGGGCGTTCCCAGACATGCGGACTGTCTCTATTCCTTCTCACGTTTCTCTCCCATCAGTACCACACAGCTACAGTCTGTGCAAACACTACCACAGCATTTTATGTATTTTAGGACTTTCCGTACTGTATTCAAATGGAGGAATGGTTTCCTAAGTTAATTAAGTAGGCAAATACATTTTTGCAAAGTAATAGTTCTATAACACATAGATCCCTTTTGCACAAACATTTCTAACCGATAAAAAAATATATAAGGCCCATGCCTAGCTGCCTCATTCTGTCGGGCCTTTTATTAGGAACTTAGCAAAAGGGAAAAAAATAAAAGTTAAAAAATTACTTTCAAACTAAACGAACTGCAGGGAAAACCAGGTGATGTTGGTGCCACGATGTTTTTTTTTTTTTATACTTTTCTCACTCTCCTTGTCTTTCTCTCCTGTAGTCAATCCATATTTGCAGCGGTGGCCTTCTACATGAAGCACCTGGGGGTGAAGACCAGGGCAGCGGACAGTAAGAAGTCCAGAGGAGGCTTCTTCAGGAGGCCACTGGGAAAGGTAAAGCTACCCGCCACAAAGCCGCAGGTTCAAATCCCTTGCCTAGTTGGGGGGAAAACCACTGCAAACAAATCAATAACAATAACAGTTATGTCATGAAATGGTGACTTGTTTTATGGGTTTATTTGCATTTCATTATACAATGATACATTGTAGCATCTCTCTTGTAATGTGTTGCGCTGAGAGTCTGTCAGGGCAATTTCTTGGCCTCACTGTAGCATCTACTTGCACTTTGCACTGATGCGCACCTTAAAGTCCCTGGAAACCAGAAATATTTTTTTATTATTTAGCATTTTGAGTTCATCACATCACAGGAACCTATGTTAATAAGCCACCAGCCAAATTTGAACGATGATGAACGTCGCAAAGTATATAAATTTAGGTTTGACAGTCATGACAAAAGTCATGAGAATCAATTAGATTTTAGACTGTCTTTTCTCCCGCGGACTGTGTGGGCGTGTCCCGTGTGTGTGCGTGCAGGACTGCAGGTCTCCTCCTCCTCCGAGAGAGAGCGAGGGAGGGAAACGGAGAGAGAGAGAGAAGGAGAGGGAGAGAGAAGGAAAGAGAGATGGAGTGTGTGTGTGTGTGTGTGTGTGTGTGTGTGTGTTCGCTCGTTGCTCGGCGCATACTGACAGAGAGGAAGAGAGACTCTGCCGCTGCGAGTGCACAGCGCTACTGTGTGTGTGTGTGTGTGTGTGCGCGCATGCGTGCGTGTGTGTGATTGATTCGATTAAATCTTATGACGTGATAAGATCATTCAGTTTAGCACCGCGCGCACCGCTCTCTTCAATGAGGAAGTGGAAATCCAGACCTTGTAGAAAAGTGGCGACTTTGGGGGTTTGGGTTGAAACTAATGTCTCCTACTTTCTGAGGCACACAATTACTCACATAAGACCCTAAATTGAATAGTTAGAAGGTTTTTGTGGATTTTGGTTTCCAGGGACTTTAAACTATTTATGCCTGTTTAGTTGCACTTTGTATCTGTTTTAGTTTACTCTTACTTGCACTTTGAATTGTTGTGCATTTTTAATCTGCTGCTTTGTGTTTGCTTTTATGTTTTGTTTTAATCATGTGTGCCTATTGTCTCTGTGTTCTTTTACGCTCGCTGCAAACCAAATTGCCCTTCTGGGACACTCAATAAACTTGAGTCTTGATCTCTTGATCTTGCCTTCATGTCCTGCTCCTTGTACCAGTGTGGTGTTTCTGTTGTTTCTGTTTTTTTTGTTTTTTTTTACAATACTCAGAGTTGACTTTCAGTGAATTGTCCCTTTATTCTCTCTTCTTCCCAGAATAAGAAGGAGGAGTCTACCAAGACCAAACCCAGAGGGGGGTTTCCTGGCATCCCTAGCTGGATCTCGGGCACCAGTACGTACCTGCTATTCTCCTTCATAAGCGTTTACCCCTAAGTTCTGGCCCTAAAAAGATGATTTATATTATTTATTATGACGTTTTCACCTGAATTCGAAAGGATAATTGCTTGAAAATATGTGGGATAACTTTGTTAATTGTGATTTTTTTTTGTATATGGCTAATATATTTGGACAAATGTATGTCTGTAAATGATCTGCATTTGAGAACCTGTTGTCCTGCCCTTCTTCTTTCCAGCTGAGGTCAAACCTAAAACAGAAGCTGAAGGTACCGGCCGTCCCAAAGTATCCCGCCCCCTGTATCTGTAGAATGGTCACATTCCCCCTACTAATCAACCTATTAAGCATGTCTGCATGTCTCAAATCAAACCCGGGGAGGGGATGCGGGTGGGCCAATGTTGAGTTGACCTGGTCTCTAGGTTTAGGAACACCGCATGTAATCACCAAGCAAGGCCACGCATCACACGGCCATCTCATCTGCAGGGTTGTGGATTAGGGCTGCACGATTAATCGTATTTTCATCGTCATCGCGATATGAAAATGCGCGATGAACACATCGCAAAAGTCACGTGTTATCGCAATTTTTTTTTTTTTTTTTTTTTTTTTTTTTTTTACACAGTGCACCTGAACGCAACATGCAAGATACCGGCTGAATAAGTGTCCAAATGTTCATGTCATTCTGGCCAATACTTCAATTACATTGAAGTAAAAATGTAAATAATTAACTTGGTTGGTTTTGGATTTTTTTTTAGCTTCAAGAGTGCATTTTTGTTCGTATGACCCTCAACACAGGCTTTGAGAATCCCGTGCCACTTACTGATACGTATGCTTAAATTAACACACTCATATTGCGAAATGAATTTAGGCCCTCACTGTAATACTTCAGAAGTTGAATTTGAAGTTCAGCATTAATACATTTCTCATTTTTTGTCTTAGATTTACCTTTGTGTGTTATTGCAATATAAAACTACATCATTGAGAATCGATTCTAGATTCTGGAATCGAGAATCGTTGGAATCGAGAATCGATTCTGGAATCGGATCGTGACCCCAGGAATCGGAATCGGATCGGATCGTGGCTCAGCCGGATCGGAGCACCCCTACCCATTAATATTTTTGTTTATAGCATTTTTTTTATTTATTGCAGGTCATCGCAATATTGAACAGTGTTATCGCACATCACAGCTTTTCCTCATATCGTGCAGCCCTATTGTGGATGTTCCCTTGTTCCAGATTAACCCTCTCATTCACTGCAGAGTCCCTGATAGCACCTTGATTGCGACATACTTAGGCGACATTCACACCAAAAGCGTTTTTGGAGCTGCCAGCGTCTTTCTGCAATTCATTCTCTATGTAAGGACGCGCTAGACGTGCTCCTCTTTTAATGAACGCACCTGGCGTTTCAGCGCTGGTGGCGTCTGTTGTTTTTGGAGGAGCGCTGTGGGCGTTTTAAAGCTGAAAAAAGTTGAACATTAGAGGAAAAGCGCCCTGCTCGTCTTTTTCACTCCTCCTACCTTTTCTCCTCCCGAGGGATTTTCAACCTCGGCTGCTGCCAGAATTGGCAATAATCTGGCTTTCGTGTTGACAGTGAACAACATCAAACAGACAAAACTAGCTGGCTACCGTCCGTGTGGTCGTTGTGTTCTGATCTGTACTGCACGCGACTACAGGGGAAAACAAACGGAGCGCAAAAAAAACGCTCCATGCGCTGTTTTGTGCACAATGGAAGCGCTCTCAACATGATTTTTTTTTTTTACGCTTTTGGTGTGAATGTCCCCTTATCCCTACCCGTTTGTCTGTCTCACCAAGTCTGTCTCCCTTTGTATTGAAGTACCACTCTGTAACTGCTTTCTCTGTAACTTAGCGTTATTAAGATCTTTTCCCCCTCTCTAGCGGATAAGGAGAAAGTGAGTCAGGAGCGTAAGGGCAGTGGTCCGACTCTCTCCAGAACCTCCCTGACCGACCCTGCGGCGCCCTCCTCATTCTCCAGCAGGAAGTCCTGCTCCGGCGGAAGCCCCGCCTCCCAGCCTGGGTCAGAGGTCGGCGAAGGCTCGGAGGTCCCCCCCGCTGCGACCAACAGCCCAGACTCGGTGCACAGCGATGGTATGCCTACACAGTGGCTGGGCAGTGATTGCAGAAACTGGTCTGGGAAATACAATCAACCTGAATTGGCATTCTAGTGGTGTCTGTTTCTCAGTACTCCTCCTAAACCGATAAACAAATGAATCTTCTTTCTATACAATTGCATTTCACATTTAACTCATTGAGTGCCAGCCACTTTTGGAGAACGGACGCTCCCAGTGCCAGAGTTTCAGAGCCTTTTCAGTGATTTCTCGAGGCCCACAGAATATTGTGTGATATTACTATGTAAACACCGAACACGCACAAAGAACAAGGAGACTCTATTGTATCATCAGCAAAAAAAAGTTTATTGATACCATTTTCCGTTCTTTAGTTATGAGCTGGAGAAGATAGGTTGTTTTCAGCGTTTTCAGGCGTTTCAAATTAGAAGCTGAGTTATTCAGCCTTTTGTGAAATGAAGCATTTCAAGCACATTCACTGACTCTAGCTAATATTTTCTGATGTAGTGACTTGGTGTAGTTGTGTGGTGCCCTGCGTGCCCCACCCCCCTCTCCCCCGCCTCAGCTGCAAACTCCTCCCCACACTAACACACAGCCTCACGCACCCAGCGTCTATTTTCGGAGTGCTCCGTTTTTGTGCGCCGGCTCCCAGCGCGACACGGAAAAGCCAAACCGGACTGCTGAGAATGGTTTGGCTTTTCAGTGTCGGGTGCTGCCTTTCTGGCGGCTAATCGTGTGGAGAAACTATGCAGACAGACAGACAGAGGCAGAGGGGCTCAGTTGTGGGAGCGGATTGACTGCTGTTCGCAGCCAACGTCAGCTGCAGCCAGAGCAATCTATATGGCTCTGGCTGCAGCATGAGCGGTTTCTCTTTCATCACGGGGCTTTTTCCTGCTGTTTTCCTGACCTTTCTCTAATCTGGAGAGCACTGTCGCCACCTAATGAGTCCGTAAAATAGGTTATACACCTTCAATAGCTACAATATTTGTACAGGAGATGCAGGAGGCTTTGATCCACGTCCCACCGTCAAAAAACGCATTTGACGTCGATCGACGTCATTGGCACTCAATGAGTTAAAGGCAGTTAGCTGGCGCTCTTGCCCCGGTAACTTACACTGACGGCATTCAAAATTAGCAATCGTAAGAAGTGCAATTAACGCCCTCGTGTGTTCTCTTGCCTCTTCTGTCGCTCCTCTAGGCCTCCCAGTCGGCCGCTCGGACCCCCCGCCCTCGTTAGAGGGGGGCGAGGTGTCACCCGCCGGGCTGGGACCTGGCCTGCCCATCGGGGAGCCCCTCTCACCCACTGATCCTCCCACAGAGGAGAACCTGGAGAGAGACAGGTGAGGAAGGAGAGAGATAGCCAGAAACATTAGTAGCATCCAGGCGAGTGAGATTATAACCACAGCGTTATGCAGTTACATGTTGACATGTTGAGAGCAAGCAAGCAACAGGAGAGACAGAGGAAGACATGCGTAAATGTTATGAACGTGATATAATCAGATTGTATGGGAGTTGGTAGGCTGGTAGATTATTACCAAATAGAGAGCCCCAGGAATGAGTCCGGAAATCATCGATGCTAACGCTCCTGGTTCTTCACTGTTTTCGCCTATGGGATTTTTGAATGGGTTTTTGGCGCGATGCTTCTAATAAGGTCTCTGGGCAACGCAAGCGTAATCAAACGCGAACCAGTGTTTAGTAGGATAATCTTCACACATGAGGACCACTTTCATGAGTTTTGAAGCTTTTACGTGCCGTTAAAAAGGCGGCTAGCTAGCAAACGGCTAAATGAGACTACACTGTTGAGTCGACGGGGATAGTATAAGTCACTAACGTCACCACTTCAAAGGACGAACACGGAAATTCTCTTTCCCTCACGTGGTTCAGCCCCGTTCAGCCCGGGGTAATCAGTGCACACATCAACAACACTGTTGAGTGCTGACGTGACGTGGAAGCCTATGCGACAGTGTGTAGTTCTGGATTATCTTAGCACGAGCTTTTTACTTCTAGGGCTGGCATTTACGCTTCAAAACTCATGAAAGTGGTCCTCATGTGTGAAGATTATCCGGCTGAACTCTGGTTCGCGTTTGATTAATCTTGCGTTGCCCAGAGACCTTATTTGAAGCATCGCGGCAAAAAACCCATTCAAAAATCCCATAGGCAGAAACAGTGAAGAACCAGGAAGTCCGGGACTTCCTGGTTCTGACTACAAAAATACGTCATCCCTGGGGCTCTCTATGCAGTCCAAGTGAAAGTGTCTATATTGCTAAAGGCTGAGGGAGCGTGGTAAAACTCCCCCAGCAGTCTGTCCCCGCTGTGTGCTAGCTGTTGTCATGCTGCCTGCTAGCTAGCTGGCTAACATTACTAAAGAGGCCTGGAGTTTGGAGACGGACCCTCACCAGATCGACCACCAGAGGGCCCCGGTCTTCCCTCGCAGCCCCTTTGCCTTCCCTCTCCCTCATTATTCTCTCATTTTCTCTTCAGACCGGCACGTGCATCCTTTCCTCATTCCTTCTCTCCCTCATTGCATTTGCGTTCATTTGTGTGTGTGTGTGTGTGTGTGTGTGTGTGTGTTTGTGTGTGTGTGTGTGTGTGTGTGTGTGTGTGTGTCCTGTTGTGCGTCTCCCAATGTTTACAACAGAGCTTCATCGCCTTGTTTTTTGTTGCATTTAGGCATATTTTGTGCAATTCTGACCTTCTTGGTATTCTGTGGATGCAGGTAAATTTCAGTCAACACATTTAGCTGAAATGTGCTAATCTGATGAAGCTGCTGCGTTTGCATTGAGTTTGTCTGCGGGTTCTACTATATGACATCGGTTGTAGACGAGCCTTACATACTGAAGCTTTCTATGGCATTTAAGTCTACGCTTAAAGTCGAGGTGAACCCGTTCGTCACGTGCATCCGAGTCCGTTTCAGACTGAAAACAAATTGAGAGGCGGACCATATACGGTGTCGATGATTTGATTTGACAATTCAAGTCGACTGGCTTTGGCATCGGCCAATCCTGGCGTGTTCCACCTCCAAATCGGGTGGGATTCAGCGTGTTGTCGTGCTACGCCAGTGGGATCCGCGGAGTACCAGGCAGCCAGGCTGCTTCGTGCAGAGCGAGCGGACAATCCGATGCATGGGTGCTGCCCGCCCGCCTGGAATCTCCGAGAGACGACCCCTGACAGCCAGGGAGGCTGTCAGGCTCGGAGGCGCGCGCCATTATCGTTATAAATGTAAATAATATTCCTGGAATGCGTGTTTTAACGAGCCAGTTACATTTCTTTGCATTCTTAGACATTACCGTTTGATTTAGTTTGCATAATTGCTCAAGTTAGTAGTTAGTTTATGGGCTAGAAACTCTGCCAGATGACAGGCACTAGGCACCATTTTCCCCTTCATTTGGAAGAGAAAATTATCCTGAAATTAATATTTGATAAATTACTGTTATCAATGAAATTTTGAAAAATAAACTTTTGATGTGAAAAAGTGTGAAAAACGAAAGAAATTAGATTTTTGTGATTTTTTTTTTTTGCATACATTATTAAATAGGTGCACTGCATACGCAGATATTTGAACTAAAAGAAAAGAAAAGACATTTTTGGGTTCAGCTCGACTTTAAAGTGGATGCTTCAATAACTACACTAGTTTAATAGTGTCGTCAGTTAGGCTAAGCTTTACAAGCAAGTTGCTTTTCACATTGCGCAGAGTTAAGTTGAACAGTTTAGGTGTGTGTCCATGTTTTTTGGGGGGCTATCCGCCGTGTGCGCTTTGTGTCTGTGTGTATCGTGTCCAGGGCCAGTCCTTTGCCCCTGCTTGTGTCTGCACAGTGTGTGTGTCTGGTTACATGTCGTGCCAGGGGCTTTAGCGTTGTATCGGCGGCGTGCTACTTTGTCAGCGGTTAAAAGCAGTTGAGTCCATTTGTATGGGAATAATGTTGTTGTTGTGACTGTAGCGTTGTAGCTGTGTGAAGGCAGTGTTTCGGTTGTGTAACCAATGTGATGTCCCGTGTTTTCACAGACGCAAGACAAGGTGGGTCTCCACTGTGTCCACGCCTTTGACAGAGTCATGGATATGCTTCAGACCTCATAATGATCACACACACAACACACACACACACACACACACACACACACACACACACACACACACACACACACACACACACACACACACACATATATCTAGACACACACACAACACATACACAACACACACACACACACACACACATATCTAGACACACACACAACACATACACAAATACACACACACACACATATATATATCTGGACATACACACACACATGCACACACACACACACACACACACACACACACACACACACACACACACACACACACACACACACACACACACATATATCTAGGCACACACACACACACACACACACATACATACAGTACACACACAACACACACACACACACACACACACACATATACTGTATCTAGACACACACACACACACACACACACACACACACACATATATCTAGACATACACACACAACACACACACACACACACACACACACACACATATATCTAGACATACACACAGACACACACACACACACACACACACACACACACACCTGCGATGCACACACCACACATTGAACCATGCATTGGCTCACTTAGCCCCACTAAAATACACACACAAACCCACTGCATGGCTAAGTATTGTTTATTTGGTTGTAAAGAAGGTAGAATGAGGTTGATTATAGACATCAATAGGGTTATTGTTCCAGAATGTGTGTATGTGTGTATGTGTGTTTGCATGGTGTGTGAAATTGGAGAACTGGTGAGTGTTAATAAGAAATGATTGCCTCACTGGTGCATAACGCTATATAGAAGCAAAGTAATGCATATTACTAATCACTACCCTCTTAACGACATAATGATTTAGATCAGATTCCAGTAGGGAAAACTCTATGTCTGTGCTCCATTGTCTTAACAATATGCATGTCATTATGTCATGCATATACTACCACTCATTTTCTCTCCCTTTCTCCATCTCTTCTCTTTGTAAATGTTGTGACTTCCCTTTTATTCCCCTTGTTGAATTCCTTTATTTTATTTTATTTTATTTTATTTTATAAAACTCCACTTTGACTTTGGAAAAAACCCCTTTTTACCCTCATACTCTGCACGGACGTCTGTTCCTAACCTCCCTGCGGATGTGACTCCTCCGTTAACTTCCCCCTCGACTGCTCGTCCCTTCACCTGCCTCGTCTGTCATTTCACCATCTTTTGGGGGGTCTCTCCCCTTTCCCCCTCCACTGTCTTCTCCTTCTCCGCTATTCTCGTGATTCCCCGCTCCTGCTTGTCCCTATGCCTTCCTCTGATCCACCTGCCCCTCCCCTCCCCTCCCTCCCTCCCTCCCTCCAGTAGGAAAGTGGCGCGTAGCGAGAGCGCCCGTGTGGACCGCCACCCCTCTCGGCGCCGCGGCTCTTCCCGGGTCAAACAGTGCCGCTCGCGTAGCGACGTGGACCTCCAGCCGCCTGCCACCATCACACCCATACCTCCATCCCCACTCAGCCCCCAGCACCACCACCTCCACTTGTAAGACTAGACAACCTCTCAACCATCTCTCTGTGCTGGAGCACAGCGGGGACAGACTGGCAAAACATTGACGAATGAGACCAAGACAGATGTAGAACAAAATGTACTACAACAACTCGAGTAGCGACGCAGTCTTAAAGGAACACTCTGCCCATTTTCAACCAGCTTTGTATCATTAGAACATCAGTAGTATATCAGAAAACTGTAAACTGTTTTGAAGTCTGTTTTGACAGTTATTGAGTGTTAAAGTGTGGACCAGTGACATCTCTGGTCCACACTAACTCAAATGACTAACTCATTAACTCAAATCAACTCTCAATAACTGTCAAACTAGATGAATGATGAATGGTTTGACAGTTATTGAGAGTTTATTTGAGTTAATGAGTTATTAATTTGAGTTAGTGTGTGGACCAGTGATGTCACTGGTCCACACTTTAACACTCAATAACTGTCAAATTAAATGACGGACTTCAAAACCGTTTACAGTTTTCTGATATACTACTGATGTTCTAATGATACAAAGCTGGTTGAAAATGGGCGGAGTGTTCCTTTAACATAATCAGAAATCCACAGGAGGTAGACAACATTTGGTCATAATTAATGGTGACCTACAATCAGAATGTGGAGGGTTTAAAGCTACCTGGATGTGTTAAAGCATATCACATTGGAGCCATTTAAAAATGTATCTTCATGTGGGATGAGTAGCTTTGCTGGAAATCTGTGTGTTTAATCATTTCTACCATTAAACATTGTTTAAAGAAAATCAAGAATCAGAATCACAATCAGAATCACTTTTATTGCCACAGTATGCAAGTTACATACGAGGAATTTGTCTTAGTGTCTGTATGCAGCGTAGCGGTTACATCAATATACAGGGATAAGAAGTAGGAAGATAACTAACGGCAATCGCAAGGTTGCAAGTGCAATCAAATCAAATCAAATCGAGTCAATATATATAATATGTACATGAGTGGTGAAGTGTTCTGTGGATGATAAATATGAATTTACGTTGGATTTACATGAGATTTACAGACTAAGTTAAATAGGCATTAAATGTCCAGGGAATTTACATGAATTTACAGTCAGAGTTAGATAAGAGTTTACATTGAATGTACATTAAATTTACAGGCTACGTTAAATAGGCATTAATGTGCAGGGAATTTACATCAATTTACCAGTCCCAGTTAGACGGGCATTAAATTCAAATGATTAAAGCATTAAAAATAGAGTTGTGCCTATGTCCTGTGGAAACGAGCTAAACGACCAATTGGACAGAACTGACCGTTTGATCAATCTGACAGTTTTACTGGCTCACTATTGACCGTGAGACTTGGCTGTCTCGAGCAATTGACCTGTGCTGTGACAGATTGGGTGTGAGTAAGTGGGTGTGAGTCCACTACCACACTCTTTGCAGTGAGAGGTCAGACACAGCTCTTTAGAGAGCCAGGTCAGTATTGACCTTTGGGTTAGTTTACTTACTGTTTGTTGAGAGGATCTGTAAATACTGTCAGCATGAGCCTCAGGACGGAATGTCTGCAAACACACGAAGGCTCTAGAGGTCAAGATAGTTCAGAGCTTCTCAAGTCATTACATTCCACCATTTTGTACTTTCTCCTTGTATGGGTATAGATGTTTTACAGTCGCAACTCTGCTAGCAACCACTACTGGGACAATGGAGACAGTCGGCATGTGTGGGAACGCCCACAAAATGTTAAACGGCTGGCGCGCGAGTGGGGTAAAACCGTCCATATATCTTAATGGGCTGACTCACCAAAAGACGGTGCTGCGGCTCTAAACTACAGGTTTGGGGGTTCTAGAGCAGAACACAAGACGTCTGCTCAGATGTGCGTTTACTGCGGTGGTTAAATCCCCAATCGTGTCTGCCTGGGCTGGGCTATCAGCTAAATTCTAACTTTGCTGAATGGATAGAACGGGGGAATTGACCCCACCCTGACCCCGCCCCCAGGCTAACCCAGCGTCTATTGTGGGCGTTCCTAGAGAGCCTGTATGGGTGTTCCCAGACATGCGGACTGTCTCTATTCTAGAGGTCCAGTGTAGAGTTAGCTGTGTGCAAGTAATGCCTAATTATATGTAACAAACCAGATGTGATCAAATACATTGAGAGATAGCTAACCATAATATAATTAACAAGCTCACAATATGGCATTATCTAAACATAAAATTAACCAGATTTATAGGAGGAGAAATAATCTGTTTCCATGTGATGCAACCAGCTGTTCACAGCTATTGTAGTTCATAGCCAAGAGCTGAGGACCCCCACTATGGCCACCAGAGGGTGTGTTACATCACCTGAAAGTCCTCTTTTTTTAACGCAGAACCTTTTGATTAGGTTGTAACATACCGCAGTCTTAACCCATCCTTGTCCGTCCCTCAGTGTCGATGGACCGAGCTTAGTTCAAGAGGGTCCTGGCCCCTCCCCCACCACCCCCTCCCCCCAGCTGGAGGAAATGGAGCCACGCCTTCTGGAGTTGGAGCAGGACCCGCCCAACTGGAGGGAGCTGGCCGACTCCAACTTGCTGTCCAGCCTCAGCAAGAAGGAGATCAAAAGGCAGGAGGTCATCAATGGTGAGGAGAAGAGAACTGAGGAGCAGCTTGATTATTAGAATGAGACAGATGAAGAATGAGAATGATAATGCACCTGTAACCATTGTATACCAATACCATGTATTAGACCAGACCCGCGAGCGCCACCTGTCTGGCCCGCGCTGGAATTGCATTTTTTTTCTTTTTTTTTTTATCGTGCACCTGAACGCAACATGCAAGATACCCGCTGAATAAGTGTCCAAATGTTCATGTCATTCTGGCCAATACTCCACTTCTGTTATAACATTTCAGTGGAATATGGAATATATTTCAATAATCTTTATGACTAAAAGGCTAAAAGTAATCTCATGTGTAAGAAATGACTGTTCTACATTGAAGTAAAAATGTTAACCGATAACCAATTAACTTGTTGGTTTTGGATTTTTGGGTTTTGGAGTTGGAGAAAAACATTTTGGCTAGTGGAAATTCTAATTGGCTGGTAACTTTAAAATCTAGCAGCCATATTGGCAGGTGGTCAAAAAAGTTAATTTCAAGCCCTGCAGGGAGAGCAGGTGGCGACATAGGAGTGAGTGAGAAAAGGATAAAATATTGGTGTTTAAGACTGAATAATGACATCACAACTGTTAATTTAAAATGAGTTATTCCTCTAAACCTGGCTTCAAATGCCCCAAATGTTTTCGCGCCGGCGCCGTTCGGCCCCCAACCCTCAGCAAAATCTGGCCCTCTGGTAGCGAGGACATTTTTTTGTGGTCCTCTCTATCATCAAAGTTCCTGGGTTACGGCATGACAATATTTGTTCGGCCCCCGGCAACAATCTGGGTTTCTCATGTGACCGCCCATGAAAAATAAATGCCCACCCCTGTATTAGACCATTAATGGCACAGCTCCGTTTGAGTTGCCAAGAAGGAGATGTGGCTTCATTCAAATATTTGTCAGAGGAGTGTTTAGGATCAAGAACATGATCACTTAAAGTCCCTGAAAACCAGAAATATTTTATTATTATTTAGCATTTTGAGTTCATCACATCACAGGAACCTATGTTAATAAGCCACCAGCCAAATTTGAACGATGATGAACGTCGCAAAGTATATAAATTTAGGTTTGACAGTCATGGCAAAAGTCATGAGAATCAATTCGATTTTAGAGTGTATTTTCTCCCGCGGACTGTGTGGGCGTGTCCCGTCTGCCGAGAGAGAGAGAGAGAGAGAGAGAGGGAAACGGAGACTCTCTCCGTTTCCCTCTCTCCGTTTCCCTCTCCGTCGGAGAGAGAGAGAAAGAAGGAAAGAGAGATGGAGTGTGTGTGTGTGTGTGTGTGTGTGTGTGTTCGCGCATTGCTCGGCGAGAGGCAGACATCTCTGCCGCTGCGAGTGCACAGCGCTACTGTGTGTGTGTGTGTGTGTGTGGAAATCCAGACCTTATAGAAAAGTGTAGATTTTGGCGGTTAGGGTTGAAAGTACCGGTAATGTAAACCACTTTCTGAGGCACACAATTACTCACATAAGACCCTAAATGTAATAGTTAGAAGGTTTTTGTGGATTTTGGTTTCCAGGGACTTTAAACAGGCTGTCCCCTTTTGAAGAGAACCCATCATTATTTTTGTAGCATCTCTGACAGCGCGTCCTCTCCTCTCCCCTTCTCCCTTCTCAGAGCTGTTTGCAACAGAGCACGCCCACGTGCGAATGCTGAGCGTCCTCCAGATGGTCTTCTCCAGGCCGCTGGAGAAGGAGGAGTACCTGACCGGCACCGAGCTGGCCACCATCTTCCCCAACCTGGACGATATCATAGAAATGCACTGTGAGTACTACTGCAAAGAGGTGGTTTGTAGTGTTTTGTTATCCTTCCACCTAATCATCAAACCACTGAGGATGATGCTTATGGCAAATCATAATTCCTACTGAGTTACAGTAGAATGTTGCACAAGGCATTAAGCGGCCCCCAAGTGGCAGCGGGAGATAACTGCATTTTTGTGAAAGATTGAAGGACTTCACTACCCAAACATCATGCAAAATGACATCTGTAAACTGTCTACGATACTCCTTCCTTGGGCCTAAATTTCTTCTGCTTAGTGGCTGGTGGAGGTGGAGAGGGTGGAAAGATCTCAATTAGTGGAGGGGTTTCTCGGTTGCAACCCCAAAAAGGCCCAACAGCGACTACACGGACTCAGGCGCCTGAAGAAATTTGGGCTAAGGCCAAAAATCCTCAGGGACTTCTACAGAGGCACCATTGAAAGCCTGCTGACTGGCTGCTTCACCACCTGGTACGGGAACTGTACCACCATGGACCGCAGGGCGCTAAGAAGAGTGAGGCGCGCGGCCCAGCACGTAACAGGATGTGAGCTGCCAGAACTGCAGGAACTGTACAACCAGCGGTGCCTCAGGAGGTCCCTGAAGATCATTAAAGACACAAACCATCCCCACAACAGCCTGTTCTCCCTGTTACCCTCAGGGAGGAGATACAGGGTCCCAAAAGCACGAACAAATCGCCTGAGGGACAGTTTCTTCCCGCAGGCCACGAGACTCCTTAACATACACAAATAAACAATCATGTAGTAGCTGCTACCATTACATATGCTAATTATGCCTATGTTATTGCACCTGTGCAAACAGAATGTTTAATCATGTTTTAAGGTGTCTACGCTAGAAAAGAAAAGGAAAAGTTTACCGTTATTGCTTGTTGTTCTCTTGTTTTACTGCATCTATATGCCCTGTTTTTGCACTGTTATACTGTTATTTGCACTATGTTGTAATGGAGCCTACAGCACAAGAATTTCACACGTGATACTTGTGCTACGGAGTGACAATAAAAATCTTGAATCTTGAATCAAATTTGTGATTTAGTTTGATAAGGCAGATGTACTGTATTTATACATGGAAATCTTAGCTTAGTTGTTAGCACAATGTTAACACTAGAAGCACTAGAAGATTGTCTCGCTGTATATTCAAACTAAACTGTGTGTGTCTGTGTATCTCCCTCTGCTTCTGAATCCAGATGCCTTCTATGAGAACCTGAAGAAACTGCGTGTGGAAGACAACTTCATAGTCAAATCCATTGGCACCACGCTGCTCAACAGGGTGAGTCAAACTAAACCTTCTCTCATTCGTCTCCTCGTCCCATTTCTCTTTGCAATGTCCTCTCCTTCCTCTCCAATTCTGTTCCTCTCTGTTCGTTTCGTCCTCTTCAATCTCATCCAATACACTATTAGACATGTAGCATGTAGCATTAGCATTGTGTGTGTGCGTGTGGTGTGCGTGTGTGCGTGTGTTGTGTTGTGTTGTGTTGTGTTCCAGTTTGGTGGACCAGAGGGGGAGTGGTTCCAGAAATTGACAGCCCGGGCCTGCAGTCACCAGTCGTGGGCCCTGGACCAGATCAAGAGCAGGCAGAAGAAAGATCCGCGCTTCAACGCCTTCATACAAGTACGTGCTCACTCACTCACTCACTCACTCACTCACTCACTCACTCAATCACTCACTCACTCACTCAATCACTCACTCACTCACTCACTCACTCACTCAATCACTCACTCACTCACTCACTCAATCACTCACTCACTCACTCACTCACTCACTCACTCACTCACTCACTCACTCACAAAACCCTGTTCGAGGTCAAACAGAAAGACAGGCACGAGAAGACATGAATGCGTGGTCACAAACGCTTCCCATTAGGGATGTCACAATATATCGTCCCACAATATATCGCGATATCAAAACGTGACAATATGTATCGTTGAGATGAAATCTCATATCGTGAGAAAAAGAAGCCGAACAGGGTGGCACTGATCTGCATCTGATTGCATGCTCGCTCTCCTTTTCATTGCTTTGTTTGGACAGACGAGGGACGTTACAGACACGGAGGATGAAAATGATGAAATGACTCAAATTAGCGTGGAGGATGCCCCCTCGACTTACAAAGCGATCGCAAAAAAATATTGTTAAAATATCGTATCGTTATCGTGAACCCAATATCGTGTATCGTATCGTGAACTGAGTGTATCGTGACACCCCTACTTCCCAAGCATGTGCATTAATTCTGACTGTGTGTGTGTGTGTGTGTGTGTGTGTGTGTGTGTGTGTGTGTGTGTGTGTGTGTTGCTCGCAGGAGGCGGAGAGTAAGCCCCAGTGCCGCAGGCTGCAGCTGAAGGACATCATTCCTATCGAGATGCAGAGATTGACCAAGTACCCTCTGCTGCTGGAGAATATTGCCAAAAGCACAGGTGTGTGTGTGTGTGTGTGTGTGTGTGTGTGTAGGTGTGTGTGTGTGTGTGTGTGTGTGTGTGTGTGTGTGTGTTGCGCCAGAGATGGGGACTTGGACTTGAGACTTGGACTTGAGTCGCACTTAAGTCACCCACACAGCGACTTGAGACTTGACTTGAGACTCGTCCTCAAAGAATTGAGACTTGACTTGGACTTGAAGGTTTGGGTCTTGTGAACAATCTTTATTTTTCTTTATTTTATTACTATTTTTTTTTTTGGTGCATTAACATGAAGGACATGTCTACTAATGTCATCTCTAATCATTGCTGCTACTGTATTCTAATAGATAAGGAGTGAGGATAATACAGTACAGGCTTTGAATCTCTTAGTTTTAGCTCTGCAGTGTTCTAAGCAGACCGGATGGCATGCAGCAGATGATAGAACGCTCATCCATAAGAGACTTGAGACTTGACTTGGACTTTCCCCTCAAAGACTTGAGACTTGACTTGGACTTGCAAAAAATGACTTTTGAGCGACTCGTCTGGTGTGCGCGTGTGCGACGTGCCTGTTGCCCCCTTTGAGTGGAATATGCAACAAAATCTAGTCCCCTGCATATTTTTAAACATGTTTTGTGAGACACCAGGTGGCATTCTGTTATGCTCACCTGCTGAATCGTTCAAATCCAATTTCCTCAGGATTCCTTGTTCGTGAAAGCCAGAGGTCAAAGGTGATGCGGGGGGGGGGGGGGGGGGGGGGAATCTGTTGCTGTGATTCAAAATGTCTTAGCTGTTATTGATTGTGTTGCATAGTTGTTTTCTGTACTGTTGACAAAATGTGATATTGTGATAAGTCGCTTTGGACAAAAGTGTCTGCTAAATGACGTAATGTAATGTACCGTAATTGGAATTGCACTGGAAAATAAATAAGCTATTTTCCCCCCTGTTAACAAGTTGCTAATAATATGCAGAGGATGCCTCCAGGACTCACGAACACCTCCATGCACTTTCACTAGCTGATGCGTGAGCTTTCACTGTGTATCACAAGTAGGATTATCTGTGTGTGCTCCTTATTGAGAGTACATTTTGGAGGTCAACAATACAGCTAATTTAATCACAACAGCAAAATGTCTGAACAATCGATCACCTCCCACTTGCTTATTAACTGTCCCTAGGATCAAATCAAATCATGGGAAGGCCGCATTTACCCACTATGCTTCTGCTAGCTGGAACAAATTGCCTGAAGACCTCAGATCTGCCCCAACCTTACTTACTTTTAAAAATAGACTAAAGACTTTTCTGTTTACCATCGCTTTTAACTGCTGACAGCTATTATGCAACCCAATGAGTCCTCTATAAGTTTTTAGCTCTTTCTGCAACTGCTGCGCCTGTTGCTTAATGCACTTTTTATACTCTTTTTTAAAGTTTTGTTGTGATGCTTTTAAATGTCCATTTTATTCTCTTCTTTTATTCTTTTATTTTCCTGTCAACCATTTTATGTGAAGCACTTTGAATTGCCTCTGTGTATGAAATGTGCTATACAAATAAACTTGACTTGACTTAATGATGTATGTCTTTTGACTTGGCAAAGTCTGTATTTCCTTCAAGTCTGTGTTCTCCATGTCACCACAGAGGACCTGACCGAGAAGGAGAGCATCCAGCAGAGTGCAGAGTGCTGCCGAAAGATCCTCAACCACGTCAACGAGGAGGTCAAAGTGATGGAGAACCTCCTGGTGAGAAACGCACAGTACATCACTCAATAAGCTGTGCTAACGTAGTGATCGGAAAGCCAATCGGAGTCTTGTAAATCTTGTGACCTTCTTCCCGCTTCACGATCCAGCTATGCCGAATGCCCTCTGTTCTGACCTGCTCATCTCTCCCTCTGTTCTGACCTGCTCATCTCTCCCTCTGTTCTGACCTGCTCATCTCTCCCTCTGTTCTGACCTGCTCATCTCTCCCTCTGTTCTGACCTGCTCATCTCTCTCTCTGTTCTGACCTGCTCATCTCTCCCTCTGTTCTGACCTGCTCATCTCTCCCTCTGTTCTGACCTGCTCATCTCTCTCTCTGTTCTGACCTGCTCATCTCTCTCTCTGTTCTGACCTGCTCATCTCTCCCTCTGTTCTGACCCTGCTCATCTCTCCCTCTGTTCTGACCTGCTCATCTCTCCCTCTGTTCTGACCTGCTCATCTCTCCCTCTGTTCTGACCTGCTCATCTCTCCCTCTGTTCTGACCTGCTCATCTCTCCCTCTGTTCTGACCCTGCTCATCTCTCCCTCTGTTCTGACCTGCTCATCTCTCTCTCTGTTCTGACCTGCTCATCTCTCCCTCTGTTCTGACCTGCTCATCTCTCCCTCTGTTCTGACCTGCTCATCTCTCTCTCTGTTCTGACCTGCTCATCTCTCTCTCTGTTCTGACCTGCTCATCTCTCCCTCTGTTCTGACCTGCTCATCTCTCCCTCTGTTCTGACCTGCTCATCTCTCCCTCTGTTCTGACCTGCTCATCTCTCCCTCTGTTCTGACCTGCTCATCTCTCCCTCTGTTTCCAGACTCTGAAGGACTACCAGCGGAGATTGGACACGTCAGGGCTCAAACCCAGTAATGAGCTGTACACTGAATACAGGGTAAGGTTCTCCAGACAAGGTTGGTAGAAGACAAATGAAGATTCCCAATACAGGTTAATCCCTGCCGTGTCTCTAATTGATGCCATGAGAAATGTCCTGGTAAAGGTCTTGTCCATGAGAAATGTCCTGGTAAAGGTCTTGTCCCCAAACGTCAACGGGCAATAAAAGAGAAGTTTCATTTGTTTTCTGTGGGTGATTTTATGGGCATCTGGATCTTTGCCAGCATCATTTTGACAAATGCGTATGGTGGTGCGTTCCATGTTTATTATAAAATGGCTTAGTCCCTCACATGCACACACTCTTTATTGTACTATACAGCTTTTAGTTGGGATGTTCTTGTTACGAGGACTTCTCTCATCACTCTCTCTCTTTTCTCAGAACATGGACCTGACCCAGAAGAACATGATTTATGAAGGCCCTCTGATTTGGAGAGTCACCAAGGAAAAAGCTATTGGTAACTATAAGCGCACACATCACACAGTGTACCAAACTCAATGCGATTATCTGCGTCCTGCTTTTTCAGCAATGCTACAGAAGCCGTCTTTCCATCCAGCTGTCAAGCGAGTTTTACATTATCTTTTGTTTCAAAAGTCATATTCATATTAGGTGTGATTACAATCAGCTGGGTTGAAGGGAATAAATAGACTTCCTGAGTGTTAAACAAAAATCACATCCACGACATTTCATTATGATGATTTTGTGATGGGCAAATATTTGACAGACATTTCAGAAGAGCCAAAGCCACTTTTCAACTGTGGTGCGATGAAATTTAACGATTTGTCGGGCTGATAATATCCTCATTATTTACTCAACAAAATGCATTTCATTCATCATTGACAAAAACATAAATAAATAAAGAATTCACAAAAACTCTTTTGTAACATTGAGGGAATTTTACCTTCTTAAATTAGCTTTTCAAAGTCAGTACATCATGATTAGCAACACAAATAGTTGGATGGAAACCCAGCTGTAATCGCACAACTGTCACTGTGATCAAAGTAGCTACTTGGCTTAAGAAAATACATAACTACATACCTACATAACCTCTTGCTCTCTCTCTCTCTCTCTCTCTCTCTCTACATCTTCCCCGCTGTCTCTCTGTCCCTCTCCTCCCTCTGTCTCAGAGGTGCAGTGTGTGTTGCTCGGGGACCTGCTGGTGCTCATACAGCGGCAGGATGACAAGATGGTCCTCAAGTGCCAGAGCAAGAGCAACATCGCTCTTGGATCATCACAGGAGGGCAAGCAGATGCTGAGTCCCATCATCAAGCTGGACTCGGTCTTCCTACGTGAGGTGGCCACAGGTCAGCAGCCAACCCAGGCAGCAGGCGCACACAGACACATAAGCCGCTTTCACACACAGATCGCGCAAAATTGCAGTTCGGAAGGCCCGCAAAGCCGGCAGCCTCGCCACAGAAATTGCTTTCACACAGAGCCAAGCAGCACCGCCACATTCCCGTCCTGCGGTGTGCTTTCAGGTGACAGCCACCGCTCCCGGATTGAAAGGCGAGCGGAGGCATTTCCACCCAGCTCCTCCTAGCCCAAATTAATATTTTCATAGGTTAGTGTAGCCTAGGCTACTGTATGCTGAACAAATTCATTCAACAACCAAACATCGCCGATGTACGCCAGCTAACGAGGTGCAGCTGCGGTCGTTAAGCATCAAAGTGATAAAAAGTGTTGTCCACATGCAGCATGGTAACACGGCTTTCAATATTCATCTGATCGACTTTATGGATCACAGAGGCACCATCATGTTTTAGGTACAACTAAAGCTAATTCTTATCTTTTGGTTCCAGTTTTTTGTAAAGCAAATTATTCCCATGAAGTAGCCTAATTAGCGTCCGTTCTGAAAGACAATGCCCGCATATCAAACAGCTGCAGTCTGCATAACGTTCGTCGGGGGAATAGTATAGGCTGTAAATGCACATGACTACTATAACGTTAGTAGTTTTTGTAAGGGAACGCACAACTGGCTAGATAGACAGATTCAGTTCTGGAGCTGGTTTCCAGAGGGAATATCCTCAGACCAACTCGCCACAGACAGCTATAGTCCTCTGAAGCTTATTATTATATCCGTTAATTTTACCTACTAATGTCAACATCGTTTGAGCATAAAGCCTAACCTACTTACAGGCATGGAGCATTCCTCCTGGCGCATCCTGCAGTCATGATTGTATAGGCAACTTTTTTTTACTTTCACTTATGCCTTTCTTGCTGCATGAGGTGGTTTCCCCTGTATCTTTTTTTATGAATGAGCTGACCATTCGCACCGTTCCGTGTTGCCGCTCCTACGCTTTCAGGTGGAGGCGGGTTGCAGGGTAACCCGGCACTGTTACTAGGTCCACTGGCTGAACGAAAGGCGCAACACAATTATCCACCAACCCGCGTTCACAACTTTCACATCGGAGGCGCGGATCCCATTTTCCGTGCATTTTCCGGCTTTCAAGGCTGGTGTGAAAGCGGCTATAGACACAAGAAGAGAGAAATACTGTAGTTCTATGGACAGACACAGGTCGCCTCTCTTGGGACACCGATACCCTCCAAACCTTCCAACTCCTGTGCTTTATTCTGGCAGATAAAAAGGCCTTCTATGTGATCTTTACCTGGGAGAGCGGCGCTCAGATCTACGAACTGGTGGCTCAGTCTGTCGGAGAGAGGAAGACGTGAGTGTGGGAGAGGAAGAGAAAGAGATGTTGATGTTTTGTTTTGATCGTTTTAAAGGAGAATTTCGGTTTTTTTGAACCTGGACCCATCTCCTGGCAATAATTATGATTTGGCCACTCACCCAGCGATGTCCGCGGCGTTTCTGGCCGTCCTAGCGTTGTTTTGAGATCAATAGCGTCCAAGTCAGTTGTAAAATGGAGCTGATTTGGGGCCAAGTGTGAGCCTGTCTTTCCTGCATCTAAATAGCTATTTTTATTCCCGTTTTCGCCACATATGGTCATAATGTGATCCCTCAACATCCACCAGAGTGATATTTCGCCCCAGGCCATTTCCTGGACTCTCACAGGGATCAAATTACCTCAAACGTGATCTCGGTCACCAAGTCTCGTCAAGTCCCGCGATACTTTCCTGCCGGCTGGCCAACTACAGGTACACGCTTTGCGGTGGTGGTTTTAGCGTAACCTATGTGGGGTTTGGCGTAACCTATGTGGGATTCGAAATAACGAAGGTTATGCCAAACCCCACATAGGTTACGCTAAAACCACCACCGCAAAGCGTCCTACCTGTAGTTGGCCAGTCGGCAGGAAAGTATCGCGGGACTTGACGAGACTTGGTGACCGAGATCACGTTTGAGGCAATTTGATCCCTGGGAGACTCCAGGAAACGGCCTTTGGCGAAATATCACTCTGGTGGTTCTTGAGGGATCACATTACGACGATATGTGGCGAAAACGGGAATAAAAATAGCTATTTAGATGCAGGAAAGACAGGCTCACACTTGGCCGCAAATCAGCTCCATTTTACAACTGACTTGGACGCTATTGATCTCAAAACAACGCTAGGACGGCCAGAAACGCCGCGGACATCGCTGGGTGAGTGGCCAAATCATAATTATTGCCAGGAAATTCTCCTTTAAGTTGGATGAATTGTAATCAGACTTGTGTGTGCGCGTGTAGCTGGCAGGAGGTGATAAGGACGGCAGTAGATGATCTGAAACGGAGCTCTGGAACTTCCATGAGGTTGGCGTTGCCTCCCGGAGGAGCAGGAGGGGGAGGAGCCTATAGTCCCACAGCGTAAGTGTGTTTGATGAGACTCATTCATCGCTCACCGAAATCTCACTCCTCTCAAAACATCAAGATGACCCTTCCTCCTGTTCCTCCTCCCTCCTGTTCCTCCTCCCTCCTGTCCTCTCCCTCCTGTCCTCTCCCTCCTGTCCTCTCCCTCCTGTTCTCTCCCCTCAGGCTGACCGCCCCTTTGAGTCCGATGGAGAACGGAGGTTTGAAGAGCAGCAGCAGTGAGCGCGCCGCCTCTTATCAGCCGAACATTATTCGGCATAAACAGTTTCAAATGTGTTTTTATTGTTCTGCATTTCTCGAGGCTGGAGCCAAAGTGACGCTTTGTGTCCGTCTGTAGATCGAGATAAGGAAAGTCTGACGAGTGACAAGTCTGAAGACCCCCGCCACTCCCTGATCGACTTCCTGTCAGACAAAGGCTTCGACCTGATAGGCCACTCCAACAGCGATCAGGAGAAAGTTGCCAATATAGCATTGGATGAAGGTGAATTTTGCACCTGTGGACTTCTTCTTTTTTATTATCACTGGCCTGCTTTCTTTCTCATAATAATGAATTATTATTATTAATTATTATTAATTAATATTCATTCATTTTTCATTTATTTGTTTATTTGAATAGGGACAGGTACACGTACATATAGTGTTCACAACATAAAATGTCAATAAACCTATGATGTGTTGTACCAAAGCATGTATAGCCCAGGGCTAGTTTGCAATGCCAGTCCCTAGATGTAACCAGACATTCCTGTAAAATAAAAATAATAATACACAAAAATACAGCAAAATACAATAAAAAGACACATAGCAAAGATCAGAAACGTAAAATTCAGGTCAACTTTCAGTACAGTAACAATTCAAATATCACAGTTAAGACAGTTCAAATTATGTTCAGTTTAGTTAGGAGTGTGTACTTATTGTACACACTCCTAAGAGTGTGTACAAACCTGGTGGAGCTTCAACCAGTCTTTGACGTTTTTATTAAAACCCTTAATTTCTAGGTTGTTTTATTTCCTCCGGCAGTGTGTTCCACATTTGAGACCCCTTAATGGAGAACGCGGACTGTCCGAAAGAGGTTTTGCGGCGTGCAATTTTGCAGTTTCCACTAGCCGTGCCCCTGGTAACCCTATGTAATTTGTGAAGCTTATTTCATTCATGCAAAGCCACTGAACGTTACTCTGTCTCCTCTGTTAGTCATGAAGCTGAAAAGGCTATTGGTCGGCAGCATCAGCCTATCGGAGGACTCGCACCCGGATGAGGAGAACGGAGGAGAGCGATCGGAAAGGCCGAGCCAAGATACAGACAGCTTTCAGTCAACAGGTACGCTCGTATCATCATGGCATCTAATCACATAGCAGCTCCTGTATTTGACGCAAAACACAACTTGAGTCAATGCTGTCTTTCCATCCACAGAGGAAAGTCAGAGCACAGACGCAGGAGTGGAGGGGGAGGATAACGGAGGAGGAGGAGGAGGAGAGGAGGGGGGAGGGATGAAGGGAGAGGAGGAGGAGGAGGAGGAGGGGGGCATGAGCGCGCCACTGGTGTTGTCCCAGGAGAGGATGGAGGAGGTGCGCAGGAGACTCCACAGTCTGGAGGAGAAGCTGAACAGACTACAGGTGAGTGGAGGTGGGGGGGGGGGGGACAGGTGAGTGGAGGTGGAGGAGGGGGGGAGCGATAGATGAGAATACGGAGCGAAGCAGCCGAGGGAGCTGAAGTATGACAGAGGCAAAATAAAGATGAGAGACGTAAACAAAAGACGAGAGTTGAGTGTAAAGAGACGCAGGGGTGCGGGCATCAAGGATGATTTAAGTAGCTCCTTACTTTAAATCATCCTCAGAGACGGGGTATACTTTGGACAGATGGGGCCAAAATGGCCCAAAAGAGAAACCGGAGAACAGAAAACCACTTAAGCACCTCTGTTACTGCCTGGCTGAAGATTGCCTCGTGAAATTGGACTTCTCTGAAAATAGCTATTATGTCCAGCGCTCGTGTCAGAGAGAGAGACGGAGAGAGGATGTTAACAGGAGGTGGGGGAGTTGTGTGGGAGTTGTTGGTGGGTGTGTTGGGTGGGGAGTGAACAAAGAAGGTGTGTGTGTGTGTGTGTGTGTGTGTGTGTGTGTGTGTGTGTGTGTGTGTGTGTGTGTGTGTGTGTGTGTGCGTGTGTCCTTCCTTCCTAGCTTCCTAGCTTCCTAAGGTGATATTGATCTGTGTGTTGCAGACTGTTGAGGAAGAGCACCACAGGCTGCAGGAGGCCCTTTCCAAGTTCTCTCTGGAGGGTGGCAACTTCCAATGAGACACCATTGCGCCACCTGCTGGTCAGGTGAGGCGCTTCAACCATCTGTTTGAACTGATCACTCTCTAGTCTTTGAGACTGGATTTGTTTGTAATTATTCATCCGTTGCCAAAGCATTTAGAGGCCATTTACACCTGGCGCTAACATGCGTTTTCTGTGATCAGATTGCAATCAGATTGTGTTGTATCACTTGAAATGCCAGGTGTAAACACCCCCAAATGCAATCTGATCGGCCAAACCACCTCCGGAGGTGGTCAGGGATGCATTGTGTACACATTGAGCACAAGTGTAAATGCAATGTGTCCTCTCAATCTGGATACAGCAACTTTATGCGGATTGAGAGGACACCCATTTCTGCAATCTGATTGCAATCTGATTGCAGAAAATGCATGTTAACGCCAGGTGTAAATGGAATCAGGCTGAAGTGATAAAATACAAACTGATTGCAATCTGATCACAGGAAACGCATGTTAGCGCCAGGTGTAAATGGCCTCTTAGATGCAGGATCTTGATATGAAGTGATTTGTTTGACTGCATGTGGTAGACTGCGAAAAAACTGCAACAAGCTAAGTTTGGAAGTTCATCATTCAGTATGTTTCACTTGTCCTTGTGTGTATTTATTTTTGGGAAGGGGGGTAAATGTATACATGTTCTATTTTTCACGTTTCAGTCAGAGCTTATAATACACTGTACCGAAACCAAATACCACCAACCTGGTTGTGTGGCAATAAAGTATCTTGTATCTTGTATATATCTCAAATATAGAGGATCTACTCTTGTGTTATCATTTGTCAATCAAAGACTAAAGTTAGTTACCCACAACCCCTTAGAAAGTACTTTTACACCTGGCACTAACATGCATTTTCTGTGATCAGATTGCAATCGGATAGTGCTTGACCACTTGCAAGTACAAGTGTAAACGCCCCCAAGACACATTGAAGACGGATTGCAATCTGATCGGCCAAACCACCTCCGGAGGCGGTCAGGGACGCATTGTGAACACATTGAACACAAGTGTAAATGCAACTGTATGCAGATTGAGAGGACACCCATTTTGGGTGATCAGATTGCAATCTGATCACCCAAAACGCATGCTAACGCCAGGTGTAAATGAAATCAGGGCTCATGTGGTCAAGCACTATCCGATTGCAATCTGATCACAGAAAACGCATGTTAGTGCCAGGTGTAAATGGCCCCTTTGTTTAGTTTTGTAGAGTGTCACTAAAAAAAAAAAAAATTACATTTTTTTTTTTATGTCTACAATTATTTCAACCTTTTCCTTGGGTTTTCTCCTGTTTAGATATGACTGGTGCTCGGTTGAAGTGCAAGAGTGACTTTCAGAGGATTGCCTGGAAATCCCTCAACACTGTCATGCCTGGACCCTTGCTGAATTTGCATCACAGCTGCTTGTAGCCAACCAGGAAGTTTGTGCGAGGCGGAGGGGGAGAGCACGAGTTTGTGCACGATGCAGTGGTTCAGTGATGCAACATGGGAGGTGTGTGTGTATCGTGTGTGTACGTTTGCCTGTTTGTTTGTTTGTTTGTTTGTGTGTGTGTGTGTGCGTGTGTGTGTGTGTGTGTGTGTGCATGCTTGGTAGAGAGCTAGACAGAAATAACGAGAGATCCTACGTTTGTGTGGGAGGTGCCAAAAAATGGAGCAATATGTTGCCGTGAGAGATGCTGCCTAACAAGATGTTGTGATTGTGACCTCTGACCTGCTGTAACACACATGCTGTGTAACACACATGCGCACACCAGAAACATGCACGCTACAACAACTAGTTACATTATTACCAATGGCAGATACAATGTAAAGGGTCAATCCGACATAATGCATGGCAAGCCTTTAGAGGGCAATGTAACATTTTAAGATGTATTGTCTGAAATACTTCTGCTGACATATAGTGTTATTTCTAGTCAAAGTACAGCAGAAATGCACTTTTTCTGATCAAATCCAATTGGACCCACACAGATTATTCACAACACATATTTTGCAATATACTTTGATTCTCTATTCGGTGTAGTTTTTTTTTTTTGTTTCCTTTGTATGGCCAGCCCTCGTCATGCAGGAAAGTGTGTGTATGTGTGTTACAAGGTGTATAACTATCTTACCGCCATTAGGTCAACTTTGAGAAACATTTATATATAGTGGCGCACTATAATAGCTAATCATATTGTTAGCGATAGAGACTTGTTGGTGTTTACTGCCTTTTATTTATTCCTCTGAGTGCTGTTAGGTCAAAGAGCTGCCTCACCTGAGTGAAACTGCTAACAGCACTGGGCGAGAGAGAGAGGGAGAGAGAGAAGAGAGAGAGAGAGAGAGAGAGAGAAAAGAAGGCAAACCTGGAATGTGTAATAGAGATGAAAGGTAGGGGGCGCTAAAGAGTGCAGTGAGGGTGGGAGAGTTAAACAAGGGAAAAGCCATTGTTACTTTGGTTTATTTGAAGCCAGCTCACACAGACACACACACAGACAGACAGACAGACACACACACAGAGACACACACACACACACACACACACACACACACACACACACACACACACACACACACACACACACACACACACACACACACACACACACACACACACACACACACACACACACACACACACACACACACACACACACACACACACACACACACACACAGCCCAGTGCTACAGCAGTGTTCACAAAGGGAGGTTCAGTCAGTACCGGTGCTGTTTCTGCTAGCCTGCTTCATTGTAACGTCTTGCAGTGTCAACTTTCCTCCAAATAGGAGCTTGGAAGCTCCTGAGACAAAACATGGACTTAAGGCGGGGGTTACAATTTGTATGATAATGCTGTTAGATATGTTATTAGTTCAAAGAGTATATTCTTCACTGGTAGCAATATTTGTATCAAAATTGGACTATCTCTTTGTATTTTATTCAGGAGTTTGATTGTAATTATGATAATGATATCATTCCTGAGTAAGTGGCATTGAACTGTGGCCATGCGCACAGGACCAAAGACATAAGCAAGTACCGTTAGATCCTCATACTAGCTGTTTCTGATTCTTACGGCGCGTCTTCGTGTGTATATTTAGCATGTCGCCTAATGCTGAATTGGAGAGTGACGGCTCACTGGCACAGCCTGCTACAGTTAGTCGCTTTTACGCTCTCCAAATTCAAATATGTTGGCAACTTTAGGTAGTGGATTGCCCACCAAGGAAGATGGGTTATCACTGAAAGATGCCTGTTTTCAAGACTGTACCAAGGGGAATGAATGTAAAGATGAAGAATAGTATATACTGTGTTTAAAACATACTGCCCTAGCCTTATGACCAACTTCCACCCCAGACAGAGTCAATGTGTTTTCATCCACATAGACTTTACAAAGGAAAAATACCATCTGTTGCAGAATGTGCAGCTTTTCCTCAGCGAAAAAGAAAGAAAGGGTCGACATAATCTGTTAGTGTCAGTTTAAGACCGAAGCCAGTGTGACTGCAACAATGTGTACTGTACTGACCCGGATAGAGGACTGGTCACCTGACACCACTGGCAAACGACAACGTGAAACACAGGACCTGTCCCAGAAAGAGACAAGGCAAAGAGCAACAAGATAATAGAGAGAGTCGGCATGTGTGGGAACGCCCACAAAATGTTAAACGGCTGGCGCGCGAGTGGGGTAAAACCGCCCATATATCTCATGGGCTGACTCACCAAAAGACGGTGCTGCGGCTCTAAACTACAGGTTTGGGGGTTCTAGAGCAGAACACAAGACGTCTGCTCAGATGTGCGTTTACTGCGGTGGTTAAATCCCCGATCGTGTCTGCCTGGGCTGGGCTATCAGCTAAATTCTAACTTTGCTGAATGGATAGAACGGGGGATTTACCCCACCCTGACCACGCCCCCAGCCAGGCTGATGAGCCAGCTAACCCAGCGTCTATTGTGGGCATTCCTAGAGCCTGTATGGGCGTTCCCAGACATGCAGACTGTCTCTATAGAGTCAGATAAGGACACTGAGGAAACGTTGAAGCTTCGGTTGTTGTTGGGATGTCACTCTTACCAGTACTGTAATAGCAGTAGTCATGATCACTTCCTAGTATGCATTCTCATCGTTGTTGAACACCAACATAAGCCCCCTTTGACCTTTGACCCTACTAAACCTTAGTATGAAATTATGCAAATGATGGTGCCATTAGTCGCTTGACTGTCAGAAGTCAATTAAATGTTACGAGTTTGCGTTTGAACATTGCTGCCTCGTTTCTGTCGTCTCTCCCCCCTCCCCTCCTCTCTCCCCTCCCCTCCCCGCCCCTCCTCTCTCATTCACTTTGGCTTTCATTTGATCTACATCCTGTCTTCCTCTTAAGATTTGTATATAAATGTGGACCTTGTAGGAATATAGTGAAAGGGTGAGCAGAGCAACCAGTATAGCTACGGCCCCTCTCTCTCTGTTGTCTGTCTCGAGGTGTGTTTAGTAAAGTGTATTGAGCTATATACACGTCTTGATCACCCCTTCACTTCTTATGATAGTCTGATCACCTTTTCCTAGCACACAGTTTTATCATACCGTATGTCTGTGTGTTTCACTTGATTTACTTAAACGGGTCGGGGAGGTTTTTGTTATTAGTTGTTGTTGTTTTTCAAAGAAGCTTCATGTAATTATGTACTATGCATTTGCCAATAATGGAGAGAGAGAAAAAAGACTAGTCTGTAACCAGTTTATGCATGAGTGATGACGTTTGACAATTATGCAAATATTGCAATCAGCATATTCTGCCATTTGCGAGTTTTGAGTGCAAACTCATTCCGTACTGTGGCCAATCCAGCCTGCCAATGGGATAAGGTTAAAGAGATAATCTCGACCAGGGATTGTTCAACATTGAACTGCAATGATCAGCAGGTGAAAGCCAGCTAACACCAGCTTACAGTAATACCTCCACACTTCCACCGCAGCACTGGGTGAACAACTACAGGCGCTTCTCTCTCTCTCTCCTTCAGTTGCTTTTCCTCATGTATCCTATTATACAAATACATATATGTATAGAAAATGTATTTATAGAGTGGTGCCTTGTTCAGATGATCAAGTGGTTTTCTTCATAAAGGGCTCTCAAGTCTATAAACACAAGCACTGTTCTGATGGTGGGCTGACAGTAAGGGAGGGAGATGAATTGAGATGAATTGAGAGATAAATCCAGGATTCTGATTGGTTGGTTTCAGGGCTTGGGTCTTTATTAGGGCGACTTGAGCCTCTCTCAGGGGTGGTCTGTACTCTCTCTGTGTTTGTGTCCATCTCCATAACTGCAATAGGATTTGAGCTCTCACCATGTTTCGCTCTGTATACAATAGGCACGATTTTGTCTGTCTATAAACAATGAATATCCAAGAACTATTCTGTGTATTTGGGTTTTGATTTTATTGTGTAAGAGGGTTTTTAATGATGTGTACTTAAGAAAAAATGTGGTACGTTCTTTTTTTTTATCTTTTTTTTTTTTATATAAATAAATGGGGTAAACAAATTCCTGTTCTGTCATTTTATATAGTTATTAGCTACTTATTGATTTGGGGTGGAAGACTGATTGGGGTTGAGATTGCATACAGTAGGACTATGAACATAGAGACATTAAACTACAAAAAATAACATATTTATGTATTTCATTTTCCATAATATTCTGCATATACACAGTCTAAATGTATCGGCTGTAACAAGGTAGTTTCCTTCAGTTTTATGCAAATGGGGGACTGCTGAAAATGATTGGAGCGTACATCCTGACTGAGAGAAAAACAAGACACCACCAGTATCATCAGAACAGCAGTGAGAGCCTGGACGGGTGTGGTGACATTCCACTAGCTTTATTTTGTCTTTTAGTTCTGCTTTGCACATTAATGTGAAGAGGATGGGTGCAGTTACAATCTTTGTCCTGTGCAGCTTTGTTGGTGAGTAACGCAAAGTTAATTTAAAAAATACAATATCTGTGGCTCCAGACTCTGATTTGAACAAAATACATTAGAAATGTGTAGATGATATGATCTTTTAGGGCCTGTATAAATAAGGCATTTGTACATGTCATGTAGAAAACTATAGACCTGTACAAACTACAACTTTACAAGCTTTTTGTACAGACTCTGTACAAAAAAGATATCCACTCTACATTTAGCTCGGAGATGTGCTCAGTGAACCACATCTCCTGTCAGAACAGATGGCTGACTGTTCTATCACATTACCCTTTTGGGTCTATTGTTTATTATTCTGTGCATTTGCAACTTTATTGCTTACATGAAACCTCTTTATGGCACCATTTTAATGAAGGTTAATACATAACAATACATCATTGTTGTTGCTTGTGTTCCCCCTAGTGGTCGTGCAGGGCGAGAAGCTGACTTTACAGGCGGACCGGCCCTCTCTGAGGCTGCAGATCTCTCACCATGCCCAGATGTATTGCTGCTACAACGCCAGCATCCCCGTGACCAGCTCTTGGTTTGGGGGCGTCCGAGTCGCCAACGGTACCATCGTTACGCGGGCTGTGGACCTGTCCAACGCACAGCATGTGGTGGACGTGGGGATGGTCGCCGGGTGCCGTGTCCTCACACTGGTGGAGGTGCAGTTCAATGACTCTGGCCTGTACCAGTGTCTCGTCAGCAGCAGTCAGCACCAGATCTCTGTCTACACACATGGCACCTTCCTGCAGGTCTACAGTGAGTGTGGGGGGTTGAAAGGGGGATGAACTGTACTACGAAATCCTCATAATCCCTAAATCCAGTCAAGGGAGCGGGAAGGTGGGTGCTGAGGCTGCTGCAGCACCCCCTGGTGGCAAGAGATGGGATTTTCGAGATTGTTGGATTTGGCTGTCTTGTGTTTAGACCACCAACAAAATGCATTACAAAACAGTTTGTGCTTCCCAGCTCTAATCTTATTTCATACGCTCTCTCTTCAAAAGTGTTTGATTTTCATCATAATCTGGTTTTCCATCATAATAATAATAAGTTCAGTGTTTATGCCTGTGTGGCTGTCTGTTGTAGTGTAAAACGACTAAAGGGAGAGCAGGTGCTTACATGAAAATGAGTGAGAAAAGGATAGGATACTGAATTATGACATCACAACAGTATAATCCTAATGTGAATTTAAAATTAAATATTCTTCTAAATATGGATGAAAGTACAAAAAACGTCAAATCTTCTTCGATTCCATTCCTTTCAGCACCCCTTACTTAATAATAGTTCCAGCGCGGCTGAATCCAGTGAACCTTATGTCTAACCAAGAGAATGAATGGCAGTTTCTGTGCGTATTGTATATTAGTCCAGTGGTTCTCAAACTTTTTCCATGTCAGGCACTCCTAAACTGAGACTAGGGACCCCCAAGATCCCCCATCTGATAAGATTTTTGCGTTAAGATGTTCTATTGCAGAAAGTGTATGAAACCGATGACCAAAATAGACCTACATTATTGTGTTATTTATAGGCGAGATAGAATTATAGTGAACATAAATTATCACCCTTTTGCTGGTGGTTGCCAGACAGACCCCACTTTGAGAACCACTGGATTAGTCAATCTTTACATAAAATGGTCTCATTACAGTTGGTTGCCCGCTTGTTTGCTTAAAATAGCACAATGAATAGATCAAGTTGCAATCAACCTACAGTAAGTCGTGAAATTAGTAATTATCACCATAGAATGGAGGCTAATGGTACAGCTGTAAAAAAAATCTGCCAAAACACACATCTCACTGTGCCAAAATACATGTTGTGCTTCAGGTACTCACCACACGATGAAATATTAATCCAAAATGCACATAATCTGTCTTTTTGAAAGGAAAAGAGGTAGCCGGCACTACTTTCCAAACATGGCCGCCGACCTCTTTTCCTTCCAAAAAGGAAGGATGGAGGAAGAGGAGGACGTCCAACTGGAGACACCTTGAAGGAAAGGAGATATAAGGAGAAATAAGAAAAGTGGGGTTGAGCAGCGGTTTTGAGAGCTGACATTTGAGACAATAATATGGCTGTGCTATTCTTCAGGGATTCTGATTTAACACCCCCCCCCCACACACACACACACACACACAGTCCACAGTCCCCCGTTGTTTTATGGTATGTTTGTTTTAATCTCAAGTTCTCAAGTTTATCCTTTGTCTGATTTGTATTGTTTTATCTGATGCTCTTATATTACTGTATGTCATGTTCTTAAGATCAGGGACCATGATGGAAATAAGTGTATAACACTTACACTTTTCATGTTATCCCTTGGATGTTTGTCTGCATTATCCATAATACAATTCATTCATTCATTCATTCACACACACACACAGACACAAAGGATGAGTGTTTTATACATAGCATACAGTAGTGGTTCTAGTCTCTCTGTGCCCCCCATGCCCACTCTCTGTCTCCCCTCCCACCACCACACCCACTCTCGGTGCCCCTCCCACCACCACACCCACTCTCTGTGCCCCCTCCCACCACCACACCCACTCTCTGTCCCCCCTCCCACCACCACACCCACTCTCTGTGCCCCTCCCACCACCACACCCACTCTCTGTGCCCCCTCCCACCACCACACCCACTCTCTGTCCCCCCTCCCACCACCACACCCACTCTCTGTGCCCCTCCCACCACCACACCCACTCTCTGTGCCCCCTCCCACCACCACACCCACTCTCTGTGCCCCCTCCCACCACCACACCCACTCTCTGTGCCCCCTCCCACCACCATGCCCACTCTCTGTGCCCCCTCCCACCACCATGCCCACTCTCTGTGCCCCCTCCCACCACCATGCCCACTCTCTGTGCCCCCTCCCACCACCACACCCACTCTCTGTCCCCCCTCCCACCACCACACCCACTCTCTGTGCCCCTCCCACCACCATGCCCACTCTCTGTGCCCCCTCCCACCACCATGCCCACTCTCTGTGCCCCCTCCCACCACCATGCCCACTCTCTGTCCCCCCTCCCACCACCACACCCACTCTCTGTGCCCCTCCCACCACCATGCCCACTCTCTGTGCCCCTCCCACCACCACGCCCACTCTCTGTCCCCCTCCCACCACCATGCCCACTCTCTGTGCCCCTCCCACCACCATGCCCACTCTCTGTCCCCCTCCCACCACCACGCCTACTCTCTGTCCCCCTCCCACCACCACGCCCACTCTCTGTCCCCCTCCCACCACCATGCCCACTCTCTGTCCCCCTCCCACCACCACGCCCACTCTCTGTCCCCCTCCCACCACCATGCCCACTCTATGTGCCCCTCCCACCACCACGCTCACTCT
This sequence comes from Poromitra crassiceps, assembly GCF_964638095.1. NCBI lineage: Eukaryota > Metazoa > Chordata > Actinopteri > Beryciformes > Melamphaidae > Poromitra > Poromitra crassiceps. The sequence goes on along the minus strand of NC_139640.1, from coordinate 9,902,744 downwards.
CTGTCCCCCCTCCCACCACCACGCCCACTCTCTGTGCCCCCTCACCACCACACCCACTCTCTGTGCCCCCTCCCACCACCATGCCCACTCTCTGTCCCCCTCCCACCACCACGCCTACTCTCTGTGCCCCCTCCCACCACCACGCCTACTCTCTGTGCCCCCTCCCACCACCATGCCCACTCTCTGTCCCCCTCCCACCACCACGCCTACTCTCTGTGCCCCTCCCACCACCACGCCTACTCTCTGACCACACCTACTCTGTGCCCCACCATGGCCCTTGGCCACTCTCTAGGTGCCCCAGACTCCCACCAGCTGCGTGTCCCGTAAGCGAGCAGCTCATGTGGACTCCTCTCCTGTGGCAAAGACCCCTCGCTCCTGCTCTGCTTCCCCTCGATGAAGAGCTGCCAGCCAGGCTTACAAGGTGTGTGTGTGTGTGTGTGTGTGTGTGTGTGTGTGTGTGTGTGTGTGTGTGTGTGGAGACACCTATTGTTGTGGGAACTACCACAGAAGCGGTTTTGATGTCTATCTGTGGACAGATTTTGTCACCGTGTCAAAACCGTGTAAGATGCAGTCACAACTAGGGCTGCACAATTAATCGTATTTTCATCATCATCACAATATGAACATGCGCAATAAACACATCGCAAAGACTGCCTGAAACGCAATGAATAACAAAAGTGGTTTTATTTACATGCGTCATGCATTCCCACTCAGCATCTGATCATTTTGTCTTGTGTTGTAAATCCAGCGTACACCTTTCCCTTGCAACAGTGCGCTCCGCCCCTCTGCCAAAGCCCAAACACGCTGTGTGTAGTTTCAGCTATAGAGTCAGTGTGTATTTCATCTCTTTATTCAGTGGGTATAGGCTATGTTTGGGGTCTATGTTAGCGTTATTAAAGCAGAAAGACATAGGAACTGTATAGCTAAAATGCATACCGGTACTTTAATATTTGGCAGCGCTTCCTTAGTCCCTATCTAGAGCCTCTAGCTTGATTCAACAGTTTGACAGCCTGGGGCACAAATTAGTTCCTCAGTCTGTTTAAGAGAGCCCGTGGGACTCTGAATCTTCTATTTGAAGGCAACAGCTCAAATTCATTCAAAAGAATGTGCGTTGGGTCAGATATTATCCTACGTACTAGAGACAATATTCTACATCTGTGGGCTTCCTGAAAGCTTGTTTCCAGTGTTTGTCCTACAATTTTAGAGCAAATACGGACTAACCTGCCCAGTCTAGCTTTAAGCTGCACAGACAGACAGCTATACCAAGCACTACTCCCATACAGCATTACACTCTGCACAATTGATTGAAAGAAAAGCAGCTAAATCTTTTTGTTCGCTCCAAAGGACCTGAGCCTTCTTAAAACATTCTTAAAAAATAAATGCGTTGTTGCACCTTCTTACCGATGTAATCGATATGTGCACTCCAGGACAGAGCAGTGTGGATGCCGAGATATTTGTACGCAGAGACCTGTTCAATTTGTAAGTTTTGAATGGTGACTGACTGGAGGAGGATACTCGCTCTCCTTTGCACCGAAAATAATTTATTTTGTTTTTCCTGCATTGATAATGAGTGCATTTTCCTCACACCACTGTACTACACTATCCGTACGCTCCTGATGGATACTAGGGTCGTCTTTGGTGTCCAGCAAAGACAACAGTGTGGTGTCGTCTGAAAACTTGAGTATGAATGTGTTTGGTCCAACAGCTCTACAGTCGTCTGTGTAAATTGTAAAAAGAAATGGTGAGCTCACGCTTCCCTGCGGTGATCCTATGTTAGTGAAGATGGAAGTAGATGTAGTCTGATTGACTCTAACTAGCTGTACTCTGTCTGTGAGGAATGAATAATACCAGTGAATCAGATATGGATTGACCTGCAGTTGCACCATTTTGGCCAGCAGGAGGCCTGGCTGGATCATATTAACTCATTGAGTGCCAATGACGTCGAACGACGTCAATTCAAAATAGTAACGTAGAGTGCCAATGACGTCTAAAGACGGCAAATGCGTTTTTTGACGGTGGGACGTGGATCAAAGCCTGATGCATCTCCTCTAAAAATATGGTGGATGTTGAATGTGTATAAGCTATTTTACGGACCCATTAGGTGGCGACAGTGCTCTCCAGATTAGAGAAAGGTGAGGAAAAACAGCAGAAGAAGCCCCGTGATGAAACGGAAACCGATGCTGGAGCCAGAGCCGTATAGATTGCTCTGGCTGGAGCTAACGTTAGCTGCGAACAGCAGTCAATCCGCTCCCACAACTGAGCCCCTCTGTCTCTGCTGCATAGTTTCTCCACACGATTAGCCGCCAGAAAAGCAGCACCCGACACCGAAGGGCCAAACCATTCTCAGCAGTCCGGTTTGGCTTTTCTGTGTCGCGCTGGGAGCCGGCGCACAAAAACGGAGCGCTCCGAAAATAGACGCTGGGTGCGTGTTAGGCTGTGTGTTAGTGTGGGGATGAGTTTCTCCCAGCTCCGCCGGCATGCAGGCTGTGTGTTGGTGTGGGGGTGAGTTTCTCCCAGCTCTGGCATGCAAGCTGTGTGTTGGTGTGGGGATGAGTTTATCCCAGCTCCATGCAGAGATTCGTCGCCTGACGCAGGTAGCAGAGATTCGAGCAGAGCCACTCCAACGGACGGAGGAGGAGTTTGCAGCTGAGGGGGGGGAGAGGGGGGTGGGGCACGCAGGGCACCACACAACTACACCACATCACTACATCAGAAAATATTAGCTTCAGAGTCAGTCAATGTGCTTGAAATGCTTCATTTCACAAAAGGCTCATTATCTCAGCTTCTAATTTGAAACGTCTGTTTTTGGTGAAATCAACCTATCTTCTCCGGCTGATAACTAAAGAACGGCAAATGATATCAATAAACTTTTTTTTGCTGATGATACAATAGAGTCTCCTCGTTCTTTGGGCGTGTTCGGTGTTTACATAGTAATATCACACAATATTCTGTGGGCCTCAAGAAATCACTGAAAATGCTCTGAAAGGGCTGGCACTGGGAGCATCCGTTTTCCACAAGTGGCTGGCACTCAATGAGTTAAAAGCAGATGTAAAATCTAGAAATAAAGCCCTAGCTGTATTTTTAGGCTTGTCTAGATGCTGCAGGATGAGATGCGTCAGAGCTCCACTGCATCTTCTGCTCTACGCTTTTGTTTGTACGCAAACTGATGTCTATCTAATTTCCCTCCAACGGACTTGGTAAGCTGCCCGAGCTGATTAAGGCTTTATGTAAGGGATAATGTATATTGAGGCGGTGATTACGGGGGAAATAATGACCGACAGGTGGATTGAGCCCGACGCGCCAGCGGAGGGCTTAATCGTTCACCTGAAGGTCATTATTTCCCAGTAATCACCGCCTCAATATACATTATCCCGCTTAGAACACGGCCTACAACTAAATCATTCAATAATCTGACAAAAATAATTATTCAAATAGATTTTTTAATAGCGTTTTCAACGACAAAGCGGTTTCATTCGTAATTGGCACACAAGACACCACAGCTGCAACTGGTTGGCCTAATTAGTAGTGCCTTGCTGACAAAAAGCTCTTATCAACTGATTAATCCAGGTGTGGCAGAGCAGCGGTCGGTTGTCGAGAAATAATGACCGGTGAATATTGTGGATTGACCAATCAGAATCGAGTATTCAAGAGAGCCGTGTTCTAAATAAAAACAAATGCCAGTGGAATTTTGGTCTTTGTGCTAGTAGGGAACACCAGCCAACTCTATTATATAAAACACAGTGATGAGTATCGTATTTATCACCGGTGATAAATCTAATGGCTGAGTGATATACAGAGTCTAGGGGCTTAAGAATAGAAGTAGAGGCGTGTCTGTAAATCACATCCCCGTAATCCAATACAGACAGAAAAATTGCTTCGATTACTCTTTTCCGACTAATCATCGGGAAGCTGGCTCTGTTCCTATACAGGAATCCAATTTTTTGCCTCAATTTACTGGCAAGAGTGTCCACATGATATTTAAAATGAAGTTGTTCATCCAGCCAGATACCAAGATATTTATATTCTGGGACTCTCTCAAAGAGTGTCATGCAGATGATGTAATCATAAATGCTATCAGGCACATATTTTTTGTTTCAGTTGTTAGCCACTGTGTCACTGCTGTGTCCCACTAAACCAGCATGCGGTGTGTGTAACCCATTTTTCACAAAGTTAAAGGGCTCAGAGAGGAAGCAGGCCTTTAAACTGGAGGGTATGCAAAGTCATTTCTGCATATGTTCAAACACTGGTAAACCAAAAGCGAAAATCTCAAGGTGCACAAAAAAACATTATATAGCCAGCATTTCTATCATTAGAATGTTATAACAGAAGTGGAGTATTGGCCAGAATGACATGAACATTTGGACACTTATTCAGCGGGTATTTTGCATGTTGCGTTCAGGTGCACTGTATTTTTTTTTATTTTTTGGGGGGGGGCCCTGGGGCCCCTAGACGGCGGGCCCCGGTAAGCCCGTGCATTAAACCGGGCCTGCGTGTCATTCGTAAACTGTAAATAAATAGGTGTCATTGCTATATGGGTAGTGTCATGCAGATGATGTAATCATAAATGCTATAATTTCTTTCTTTTTTTAAGATGTTTTTATTGAATCAATAATGGCAATTTTTCAATTTTCATACATAACAAAACAATACAAAGAGAAAAAACAGACAGAGAAAAAACAACAACAACAACAACAACAAAGAAATACAGAGGGTATCCCCCCTCTGTATGGTAGACATTTCGCTCTCTTTCAAATATAAAATAAAAGTAAAGTAAACTACAGGAGGTAATATTCAATCAAATCAAAACCAATAAACAAATGTATGTGGAGTGGACATAATGAAGGAGATATTAGAACCTTATGAAGCCCTGGTACTGGCTCAACTATCCAAGAGGGTGTAATGAAGGTAATGAGGCCAGAAAGGAGCCCCATATTTTTTTATAAGTTGCCGGCTTCCTTCTCACACTGTACAGGATCTTCTCAGGAGTACTATATGATGTTAATTCGTTCAACCAATGTCTCTGAGAGGGAGACAGTTCAGATTTCCAATTTAGCAATATACACTTTTTGCCAGCTGTACCTGCAAGTAATATGAAGTCTTTCTTATTGATGCTCTCCCAAAATCCCGATCCTAGGGTCATAAGGAACCTGGGTTTCTAACACATCTGAAGTTGTTTCAACAATATATTTCCAAAAATCTTCTAAATGAGAGCAATTCCAAAGCATATGGAGTAAATCCCCATCACAGGTTTTACATCGTTGGCAGTTGGGAGAGGAATTATGGTAAATTTTGTGGAGTCTGTGTGGAGTGTAATAGGTTCTGTTAAATATATTAAACTGTAACTGTCTGTGTTTAGTTGAGACTAAAACAGTCTGAGACATTTCAAGGAGGGCGTGCCAGTCAATTTCATCATACGTGCATTCAAGATCGGATTCCCATTTCATTTTGTTATCATTCCTATTATAGATTGGCAAGTCGGTGTTTAGAATAGTATAGATTCAAGATTCAAGATTCAAGATTTTTATTGTCACTCCGTAGTACAAGTATCACGTGTGAAATTCTTGTGCTGTGGACTCCGTTTACAACATACTGTAGTGCAAAAAATAAAATAGAAGATATATAAATAAAAAAACAAGAGGCAACGGGCAATAGAGCAGTAAGACACGCCACAGACAGTGGCGTATTCACTGTCCATAGTGCAAATGGCATGAACATACTTTAAACATAATTAAACATAATAACATTCTGTTAGGTGCAAATAGCGTATACCTAATTAAACATACTATTGAACATTAGTCATACATAATGGTGGCATCTACAGTGCGGTACAGTACGGCTACTACACTATTTGTATATGTTAAGGAGTCTCGTGGCCTGTGAGAAGAAACTGTCCCTCAAGCGATTTGTGCGTGCTCTTGGGACCCTGTATCTCCTCCCTGAGGGTAGCAGGGAGAACAGACTGTTGTGGGGGTGGTTTGTGTCTTTGATGATCTTCAGGGACCTCCTGAGGCACCGCTGGTTGTACAGATCTTGCAGTCCTGGCAGCTCACATCCTGTTACGTGCTGGGCCGCGCGTCTCACCCTTCTTAGCGCCCTGCGGTCCATGGTGGTGCAGTTCCCGTACCAGGTGGTGAAGCAGCCAGTCAGCAGGCTTTCAATGGTGCCTCTGTAGAAGTCCCTGAGGATTTTTGGCCTTAGCCTGAATTTCTTCAGGCGCCTGAGTCCGTGTAGTCGCTGTTGGGCCTTTTTGACAACAGTGGCGGTGTGGTTGGCCCATGTCAGGTCCTGGTGGATATTGACTCCCAGGTACTTGAAGCTGTCCACCCTTTCCACCACTGTGCCGTTGATGGTGATTGGGGGGTGTGTGCCCCCCCCCCCTGTAGTCTACAATGACCTTCTTTGTCTTGGAGACGTTCAGAGAGAGGTGGTTGTCCTGGCACCATTGTTCCAGGGCCTCCACCTCCTTTCTGTAGGCTGTCTCGTCGCTCCTGGAGATCCGCCCCACGACCGCTGTGTCGTCTGCAAACTTCACGATGGTGTTCGAAGTTTGAGTCGCCACGCAGTCGTAGGTGTAGAGGTTATACCAGAAGGGGCTGGAGACGCACCCCTGTGGCGCTCCTATGCTGATGGTCAGTGGGGAGGAGGTGAGGTTGCCCACTTTCACCACCTGGCGGCGGTCTGTCAGGAAATCCAGGATCCAGTCACACATCGCTTTGCTTAGTCCCAGATCCTTGAGTTTGCTTACCAGCCTGGAGGGTACTATGGTGTTGAATGCTGAGCTGTAGTCCATGAACAGCATTCTCACATAAGTGTCCTTCCCCTCCAGGTGGGAGAGGGCGGTGTGGAGCACGTGTGCTACTGCATCCGCTGTGCTCCTGTTGGGGCGGTATGCGAATTGTAGCGGGTCGTGGTCCGGGGGGAGTGTGGGGCGGATCTGTGATATAACCAGCTTCTCAAAGCACTTGCTGGCTATGGGCGTGAGGGCTATTGGGCGCCAGTCGTTGAGGCTGGTCACTTTCTGCTGTTTGGGAATGGGGATGATTGTTGCTGTTTTGAAGCAGGGGGGAACTTGTCGGAGGGAGAGAGACTGGTTAAAAATGTCTGTGAATACTCCTGCCAGCTGGTGTGCGCAGGCCTTGAGGACACGCCCAGGGATGCCATCTGGGCCGGCCGCCTTGCGTGGATTGAGATAGATAGAGGATGTCAGACCCCTAGTAGTGTGCAAGGCAACACTAAGCAAATGGTTCTCAAGAGGGGATACTGATGGAATTTGTGGGAAATCTGCGTAGCTATTACGGACCCAGTCTCTAATCTGAAAGTACTTAAATAGATTATGATTTGGCAAATTAAACTTTTCAATTAACTGCTGAAAGTTGGTGAAGTTATCTTGATTGTATAAGTCTCCGACTGTTTTAATGCCTTTGTTGACCCAGTTTTTTAAAGTCCCATCTGCGACTGGGGAAGGAATACTGGGGTTGTCCCATAGGGGAGTGTTACGAAGCAATAAAGTATTTAGACCAATGACAGTGTGAGCTTCCTGCCATACAGCAAAGGAATTTAAAATAATGGGGTTCCTGGTAATGACTAAAAGTGCTTTCTTGGAGGGTAAGAAAGGAAGAACCTTTAAAGGTACATTCTTTAAATGGTGTTGTAAATGCTATCATTTCTAAGGCACATATTTTTGGTTTCCGTTGTTAGCCACTGTCTCACTGCTGTGTCCCACTAACCCAGCATGTGGTGGTGTGGTGTGTGTAAGCCATTTTTCAAAAAGTTAAAGGGCTCAGATAGGAAGCAGGGCTTTAAAATGCAAAGTCATTTCTGCATATGTTCAAACACTGGTAAACCAAAAGCGAAAATCTCAAGGTGCACAAAAAAAACATTATATAGCCAGCATTTCTATCATTAGAATGTGTGGAGAAAATGCAACATGGATGAATTAGGCTGATGGAGTGTAGTTATGGATTATGATTCTGTTGTGATCCACAAAGCGATTACAACGTTGCATTGCCTTTTTTAAAGGATTGGCTGTTATTCAAACTTAGCAATGTGGTGAAGAACAGCAGGACAAGCTTCAAGTTCAAGTTCAAGTTCAAGTTTATTAGTGTCCCAAAGGGCAAATTGAGTTGCAGCAGATAGACATACAGATAAAGACACAGACAAGAACAACACAAGTGGCATGTTAACATGTTACATGCATGTAGTTGAGAATAAATAAAAGGCTAAATAAAACATCAAGGACCTTGTTTGTGACACACAATGACCGATAAATGTGCAAGACAAAGCAGGAAGACGAACAACCACAAATTATCACTTTCTATCTTTTTGTTCTTTCAGTTCCTGTAACACTTTTCCACATAATGCGACAATGATTTAATTTCCACTTGTGCTGGCTGTTTTGTTTTTTATACATAAACTAAAAACATGATGCACATCTGCCTTTTCGACAGTATGTTGGGCCATTGAATACAGAGTGTCTGTCTATAAAGTCACAGCTTTCAGTAGAGTTTAGAGCAGGTGCCAGGGTGTGGGCCTCTTTGTTCTGATGTCCAGTGTTCTTTGTCTTTTCAGTTCGGTTATGATTTGTTTATAGACCACTTCACCTGGGATGACGGCTTGGTGCATAACTGTGGCACACCTTGTCTTCCACAATTTACTCACGACCACACAAACAACTGTCCAGAAAAAGTCCTGGTGTGGCCCTGGCATTATTTCATTAAAAACACCATACATCACAGCATTATAATTCACAGTAACATTAAGACCAATACTGACCATTTTCCCCCAAACATATTTAGATCACTCACAGTTTAGGAGCAAATGTTCTATAGTCTCATCCTCCTTGCAGTCATCCATAGGACACTCTTTGGTTGTGACAAAGCAGCTCCACTTGACAACTGCTCGGACCGCTAGTCTGCCAACTGAGACCAGCCACATGATGTCTCTCTTGTTTTCTGAGAGACACTTACTAAATATATTTTTAATACAGACCTGAGAGCTTGTTTCATCTAAATGTTTGTAGGGGAAAACACCACCATACAAATCATTACACAATTTTACATATATATATTTGCTGGACATTTCATTCCAAGCAATATTCATGTGTGCAAACTTGTTCACAAAGTCACCGTACAAAAGTTTATAATATGGAACTGAGCTCCTTGCTCGTCCTATTTTCTGATTTATTGGTCCAGCTCAGAGCCTCACCTATCCACATGGCCTTTCGCTCTATGGCTGCAATGATGCAACGTTCCTTCAAAAAGACAGTTCATTTCAACCAGACCCATCTGCAAACCACAACAGAAAACGACAAGAAAAGGAGTGACACACACATGCAGGAACTCACACTGATGCTTTGCCCAGCTTTGCCAGAAGCACCCTCCATAGTGTTAAGGGGAACTGCTGAAGGTTGCCGGGAGGTTAGTCTTGAGAGGCAATTGCGCATTTGGTGAGTGATTTTGTATTTTGTATTTTGCTTACTTAGACATTCTACTTATTTTTTGCTTATATTGCATTTACTACTGCTATTCTATGCTATGCTGTGTTCTTCTGCTTATTTGCTTAATATTGCATTTACTACTGTTTATTTTATGCTATGTGTGTTCTGTGAGCGAGCTACTGGAACTTGGCCCAATTTCCCCCCGGGGATCATTAAAGTCTTTCTGATTCTGATTCTGATTCTGATTAATTTAGGATGTTGTGCATCTGATGTATATCATCCATCACTACGAGGATTATATTGTATATCAGAATTAAATAAATTCAGATTAGATTTCAATTGATTTGGTTTGTTTGATTAATTGATTGATTAATTGGTTGATATTTAGAAAAAAGCTCATTCATTCTCAAATACACTGCTACCGCCTGCGCTAGGACGCGTCATCAGTGATGTTATCTGGGGTCGTAAGGTGTCAACATCTGTCAACATCATACACCCTCGCCCAGTAGACCCAGCCGAGGCCAATTAAGACCCCGACTCGCGTCCCAGAAGCCGCTCACGGATCAGCCTTACTACTCTGTCTGCAACGTTGCCCGCGGGAGGGGTAAAAGAGAACCCAATCCGCTGCAATAGAGCTAGTGCTACGCCGCAGTATTGGCCCTTCGGTGCATGGAGGATCTAGGCTCTGTGGGTTACTCCCGGCCGTGCTCCTCCTTCGTCTCACCAGACCCTCCCGTGGCAAAGGCAATCCAGAGGCTGAGAGGATACCTCAAGGACGCCTCAAGAGGGCCTGTGCGCTGCACGTCATTTACCTGCGTCGAGCACCTCGCTCTAGCCTGAAGGACCCCAGGCCGCGCCGATCTTGCGCAGATTTTCAGGAGGCTAATCCGTAGCGTTTGTGGATTTCTCCCTCACGAGAGAGCCAAGATGGGGTGCTAATCCCATCCCGTACCGGTTGCCGTCTCTCCGGCCGTCAACTGTCTCTCCAGCTTGTCACCAAACTATACTTGGTTGTCACCTAGTCTTTCCTAAGTGTCACTGGCCAGAGGCAAGCCAGGGTTCTACATTCTCCTCAAAACAAGAATAAAATAAAATAAACAAAAAACCTATACAACATGTCTTAATAACTCAGTGTGTGTCTGGGCAAAGCACAGTGCATGTGAGTTCCTGTGTTTGTCACTCCTTTTCTTGTATTTTTCTGTTGTGGTTTGCAGATGGGTCTGTAGTGGGTTGAAATTAACTGGCTTTTTGAAGGAACGTTGCATCATTGCAGCCATAGAGCGAAAGGCCATGTGGATAGGTGAGGCTCTAAATTGAGCAGGTCAGCTCATGCTTAAATGGAACGTGCATGTCGACCACTTGTGCGCGAAGCTGGCTCAACGTCTCCACTTTCTGCGCAGACTTTAACGGCCGGAACACACATCTTGCGTGTGCTGTGCGTCTGCGTGGCGTCTGCGTGTCGTTTTAATTTCGGCGCCCATGTTAACAGGTTACAGCAGCCACACCACTGGCATCAGACGCGCGTCTCAAGCGCGTGTCTTGCGAGCGTGAGCTTGTGGCATACTCTTCGCGCCCAGCCAAGCGCATAGGGCGCTTGGCGATTATGACGACATCGCACGGGGCGTGTTGGGGGGCGAGGCCTGAGCGCAGCGCGGCGCGTCCATGGAGATTTTTCTATCAGTGCGTCGGTTTTGCTGCCTGTGCCTGTGAGATCTCCGTGGTAGGCTATCAGCGGATATCTGCTGTGATTGAGTCCTCACCATCGTTAAAGTCGCCTTCAAAGCATGATGTTCGATTATAACGAACTAGTTGTGTGGCTTAGCCTTCCCAAATGTGGAGGGGTCGTTTTTTATAATTTAATACATAGAATTGGGAACGTTACATTCAATTTCATTCAGACTGCCTGGAGCCTGGAGCTGCGCACTGAGTATGTTCTGTTTTGGCCGGCGCAGAGTGCGAGCGCCCTCCTCGGAGCCCCGCCTCCAGCGCGTGCGCGAAGAGTATGCCAGAAGCTTCGACGCGCGTCATCTAGAGAATAGAAGCGAAGCCTATTTTTTCCTTTTACCGCGCGCGTGTCTCTAGCGTGTCTCTACACAAATAGACATTAAAATTATATTTTACAGGGGCAGCCACAGCCAATCAAGGCTCGTTTTGATTTGAGACGAGAGGATGAGCTGAGCTCACAGCTGCAGTTCTCCTGCCCTCTGACAGCCACACTGGCTTCGTTCCTCCCCTCCCCACCACACACACACACACACACAAATCATACTGCCTCGATTCTGAAGTGAGCCCAAGCGATCTTCAGTTAAAATCATCATTGTATTGTTTATAGCAAATTTAATAAAAGGTAAACTCTATAGGAAGGTAGTTGGCAGACAGGCAGCAGCACAGCATAGAAAATGTTGTCCATTTTAAAGTAAAATGCTTCAATCTGGTGCACTTTGAGAGCAAAATGAAGAGGCTAGATCTATAAAGAACTACAGACATCATGTTAGATTAATATCCTCTTTACTGTGCTGTTGCTTTAAAATGATACAAAAAATAAATGTCTCCCCATATAATATAATTTATATTCTGCATACAGGTCACATGGCAGAATACTGATCAATTAAATACAATGGCCCATCTACACAAACATCACTTACAGGGGAGTTACTTACCCATTCACTTCAATAGAACTGTCCCCAAAGTCTAGCCCCAATCTAGCCTCAATGCAAAATCTGAATGTTGTGTTATCTCTCTTACTTCTATAGCACACAGAGAGGAAGCAAATTGTTGCATTTCCGATCAACTGTCGCATTAAAACATCAATGACAGATTAATAGATCTGGGGTCTGGGGCTATTTTTCAAAAAAAAAAAAAAAAAATTGGTGTGGAAAATACCGAGGTCATGACCTCGGTGTCCTCAATGGTAGCTACGGGCCTGGCTGCAACGCAGCAGCCATGCTGCCTGTGTGGATGCCGCGGTCGTGCCAGCCGCAGCAAGCACGCCACGCACACGCACACGCCATGCACATGCAAGATGTGTGTTCCGGGCCGAATGGGCGTGGCGCAGTCCCAGAATTGGCCAGAATGGGCGTGTCGGCCTTAAATGCCGGCGTAATGATATCTTCCCTTTGCGCTTTTGAAAACCAGGCCTATTCAGTGCGCTGGTTGTGTGGAGCATTCCTCTGGCTCTCCTCTGTGTCACTCCCTCTCTCTTGCTCATATCAGTCTGACAGGCACAATACGACTCTCTCTCTGTGACTCCCTCGCTCAGACAGACACAACACATAGCAGCACCCAGCTCACACAGCAGCACCCAGCTTCCCATAGGAAAAATAAGTTGTAAGTTCAGTGCCTGGCATGTCCCAGCATGCATTGTGATGCTCCATTTAGCTACTAAATAGCAACCAAATGAGCCGAAATAGATATAAAAGGTAGTTCTAAATAATGTGTAATGGTAACACAACCTGCAATTGTAGAACATTTCAATATTGGACCAAATAAAACATCGAAATGAAAACACCACCCTATGTGAAACATATATGTCCACCTGGGCCTATATATACCCCTTGTCATTTTAACGTGATTTAGATAAGTGACAGCGGAATGCGCTTCTACTGGCATCTGCTATACTGTGATGTCTGCTCCAATAACTTGGCCCTATTTCACATTTAGTTTTACAATAAAAACACATTTATGCAATGACTTTACATAATGTAGGGTATATTTATGTGCATCATCCTTCCTGCAGCAGGCGAGAGAAAATTATATCTTTCTGGACAAACTTTCAATCTAATAGGCTATATTTTTCTAGCTGATGCATTTAGAACATTCTTTTCACTTTGATCTTGCTATAGTGTAGCGTATTTACATGCTTGCAGTATTTAAACTGCAGTTAGATTGGTTTGAGAAGCATAATAATATGGAATAATAGCCTATATATGGAGACAGACAGACTGGATGAAGGGAGGGGGGGGGGCAGAGCGCTTGGCTTTTGTCTGGTTTTACTGGACCACTGGAATTGGAGCTTAAAAGGCAAGCGTGCGATTGTTTATTGCACTTATCCAATGAGCATGACGGTGCATAATTTTATGCTTAAAAGGCGTGGTTGTAATGCTTGTAGGCTGCGTGTAGCGCCAACACGAAGATATCAAGTGCGCTGGTCCACGCCCACTGATTTGCGCAGCGCCAGGCGCTCGGCCTAGAAACAACGCTGATAGTCTGTAACTGTCTGCCTTTCCGAAGCCCTGCCACTCCGAACGTTAACTTCCATTATTCGGACTGGCGGTCGTTCACCTTAGAAGCCGCAATGCCGACCTTAGGTTTAGGCGTGGGGGTGGGAGAGGTTAGGTTTTGGGTTAGGGTCTGGGGGAGTTTAGGTTTAGGCATGGGGGGAGGTTAGGTTTGGCGTGGGGGTGGGAGAGGTTAGGTTTTGGGTTAGGGTCTGGGGGAGGTTAGGTTTAGGCATGGGGGGAGGTTAGGTTTGGTGTGGGGGCTGGGAGAGGTTAGTGAAAAACGGGGAATATAGACCCCCTTTCTGAGTGCCGATATTTCGGAGTGGCAGAACGTCGGAGTGGCAGCACGTCGGAGTGGCAGCATGTAACCGTCACGGGTGTAACACCTGCACTGATGGGAGGTGGCAATAGGTAAGTGCGCTTGTTCTTTTCTTTTAGTCCTTCTTGTGGTTTCTCCTTGTTTTTATCTCGCCATGGTTTTATGCTTCTATGATTTTATGATTTTATGTTTTTTATGGTTATATGTTTTTATTTATCTTATTATTTTATCATCTTATTTTCACATGATAGTGCAATAAGGGTCAGTGTAATATGGGGGGTGCAATTTTTCTTGCCTAAACAGGCACCGCCTGTTCAACCCGGGTTCTGTGCAATGTCTTGTTCAAATGCTACTGTTGTCTTGCTGTCATGTTGTTGTTGTTGTTTTTTCTTTCTTTTGTTGGTACATGTTACTGCCGATCGACATGCTGTAATGCACTTTGTAGCCCAAGACAAATTTCCCCTCGGGGACAATAAAGTTTATCTGATCTAATAAACAAATTTCTCATTAAAAAAACAGAAATTAAACATTACTTGTTCGAAAAGGAGTACGAAGAAGTATACAGTCATTTAATTCCTACCCCTTCTCGGCTAGTTTAGTCATCCATATTCATAGTCATAGATATCTATATGTAGCCTATCTATAGAGATATAGATATAGATATACAAAGTGGAATCTGCTTATAGTGATCACGGTTATAGTGATACTTATATTGATCAAAAAGCTTGGTCCCGAATCCTTCCTACACATGCTGTTTGAGTAATTCACTGATCAATTAGATGGTAATCTGCATGAGAAATAAAGAAAAATAAAAAGAATCTATTATAATGACCCCCTGCTTATAGTGATCAATTTGACCCGTTCAAAGGCTTAGTTCACACCGGCGACCCAAGCCTTGCCTATGTTGCCTTTACCCACGCTTTTAAATAGGCGTCCGTTTTAGTCAACGAGGCTGTGTACACCGGGCACCTCAGCGTGAACCTTGCGTGTACCCACGCCTCGCCTGACCTGCGCCGATTTTATCATTTAGGCGCGAGTTCTATTTTCAAGCCGACTAGGCGCGTGAAGGCAGACTTCTTCTGTCAAGCCATGAAAGAAAAACGTGACAATATCCGTGGGAAATGGCAAAGTCAACTGAAATTCAAAATAAAATGTTACAACAGTGTTGAGCAGAGAGAGAGAGAGAGAGAGAGAGAGAGAGAGATTGACGGGTGGCTATCACGTGGGGCTTTCTCCCTGTCTGCAAACAAATCTTCATGAGAGAGAATAGCAACCAAAGAAGCAAGATGGACAATGTTGTTGTGCCAGCACATATTCTTGAAAGATTACCTCTCTAAAATGTCCGACTATAGTCACTATAGAAGGCAAGCACAGCTATTTAAGTAGGTTCAGGCTGTGGTTTTTCCATGCTGTACAACTTTACTGTATGTATTCTAACGAATTGCTCCCGGGACCGTTAATGGAGGAGGAGAAGAGGCAATACTTGATACAGGCTTTTATTCACAGTCAACACAACTCTTGGCGGTTGTCATGCTCTAGCTAGCTACCGGCTTCCTAGCTTATTCAGACTGGCTCAGGCATGCGCCGTCAGACAGGAAGTTCCGCACACATTCCGTTCCCCCCAGGAACAACCCCACACATCAGTTCCTACCTAAACCCAGAATCGCCAATTATCTCCTCCCAACAACAGCCAGCTCCCACGCTGGCACCCACAACCCACACACATCCCCTGTACCAAAACAACAATACCCCAATAACTCTTTTTTTCCGTCACCGCATCAAACTCCATTCCCCAACAAATAGTCTCTTTTTCAACACACCACTTAATTTCGCATTCCACCACCACCCATTTACATTACTTCACATCATCAACTTTTCAATTCAATTCTCCCCGTCACATTTACATCCTTTCTTTTCTCTTTTCACATCCATCTCACCCACCACCATTTCCACCCTCTTTTTTTATTTTTATTTTTATTTTTTAGTACAACTCAAAGTCCCCATAATATCCCGGAGCCCACTGCTCTCTGCGCGGCCGTGTTACTCTCTGTGATTCTGCCTGCGGGACCGGCCCCGCCTGCAGTGTCTCTGAGACAGCAAGTCCCTGGGTGGTGGTCGTCCGGTCACGGCCGGACGCCCCTCTCCGTGGAAAAGGAGTCCTCCCTCCAGCGGTTCTGGGTGAGACCGCTGGCCGGCTGAGACCCGGAGGGAGGATGCACCCCCCCCCTGTACGGGGCCAACCTGTCCCGGTGGAGTACCTTCCTGCCACCAAGTGGCATCTGCACTCTGTATACCACCTCCCCCATTCTCTCCAGGACCCTGCATGGCCCTGTCCAGTGACAGTCCAGTTTAGGGCATCGCCCTTTCTTCCTCCGGGGTGTGTACACCCAGACCAGCTCCTCGGCCTGGAAATGGTTCCCCTTCGCCCTCACATCATAGTTCCTTTTTTGTCTCATGCCCGCCTTTTCCAACTGATCTCGAGCGAAGTTATGAGCGGACTCCAACCGGTCCTGCAGTCTCCTGGCTTACTCTCTCCCCGGGGGCGCATCGGGTGCATCCGGGGGTTTGCCGAACGCCATTTCCGCTGGCGTCCGCAGTTCTCGGCCCAACATGAGCAGAGCGGGTGTGCAGGAGGTGGACTCTTGGACAGCAGACCTGTAGGCCATGAGGATGAGGGGGAGGTGCGTGTCCCAGTCCCTCTGGTGTTCTTCGGTGAGGATGGCCAACTGTTTCCCCAGAGTCCTATTGAATCTCTCTACAAGGCCATCACTCTGGGGGTGTAACGCTGTGGTCCGCGTCTTTTTAATGTTCAGTCGCTCGCACATGGTGGCGAACACACGTGACTCAAAGTCCCTCCCTTGGTCACTATGGAGGGTCTCTGGCGCCCCGAACCTGCTGAGCATGCCCCCCACCAGTGCGTCGACCACCGTTCCAGCCTCCTGGTCTGGCAGCGCATATGCTTCTGGCCATTTTGTAAAATAGTCCATGGCTGCCAGGACGTATCGATTCCCCTGCTCAGTGCGTGAGAACGGGCCCATTACGTCCACCGCCACCCTCTCCATGGGGGCCCCCGCTGCTAGT
Organism: Poromitra crassiceps; assembly: GCF_964638095.1. NCBI lineage: Eukaryota > Metazoa > Chordata > Actinopteri > Beryciformes > Melamphaidae > Poromitra > Poromitra crassiceps. The sequence continues at coordinate 9,885,688 of NC_139640.1, read as the reverse complement.
TGTTGGAGCGGGGCGCGAGACTGGTCTAGCGGACCTTTGTATGCCACGCACAGGTCACAGCGGCGGCAAAAGTCTTCGACGTCCCTTCTCATCTGCCCCCAGTAAAAACCCTGTTGAAGGCGGCGGAGGGTTTTATTGACTCCAAACTGTCCAGCCCCCGCCATGCCATGGCAGCTCTTGAACACCTCCTCTCTCAATGTTTTTGGCACCACCTTCCGCCACTTGCTTTACCCCGTCGCTGGCTCCTTCCAGGACTTCAGCAGCACCCCGTCGCTCTGACGCAGGCCTGCAAACCCTGACCACAGCCCTTTTGTTGTGGCGGTGCCCCCTGCCACCTCTCTCCAGGGCGGCTTCTGGCCGGCCTCTACCCACTGCAGGACTGGCCGCAACTCCGTGTCTTTCTCCTGATGAGCTCTCCAATCCGCCGCCTCGGCCATCTGCAGCCCCCTGCACACCGGCCCGTTCCCAGTGTGGTTGGGGCATATCCTCGCCTCCTCTTGGAGCTCTCTCTCTCTCACTTCTCTCTTCTCGCAGTACACACACCCCCTCTTGGCGCGGGGGTGTCGTGACAGGGCGTCTGCGTTGACATGGCGCGCTCCGGCCCTGTGCTCTATGGTGAAGTTGTAGTCCGCCATCCTTTCCAGCCAGCGACACACCTGCCCCTCTGGCTCTCGGAAGGACCACAGCCACTGCAACGCTGAGTGATCGGTCCTGATGGTGAATCGAGGCTGCCCCAGGAGGTAGTATCTGAAGTGCCGTAATGCTTCCACGACAGCGAGGAGCTCCCGGCGGGTGACGCAGTAGTTTCGTTCCGTTTTGTCAAACGTTTTGCTGAAGTACGCCACCACCCTCTCTCCGTCCGACCCCGCCTGGGACAGCACGGCGTCCTCCGTCAGCGCTTTCTTGAGGGATTTGAACGCTAGTTGGCATTCTGTCGTCCAGTGGAAGTCTGTGTTCTTTTCCTTCAGCCGGAACAGTGGCTCTGCGATTTTAGAAAACCCCTTTACGAATTTCCTATAGTATGAGGCTAACCCTACGAAGCTCTCGAGTTCTCCCTTGTCCCTGGGGGTGGGCCACTCCACTACCGCCCGTGTCTTCTCCTCTAGGGTGTGGATGCCCCCCATGCCGATGCCATGCCCCAAGAACTCCACTTCCCTCTTCATGAAGTGGCACTTGTCTGGGTGTAACTTCAGACCCGCCTCGGCTATCTTCTTCAGGACCTTCCGTAACTCCCCCACTGCTGCCTGGAACGAGCCACCGTGTGTCAATATGTCATCCAGATACACGACACATTCGCTTTGGGGAATGTCCGCCAGCAGCTTCTCCATTAGTCTCTCGAACTTGCTGGTGCGTTACACAGCCCGAAACTGAGTACTCGAAACTGCCACAGCCCCCTCTCGGTGCGGAAGGCGGTCTTTGGCTTGGCTTCGTCGCAGAGGGGCACCTGCCAGTAGCCGCTGCGCAGGTCTAGGGATGAGAACCAGGATGACTCCCCCACCGCGTCTAACAGCTCCTCGATGATGGGCATCGGGTACACGTCTTTCTTAGTCACTTTGTTCAGCCCCCTATAGTCCACGCAGAATCTCATCTTCAAGCTATTTTTCTTTTTTACCAACATCACCCCCGACGCCCACGGGCTCTCGGACGGCTCAATGATCCCCGCGCGCAGCATGTTCTCCATGGCTTCATTCGCTATTTCCCTCCGCGCTGCCGGAACTCGACGGGGATGCGATCTGATGGGCCACGCCCCCTCTGTGTCTATCTGGTGCTGCACCAGGTGTGTACAGCCCAGCTCATCATCTGACATCGCGAAAATGTCTTTATATTCCTCTATTACCCGCCACAGTTCTTCGCTCTGTTGGGGTTCTAAACCCTCGCTCTGGCGTTTATGCAACCTTCTCAGCACCGCCAACCTATCTGTCTCCCCTTCCGCATGTAGCGGTGGCGGAGGGGAAATGTTCTGAGGTGGGTGAGGGGCTTGGGTTGGGGGAGGGGCTTAGTGCGGGGCAGGGGTCTGGTTTGGGGGAGGGGCTTGGTGCGGGGCAGTGGTCTGGGTTGGGGGAGGGGCTGGGGCAGGGGTCGCTGGGTGGGGCCCGTGCCCAATCGTGACGCGTAGACGGTGATGCTATTGACATTTGGTTGCTCTCCCGGAGTGGCGGGAGGGTGGACCATCTGGACTACTGGCCCCCCCGCGAAGTGTCCTCTTCCCCAAGTCTACTGTGCAGTGATTTAGCGTCAAATAGTCTTCCCCCAAGATACAGGGCCACACGAGGGACATCACGAGATGGTTGGCTCTCTCCTCTCTCGACCAACCATTCATATCTGCAGCAACGTTAAACTGCTGGCAGTATGACTCCCACTCGCCTTTACCGTTGTATTTCGGGGGATTCACTTCCTTCTTGCTTCGGCGGGCGCCATCCCGCGCTGCCTCTGCCCGCGCCATAGCCCCGTCACTGGCCCGCGTGATAGCTTCCGTGGCTACGGCGGCTCCGGCGTCTGGCTCGAGCTTCACTCTCACCATCACCCGGCTTGCCACGGCCCGCTCCGCCGGGGCCGCTGCGGGAGCGACTTTGTCCGCCTGACCGTGCTTCTCTCCGGCCGCCTCGCTGGCCGCCCGGGCTTTCTCCCTCCCCGCCTTTCGTCTTATTCCTCTCCGCTCCCTCCTGAGAAGTCTATTTACCATCTTGGCCGACAACGGAGGCAATACTCCCCGCTTAACTTCTGACACCAATGTGACGATTCAGGTATTCGTCCGGAATCAAGAGGCTTATAGTTGGTACAGGGTTTTTATTCACAGTTATTATATTACAACTCTAAGCGGTTGTCACGCTCTTAGCTAGCTGCCAGCTTCCTAGCTTCCTGTTCATTCAGACTGACTCAGGCATGCACCGTCAGACAGGAAGTTCCCCCTTACATTGCGTTCCCCCCCAGGAACACCCCCACACATCAGTTCCTAGCTAAACACCGAAACACCACATTACATGTCAAAACCCCGGGTCGCTACAATATTTATATATATATATATATATGGCGGCTGGTGCGAAAAAAAATTGGGCGTTTAGACTAATATGTTATATGCGTTTAAACTAATATGAAAGTGGTCCTCATGTGTGAAGATTATCCGGCTGAACACTGGTTCGCGTTTGATTTAAGCTTGCGTTGCCCAGAGACCTTATTTGAAGCATCGCGGCAAAACCCCATTCAAACCTCCCATAGGCAGAAACAGTGAAGAACCAGGAAGTCCGGGACTTCCGAAATTCCGACTACAAAAATACATCATCCCTGGGGCTCTCTATACAGTCCAAGTGAAAGTGTCTATATTGCTAAGGCTGAGGGAGCGTGGTAAAACTCCCCCAGCAGTCTGTCCCCGCTGTGTGCTAGCTGTTGTCATGCTGCCTGCTAGCTAGCTGGCTAACATTACTAAAGAGGCCTGGAGTTTGGAGACGGACCCTCACCAGATCGACCACCAGAGGGCCCCGGTCTTCCCTCGCAGCCCCTTTGCCTTCCCACTCCCTCATTATTTTCTCTTTTTCTCTTCAGACCGGCACGTGCATCCTTTCCTCATTCCTTCTCTCCCTCATTGCATTTGTGTTCATTTGTGTGTGTGTGTATGTGTGTGTATGTGTGTGTGTGTGTGTGTGTGTGTGTGTGTGTGTGTGTGTGTGTCCTGTTGTGCGTCTCCCAATGTTTACAACAGAGCTTCATCGCCTTGTTTTTTGTTGCATTTAGGCATATTTTGTGCAATTCTAACCTTCTTGGTTATTCTGTGGATGCAGGTAAATTTCAGTCAACACATTTAGCTGAAATGTGCTAATCTGATGAAGTTTGCATTTAATTTGTCTGCGGGTTCTACTATATGACATCGGTTGTAGACGAGCCTTAGTGAAGCTTTCTATGGCATTTAAGTCTACACTTTTTGCCAGTTTGCAGGAATGATAACAGAAGTGGATGCTTCAATAACGACACTAGTTTAATAGTGTAGTCAGTAGGGGTGGGGGAAAAAATCGATACACCATAGTATTGCGATATTTTGCCTGACGATATTGTATCGATATTTGGACGCCAAGTATCGATATTGCACTTTTTTTTTCTTTTTTCTTTTTTCTTTTTTTTTGCAGGCCATGCCAGGCCACCGGGCTGCTATAAACTTTAGTTCCAAGGCCAGCAGTAAACAAACTTTCATTTTGTTTTAAGAGTAACAGTTTTGTCATAACAGTAATTTACAAATTCCCCAGTTACTGAATGGGCTGCACAAGATGTTTTGTGCAAGTGAAGTGAAGTTGCATTGTTCAAAAACTACCTAAGTACAGTAGTCCACCCCCTCCCCCCAGCTGGAGGAAATGGAGCCACGCCTCCTGGAGTTGGAGCAGGACCCGCCCAACTGGAGGGAGCTGGCCGACTCTGACTTGCTGTCCAGCCTCAGCAAGAAGGAGACCAAAAGGCAGGATGTCATCAATGGTGAGGAGAAGAGAACTGAGGAGCAGCTTGATTATTAGAATGAGACAGATGAAGAATGAGAATGATAATGCACCTATAACCATTGTATACCATGTATTAGACCAGACCTGGGCAACTGGCGGCCCGCAGGCCACATGCGGCCCACGAGCGCCACCTGTCTGGCCCGCGCTGGAATTGTATTTTTTTTCTTTTTTTTTAGCGTGCACCTGAACGCAACATGCAAGATACCTGCTGAATAAGTTTCCAAATGTTCATGTCATTCTGGCCAAGACTCCACTTCTGTTATAGCATTTCAGTCTGGAATATGGAATATCTTTCAATAATCTTTATGACTAAAAGGCTCAAAGTAATCTCATGTGTAAGAAATGACTGTTCTACATTGAAGTAAAAATGTAAATAATTAACTTGTTGGTTTTGGATTTTTGGGTTTTGGAGTTGGAGAAAAACATTTTGGCTAGTGGAAATTCTAATTGGCTGGTAACTTTAAAATCTAGCAGCCATATTGGCAGATGGTCAAAAAAGTTAATTTCAAGCCCTGCAGGGAGAGCAGGTGGTGACATAGGAGTGAGTGAGAAAAGGATCAAATATTGGTGCTTAAGACTGAATAATGACATCACAACAATAAATTTAAAATGAGTTATTCCTCTAAATCTGACTTCAAATGCCCCAAATGTTTTTGCGCCGGCACCTTTCGGCCCCCAACCCTCAGCAAAATCTGGCCCTTTGGTAGCGAGGACATTCTTTTGTGGTCCTCTCTATCATCAAAGTTCCTGGGTTACGGCATGACAATATTTGTTCGGCCCCCGGCAACAATCTGGGTTTCTCATGTGGCCCCCCATGAAAAAGAATTGCCCACCCCTGTATTAGACCATTAATGGCACAGCTACGTTCGAGTTGCCAAGAAGGAGATGTGTCTTCATTCAAATATTAGTCAGAGGAGTGTTTAGGATCAAGAACATGATCACTTAAACAGGCTGTCCCCTTTTGAAGAGAACCCATCATTATTTTTGTAGCATCTCTGACAGCCCGTCCTCTCCTCTCCCCTTCTGCCCTCTCAGAGCTGTTTGCAACAGAGCACGCCCATGTGCGAATGCTGAGCGTCCTCCAGATGGTCTTCTCCAGGCCGCTGGAGAAAGAGGAGTACCTGACCAGCACCGAGGTGGCCGCCATCTTCCCCAACATGGACGATATCATAGAAATGCACTGTGAGTACTATTGCAAAGAGGTGGTTTGTAGGATGCTAGTGTCTTGTTATCCTTATTAGTGGCCGGGCCAGCGAAGCGGCAGGGCCACTTATTGTATTTGCCTTTATTATTATTAGTGGCCGGGCCAGCGAAATGGCAGGGCCACTTATTGTATTGTATTTGCCTGTATTATTTATTTTTTTCTTCCTCCCGGGAAGTTCGACTTCCCATGGATGAAAACTAACCAAACTTTGCACAAAGGTCCAGTCCCATGCCAAACGTCTTTGACACAAATTTGGGGCCAATAGTCCTAACGGTGGCACGACAGCGACCGTCTAAAGTTTAAAACTTAAAAAATTCATAAAAAATCAGGCATACGTGCTACGGCTTTGCAACTTTCACCAAAATGTGCGCCTAAATGAGGGGAAACTTTTGTACAATGCAACCTATGGCCAATTATGAAGTTTAAAGACCGCAAAACTGCAAAAACTGCAAAAACGAATTAAACCCTACTCCTCCCACATTTTTTCTTTAAACGACACCAAACTTCAGTATCTGCATCGTTAGACTGTTCTACACAAAAGTATCAAACCAGATTTTCGATCGGTCAAAAATTGAGCCCACAGTGCATCAAAACGTTGAATTCTGGCCCCGTGTATAGTTTAATTACCTTAATTACCTTTGGCAATTAGGTTGTATTTGTGATGTCATCAGTCAGTCAAGCAATTGTGATGCCATCACTAATGTCACTCGAGCAATTGTGATGTCATAATATTTTTTTTCCCCATTGACTTGCATGGGGTTTCGAAAAATCTTGCAGTAAATTAGCTGTAATTCAGAAACCATAACAGCTACAGCTACGAAACTTGGTAGGGAGGTGCACAGAGGGGCCTTTTATTCTACACGAAAGAATTACACAAATTGAGCAGATGGTGGAGCTATAACAGCCCTCTTTACATTCTGGTCCATAACTTCTGAACCGTATGGTCTATCATCAAACTTCTTTTTTCCCTGGATTCCTTGGGTCCTTCCGCATCTACTCATCTAGGCCACGCCCATTTCCGTCTGACTAGATTTTCCGCCATTTTGAATTAGGTCCAAAACAGTTTTTTTGCGATTCCCCCTTGAAATTTTGTCCAGTCTTCACCAAACCAAAGCACACATCATGTGATGAGTGTCCTGCACAACACTGTTTCGTGGTATTTGAAAAAAGCACACCGTTGCGATATAATCGACTTCCAAACTTCTGTGGGTGGGGCCAATTTCACAAGAATCACCATAACTCTAGAACACAACGTGCGATCCTAACCAACCTTGGTCCAGGTGTGGAAGGATGTACTCTCAGCCTATAGGATAAATATTGTGTCATTTCGCCTTTAGGGAGCGCTATAGCAGCATTCAGTACCTGTACCTTCTAAATTGTTTTATTTTGAAGGGCGGCAGGAAGTGCTGATTCATTGTCATTATGGCCAACCTTCCTTCTTGTATTGACACTTGACACTTCTGAGCTGATTTCAAGGCTCAAGGCTCAAGGCTCAAAGCCTTGAGACTTGCCCGGCCACGACCCATTGCTGCGCAGCAGCTATTATTATTATTATTTTTCTTCTCCCGGGAAGTTCGACTTCCCATGGATGAAAACTAACCAAACTTTGCACAAAGGTCCAGTCCCATGCCAAACGTCTTTGACACAAATTTGGGGCCAATAGTCCTAACGGTGGCACTACAGCGACTGTCTAAAGTTTAAAACTTAAAAAATTCATAAAAAATCAGGCATACGTGCTACGGCTTTGCAACTTTCACAGAAATGTGCGCCTGCATGAGGAGAAACTTTTGTACAATGCAACCTATGGCCAATTATGAAGTCTAAAGACCGCAAAACTGCAAAAACTGCAAAAACGAATTAAACCCTACTCCTCCCACATTTTTTCTTCAAACGACACCAAACTTCAGCATCTGCATCGTTAGACTGTCCTACACAAAAGTATCAAAACAGATTTTCGATCGGTCAAAAATTGAGCCCACAGTGCATCAAAACGTTGAATTCTGGCCCTGTGTATAGCCTAATTACCTTAATTACCTATGGCAATTAGCAGGGGTGGAAGGAACGAATTACAACTACTCACGTTACTGTAATTAAGTACTTTTTTTGGGTACTTGTACTTTTAAAAGTTATTTTTTCAAGTCTGTAATTTTACTCTTACTTAAGTATGGATTGCACCATGTAATCTACTTCGTTACTTTTTAAATCATACTGAGTACTGAGTACAATTTGAATTAATTAAATCCAAACATCCAAACCTTTGATCTGCATTTTACGCAGCCAATAAACTCTATCAGCTGAAGATACTGTTATCGAGTAGCGGCCGTTTGGTCCATTCATTCCCCCCCGCCAGTCTTTCCCCTCTGATCTGTCCGCTGAATTCGCTGTCAAGCGCCCTGTCTCTGTCACTGACTCAAGCATGTGTGCTGCCGTGCCGTGCAGACAGTGACTGTCTAAATAACACTTTTAATTCAAATTCGATTAAGGATGGAATCACGTGCATCACGCGTGACGCGACACGCCCCCTGTTCACTGCTAATTTGATCATTAATTTGGTTGCGAACTTGCGTGACAGACCAGTCGACACAGGACTCAGGAGGAAGCGACATGATGCTGAACCCTTCACCAAAGTGAAAGACAAACCTGAAGCCAAATGCCACCCAAGGTATGCATTGTCCACGGACGCCACGCAAGTCCCGTTCGTTGACATAATCCACTTGATAAAATAATCCCAAAATATGCGGTCTGTGACACTTCATGACATGTACCGTTGTCTGACCATATTAGGAGGGCAGGCAGCAATGTAGCCTAATAGGTGACCATGGGTATAGACAGCATTGATTGTATATGGTATAGAGGCTAGTCTACCCAGTGTGGATATTCAATGTGTATTCCGTAAAAAAATAAAATAAAAATAAGCCCAAATAGTTTGCAGTGCACAATACATGTGTTTTCACAGCAATATAAAATTGAGAGAGGGAATTATGACCTGTTTAACTCCTAACAGCTTGCTATAGGCTATAAAAAAAATACTAATGACAAGATTTTTGTTTCAATCAAAGCAAATATTTAAATTAAAATACAACCATTAATTTCATAATAGTTGTTTCCACTGGTTCAGTATCAGTACAGAGCACATCTTGAAAAGTCGGGAAACTAATCATAAGGATAACAGTTACTCGGTATGTGAATAACATTTATTTTCTTTATTGTTGGAAAAAGTGTTGCTGAGTGCTGATGTCTGTGCTGCTATTATTATTTTACTTGCATATCATGTGGGCCCTATTCCTTTTCAAATAAATGCACAGCAACAGCATCAGGGTTTTTTGTTTATTGGAGGCGAGGCTAATCCTTCTGTTCAGAAATAAAACAGTCACAGACTCACAGTTAAGCAATACAAAAACAGTTCTGTAAAAAAAAGGTGAAATGTTCATCCTTCTAGCAAATCTAGGTACATTTCAGACTTGAAAGCAGTGTCCTGTCTTCTCTGAGGTGACATGCAAATTAACTAGATTCATATGATCAAATGTTTCCTGTCCTCTTTAAGAGTCAAATGCTTACCAGTATTATTACAAATGAATAACATCTGGGGGAAGAGCAAAGCAGGTGTGACTGACAGACCCCTCCCACCCACCAGTTTTCAGTTATTTAGGGTTTTGCTCCCTGTTGATACTAAGAAGGGATTGATCTTTCATTCATATCATTTATTAGAGAAATATGCTTTGTTGAAAGTGTATAATGTATTTTCTACATGGATCTCCCGTTTCAAGTGAATGCCTGTGACAGCCTGCTATTAAAAATCGATGGTTAAAAAAGTAACTAATACTCCGAGTAGTTTTTTAGAAGAGTACTTTTTACTTTTACTTAAGTATATTTTTAACACCAGTACTTTTACTTGTAATTGAGTAATATTTCAGTAAGGTAACAGTACTTCTACTTGAGTACAAACTTTCAGTACTTCTTCCACCACTGGCAATTAGGTTGTATTTGTGATGTCATCAGTCAGTCAAGCAATTGTGATGCCATCACTGATGTCACTCGAGCAATTGTGATGTCATAATAGCTCAAAGCCTTGAGACTTGCCCAGCCACGACCCATTGCTGCGCAGCAGCCACTTTTTTGGCGCGTAATAACCCCCACAATTTCTGCGCCACATAGACATGTCCGAACTCAAAACATGCGGCTTATTGAGGACAGGTGTGCTATGACTTTTCTAAGGGTTTGGTCAAGCGGTTTGGCACTTCTTTTGAAAGGACCCAGACCCGGCCGGGTCCGGGTCGGAACCTCGGGTATTCGGGGGGTCGGGCATACCCGAAGACCTCTAGCTCAAAGCCTTGAGACTTGCCACAACCCATTGCTGCGCAGCAGCTATAATTGTTATTGTTATTCAGGGGTACGGTGGTGCAGTGGTAAGCGCTGTCGCCTCGTCCTGGGTTCGATTCTCACCTGGGACGCTGTGGGCGCTGGAGTTGTGACACAAAAGTGCCTACTGCCCAGGTGGGCTATCTCGTCGAAATGGCCTTTCTGTGTGGAGTTTGCATGTTCTCCCCGTACCCCCCAGGGGGTTCCTCCGTACATAACCCCCCACTAAAAAAAACATGCAGAAGATCGTCATCCGACCAGTGACGACAACATCTGAAGTTGGTCCAATGATGGTCCAATGAAGGTCCCCGGGCGCTGGAAAGAAATAGCGACCACTGCTCCCGGCCTGCCCCCTGGAGGAAAGGACAAGCCTGGATGGGTCAAATGCAGAGGACATATTTCACCGGCCACGTCAGCATGAGTGTGTGTAGTGGCCGCATGCATGTGTTGTAGTGTGTTCGTGTGACAATAAAGACGGGCTTCCGTCTGTCCTCGTCGTGTCCTTCCACCTAATAATCAAACCACTAAGGATGATGGTTATGGCAAATCATAATTCTACTGTTACAGTAGAATGTTGCACAAGGCATTAAGTGGCCCCAAGTGGCAGCGGGAGATAACTGCATTTTCTTTGAAAGATTGAAGGACTTCACTACCCAAACATCATGCAAAATGACATCTGTAAACTGTCTACTATAATCCTTGGGCCTAAAATTCTTCTGCTTAGTGGCTGGTGGAGGTGGAGAGGGTGGAAAAATCTCAATTAGTGGAGGGGTTTCTCGGTTGCAACCCCACATTTGTGATTTAGGGCCACTTTACACGAGGACGGTTTCCTATGGTGACGGGGAATTATTTTGTCGTTAGTGGCTCCCTTTTAGACGGCGACGGCGAATTTGGGCTTAGGAAACGACACATTTTGAAACCACCTTCCAGAGTGGAATTCTTGGTGACGCTTCCCGCTGATCGTTCCATGTAATCGCTTTGAGACGGCTCATTTCAGGAACTCTGGCATGCCTGCACACGTGACACATGCGATTACGTTCAACATTCAGAATTAAGCTACACTGCGGCCAACTTCAGTGACATGTTCATAACGTTACTGCTGCGAGGAGCCGATGGCTGTACCCGGTCGGCATTTAACGTTAGTTACAAAAGCACGTGGACAGTGTTTTCTCACTGCCAGTAGCCTAACTACAGTAGGGTTTGACAGATAGCTAGTCCAACCGGTGTCAGCACAGCCAGTGCTTCTAGTCCTCGCTGCTCGTTAAAGATTTCCAATAGGCGTTATTCTGATAAACTGGTCACATATATGTTACGTTCTCACCCGACAAATATTAAAACTTTAAAACAGTTTGTTTTGTTTTTTTGCTTGAAAAAAGCTTTTTGGCAAGTCTAAATGACTGCGGTAGGCGTACTCTACTTCCGTGTTTAAAACCGGAAAGACGATTACGAAATGACGTCATGCAGAAGCGTCCTTGTATGGGCAAAGAATAAGGTGATCACACTGCCACCTAGCGACCTGGCATGTACATTACAGCGTTTTAAAACTTCAACAGCGCTCATGTAAACAGGGAGAAGGTGTGAAGGAAAAGGTGTGAAGGAAACGCTATTGTGTTGTTTCTTCCAGAAACTGTCCTCCTGTAAAGGGCCCCTTAGATTTATAAGGCAGATGTACTCTATTTATACATGGAAATCTTGCTTAGTACTGCTTTAGTTGTTAGCACAATGTCAGTATACTAGAAGATTGTCTCGCTGTATATTCAAACTAAACTGTGTGTGTCTGTGTATCTCCCTCTGCTTCTGAATCCAGATGCCTTCTATGAGAACCTGAAGAAACTGCGTGTGGAAGACAACTTCATAGTCAAATCCATTGGCACCACGCTGCTCAACAGGGTGAGTCAAACTAAACCTTCTCTCATTCGTCTCCTCGTCCCATTTCTCTTTGCAATGTCCTCTCCTTCCTCTCCAATTCTGTTCCAGCACTCTCTCTGGCTCCTCCTCTCTCTGTCTCCTCCTCTCTGGCTCCTCCTCTCTCTGTCTCCTCCTCTCTCTGTCTCCTCCTCTCTCTGTCTCCTCCTCTCTCTGTCTCCTCCTCTCTCTGTCTCCTGCTCTCTCTGTCTCCTCCTCTCTCTGTCTCCTCCTCTCTCTGTCTCCTCCTCCTCCTCTCTGTCTCCTCCTCTCTCTGTCTCCTCCTCTCTCTGTCTCCTCCTCTCTCTGTCTCCTCTCTCTGTCTCCTCTCTCTGTCTCCTCTCTCTGTCTCCTCCTCTCTCTGTCTCCTCCTCTCTCTCTCTCCTCCTCTCTCTGTCTCCTCCTCCTCTCTGTCTCCTCCTCTCTCTGTCTCCTCCTCTCTCTGTCTCCTCTCTCTGTCTCCTCTCTCTGTCTCCTCTCTCTGTCTCCTCCTCTCTCTGTCTCCTCCTCCTCCTCTCTGTCTCCTCCTCTCTCTGTCTCCTCCTCTCTCTGTCTCCTCCTCTCTCTGTCTCCTCCTCTCTCTGTCTCCTCTCTCTGTCTCCTCTCTCTGTCTCCTCCTCTCTCTGTCTCCTCCTCTCTCTCTCTCCTCCTCTCTCTGTCTCCTCCTCCTCTCTGTCTCCTCCTCTCTCTGTCTCCTCCTCTCTCTGTCTCCTCCTCTCTCTGTCTCCTCTCTCTGTCTCCTCTCTCTGTCTCCTCCTCTCTCTGTCTCCTCCTCTCTCTCTCTCCTCCTTTCTCTGTCTCCTCCTCCTCTCTGTCTCCTCCTCTCTCTGTCTCCTCCTCTCTCTGTCTCCTCCTCTCTCTGTCTCCTCCTCCTCTCTGTCTCCTCCTCCTCTCTGTCGTCTCCTCTCTCTGTCGTCTCCTCTCTCTGTCTCCTCCTCTCTCTGTCTCCTGCTCTCTCTCTCTGTCTCCTCCTCTCTCGGTCTCCTCCTCTCTCTGTCTCCTCCTCCTCTCTGTCTCCTCCTCTCTCTGTCTCCTCCTCTCTCTGGCTCCTCCTCTCTCTGTCTCCTCCTCTCTCTGGCTCCTCCTCTCTCTGTCTCCTCCTCTCTCTGTCTCCTCCTCTCTGTCTCCTCCTCTCTCTGTCTCCTCCTCTCTCTGTCTCCTCCTCGCTCTGTCTCCTCCTCTCTCTGTCTCCTCTCTCTGTCTCCTCCTCTCTGTCTCCTCCTCTCTCTGTCTCCTCCTCTCTCTGTTCGTTTCGTCCTCTTCAATCTCGTCCAATAGACTATTAGACATGTAGCTGGCATTAGCATTGTGTGTGTGCGTGTGATGTGCGTGTGGTGTGCGTGCGTGTGGTGTGCGTGTGTTGTGTTGTGTTGTGTTGTGTTGTGTTCCAGTTTGGTGGACCAGAGGGGGAGTGGTTCCAGAAATTGACAGCCCGGTCCTGCAGTCACCAGTCGTGGGCCCTGGACCAGATCAAGAGCAGGCAGAAGAAAGATCCGCGCTTCAACGCCTTCATACAAGTACGTACTCACTCACTCACTCACTCACTCACTCACTCACTCACTCAATCACTCACTCACTCACTCACTCACAAAACCCTGTTCGAGGTCAAACAGAAAGACAGGCACGAGAAGACATGAATGCGTGGTCACAAACGCTTCCCATTAGGGATGTCACAATATCTCGTCCCACAATATATCGCGATATCAAAACGTGACAATTATGTATCGTTGAGATGAAATCTCATATCGTGAGAAAAAGAAGCTGAACATGGTGCCACTGATCTGCATCTGATTGCATGAATGAATGAATGAATGAATGACTTTATTTGACAATATATATAACAAATAACGTGACAGAAGCACAGTCTGGGATACTGCCAAGGATAGACACAAAAAAGCTCAGAGCTTATTTCCATTGTGGTCCTTGTAGGGGGGTGGGGGAACGAAGTGTTCAGACATGCATCGTACAGACATCGTACAGACATCGTAAAGATCACAACACATCACATACATCACAGACATAGCATAGTCACATAAAAACATGTAAAAGTGCCTTAAAACTGAATATCTAGGCTAATTATAGTCCCTTTTGAGCCATGTCTTTAGGCTGGACTTGAATCTATCAGCACTGTTCACTATTTTCAGGTCACTGGGCAGACTGTTCCAAAAGACAGCTGCAGAATATAAAAATGACTCCTTCCCCATACAACTCCTGAATCTGACTGGCACAAAGTCAGTTGAGCTACGTCTAGTTGAATAAGTATGGGTGTCCCTGACACGGTTGAAGTAGTTATTGAAGTACACTGGCACTACCCCGTGCACAATTCGGTGAACTAGGCACATCCTTATTTGGTTGACTCTGTCTTCCACCTTTAGCCATCTCATGCTCTTAAAATGTGATGCGTCAAGGTGGGTTCGGGCAGGTAGCCTTAGTATTACCCTGACTAGCTTGTTTTGAGATGTCTGTAGTTTTATTTTCAGACTTTTGGGGGCGCTGTTGAACCAGGAGCCACACGCATAGTCATAGTGACACTCTATAAGTGCTCCAGCAAGTATTTTCATCGCGGACTGATCTATAAACCGGGAGATTCTGGCTAGGTATCTAGTCCTGTTGTTGATCTTCCAAAGTACTTGTTGAGCCATGCTTTCCCCTGATAAGCTGTTTTCCAGGACACAACCGAGATATTTCACTGATTCCTTGTCTGTGAGAACAATATCTCCTATTTTAACGCTAAAACCTGGCATGCTCGCTCTCCTTTTCATTGCTTTGTTTGAACAGATGAGGGACGTTACAGACACGGAGGATGAGAATGGGTGAAATGACTCAAATTAGTGTGGAGGATGCCCCCTCGACTTACAAAGCGATCGCAAAAAAATATTGTTAAAATATCGTATCGTTATCGTGAACCCAATATCGTGTATTGTATCGTGAGCTGAGTGTATCGTGACACCCCTACTTCCCATGCATGTGCATTCATTCTGACTGTGTGTGTGTGTGTGTGTGTTGCTCGCAGGAGGCGGAGAGTAAGCCCCAGTGCCGCAGGCTGCAGCTGAAGGACATCATTCCTATCGAGATGCAGAGATTGACCAAGTACCCTCTGCTGCTGGAGAACATTGCCAAAAGCACAGGTGTGTGTGTGTGTGTGTGTGTGTGTGTGTGTGTGTGTGTGTGTGTGTGTGTGTGTGTGTGTGTGTGTGTCTGTGTGTGTGTGTGTGTGTCTGTGTGTGTGTGTGTGTGTGTGTGTGTGTGTGTGTGTGTGTGTGTGTGTGTGTGTGTGTGTGTGTGTGTGTGTGTGTGTGTGTGTGTGCGTGTGTGTGTGTGTGTGTGAGAGAGATGAGAGAGATTAACTTTATTGTCACTTCATGGTACAAGTATCACGAGCGAAATTCTGCTTGGTTCGCTCTCAGAGTCGGAGAGCAAAACCGGGTCGCCATTGAACAGCGCCAGCAGTGTGTGTGTGTGTGTGTGTGTGTGTGTGTGTGTGTGTGTGTGTGCGCCAGAGATGGGGACTTGGACTTGAGACTTGGACTTGAGTTGCACTTAAGTCACCCACACAGTGACTTGAGACTTGACTTGAGACTCGTCCTCAAAGACTTGAGACTTGACTTGGACTTGAAGGTTTAGGACTTGTGAACAATCTTTATTTTTCTTTATTTTTTTTTTTATTTTTTTTTGGTGCATTAACATTAAGGACATGTCTACTAATGTAATCTCTAATCATTGCTGCTACTGTATTCTAATATATAAGGAGTGAGGATAATACAGTAGCCTACATGCTTTGAATCTCTTAGTTTTAGCTATGCAGTGTTCTAAGCAGACCAGATGGCATGCAGCAGATGATAGAACGCTCACTCCATAAGGGACTTGAGACTTGACTTGGACTTTCCCTTCAAAGACTTGAGACTTGACTTGGACTTGAAGGTTTGGGACTTGTGAACAATCTTTTTTTTTTTTTTTTTTTTGGTGCATTAACATTAAGGACATGTCTACTAATGTCATCTCTAACCATTGCTGCTACTGTATTCTAATATATAAGGAGTGAGGATAATACAGTACATGCTTTGAATTCCTTAGTTTTAGCTATGCAGTGTTCTAAGCAGACTGGATGGCATGCAGCAGATGATAGAACGCTCACTCCATAAGGGACTTGAGACTTGACTTGGACTTTCCCTTCAAAGACTTGTGACTTGACTTGGACTTGCAAAAAATGACTTTTCAGCATCTCTGGTGTGCGTGTGCGGCGTGCCTGTTGCCCCCTTTGAGTGGAATATGCAACAAAATCTAGTCCCCTGCATATTTTTAGGCCGGTGCTTGCACTGGCCTATATGAGCATGTGTGTCCCAATCGCTGCATACACGACTCCTGGCACGACTCCTGGCACCCTTTCATCAAGATGGGCTTTTACTTTGAAATTAGTTTTATTTGACGAATGTCCGGTTTCGGACTTCCTGTCTGCCCTGATCTGATCGTTCAGCTTGACAGAGTCGCTCACGGCCGCAGAGGTAGCCTAGGTAAACCCAGCCCCCACGTGACCTGCTCTCTCAGTTCCCAGTCACTAGTGACTGAGAACAGGTCTGAGAGCAGGTCACGTGGGGGATGGGTTTACCCAGGCTACCGCAGAGGGTCCATGTTAATGTTACACGCGACGCAACAAATAAACAAACACACATTTCCCAGTGTCTCTGGACATCAACAGTAGCGGGAGATGTCTCCCCTTCCAGCAAATATACATGAATGTTATGCGTAAGGAACATGGACATCTTACCGCGAGGCAGCTAGAGAGCTAAGATAAGTAGCTAACAGCTGAGCTAAGTAGGCTATAACTAGCGTGTTAGCCGATCAGAAAAGCATGTAAACAGCGGTGAGATCTCCTTTATTAAAGTATGCAACCATTTCCAATGAACAAATGGCATGTAGCCTTCAACTTTAAAACAAAACAATGTGCTTCTGCTTACTTCTTACATTCAACTCTGTATGGCAGTGAGTGCAGACAGTGCAACACCAGTGGCATGTAGCCCTCAAGTATTTAAAACTAAAACAATGGTGCTTCTGCTGCTTACTTAGCCTACATTCAACTTTTTATGGCAGACCTGTTCAAAGAATTCAAGGTGGGTTCATTCTTTCAAACGGTGTAAAATAACACGTTTAACACATTCACTGCCAACAACGTATGAACACGTTTTCAGAATCCAGCTGTTCCCTGCCAACAACGTGTTTACACGTTTTTGGCATCGATTTTTTTTTTTTGACGGTGGGTTGTGCATCTAACCCTTTTACATCTCTTATATAATTATTGGAGCCACCGAACGTTTACAACCCATTCCACCGACCCACTAAGTGGCAACAGTGCTCTCCTGGCTAGAGGAAGGAAAGCATTTTTTTAACTTGTCACGCCATTCTCAGCCCAGCCATTCTCATGAAAAATGGATGGGGGAAAACGCTTTTCGCGCTGATTGCTGGCGATGCGGGATTGCAAATTTACATAATAGATTCAGCCGATCTACTATGATCGGGTGATAGATTACAGGTGGAGGAACACACTTTGAAACACGCAGCATAAATATGACCAGAATCGCAAAAGCTTCTCTCAACCAAAACTCCAAACGAGCGAGTCCATCCCGACTTCCTCAAACAGCGGCCGTGCAGACATGCAGGCACAGGAGAGCAGCAAAGCACTGACTGGTGACAAGCTTGTCCGCCCACGGAGGGAGGAGTTGAAGCAACTCGAGAGGGAGGGAGAGAGAGAGAGAGAGAGAGAGAGAGAGAGGGAGGGAGAGCGAGAGGGAGGGAGAGAGAGAGAGAGAGCGAGAGGGGGAGGGAGAGAGAGAGAGAGAGAGCCAAAAATGAATGGTTAAAGTGACTGTTCCATCCAATTTCACAAAAAGCCGTTTATCTCTGAATATTCTTTCTGACGCTAAAACCATGCTGTATTCAACTGCTAATGCTTACATAACTACTAACTCTACAAACTAACTCTTTTAGACAGAGAAAGTACACATTCTATTAGTACTTTTGAGATATTGTATGTTCACAAACTCCAAGCTGAAACGAATCCTCGGCTCTTGTAAAATGAGCCATAATCCTCAAAAAACGGCTTGGCAGAAGCTACCTACAGCAAAAAAAAACGGCTGGCAGTCAATGTGTTAACAACATATCAAACGGACCTTATCCTGTCACATTAGCTGGCAATGCATTGTGTAACCAAAAAACGTTTGGCTAACGTTAACGTTAACGTGTTTTGTAATGGAATCTTTATGGGACAATGGCTAAGTTCGACTATTAGCCGTGTCCCATAATGATTCCATTACAAATATTGCATTGCACACGTGACATGTTATTTTACTAATGTAACGTCCGAGCGGATACGAACCTAGGATCCCTGGCTCAGACCCATGCACTGCGCAACACCTTAACCACTCGAGCTAAAGGGCCAGCCCGATAGCCCGAGTGGGAGTGAAGCCGTGCATTTCTGAGCCGTGCATTTCTGACCCTTACACTAAAAATAATACATTTTACCATCATTTCAAGTCTGAGGGAGGGCCACCGCTCGACCCAGCCAAGTCTCGGCCAAGGTGCTGGAAAAATAACTAGAGTTACAAATATAAAAGGAATTTCCGCACACTTGAATCTGTACAGATTTCACATTTATTAAGCTTTCGGTCGACTAGACCTTCATCAGAGCAGTGCAAAAATTTGAGTGTTTTTTTTAACCTTTTTTAGCCGTATTTAAAGGAATATCTCATTTTAAATCAACATTAGGATTATACTGTTGTGATGTCATTATTCAGTATCTTCTCCTTTTCTCACTAACTTTCATGTCACCACCTGCTCTCCTGTCAGCATTCTAACTTACAAACACAAACTGTAGGTTTAGCCATCATGTTCTTTCATAAACAGCCTGATTGGAAAGAAAACATTGCCACTGAGATGTCACAACAAGCACTTTTATTATTATTATTTAGTATTTATTATTGCTGTTATTATTACAGTGCACACACACATTCTCACAATTATTGCACAAATCAATCAAGCAGTATTCAAGTCTGTTCGTACCTGAAATGTCTTCTTCCTGACTTTTGCCGTGGCAAAGCGTTTGACTAGAGTGGTGAAGTCCAATGTTCTAACAATGTCACTTTCCAATGACATCAATGTCAAGTGGGTGAGCCTTTCTTGTCCCATTGTAGACCGTATCCTGTTCTTGACAAGCCCAAGTTTTGAAAAGGAGCGCTCTCCAGAGGCATTTGTTACAGGGAGAGTTAAGTAAATCCTGAAGGCAATATCCACATTTGGAAAAACTGATGACAGGTTCCTCTTCCTTATTATTTGAAGCAAGTGCCGCACACTTTTATTGTCTTTGTTTTTGATGAATTCTTTGAATTGCACTATTTCATCTACAAATTCGGGAGCCCTCTCACAGGGTTCCATGTCGTTGTTCCGACCTCTCGCTGTTCCGACCTCCCCTCTCCCAGCCCCCATGCCTAAACCTAACCTCCCCCAAAGCCTAACCCAAAACCTAACCTCTCCCACCCCCACGCCTAAACCTAACCTCCCCCAGACCCTAACCCAAAACCTAACCTCTCCCACCCCCACGCCTAAACCTAACCTCCCCCAAACCCTAACCCAAAACCTAACCTCTCCCACCCCCCACGCCTAAACCTAAGGTCGGCATTGCGAGTGGTCGGCATAGCGGGTGGACACCCTCTCACAGTGGATGTTATTACTCTGCAAAAAAAAATTAATGGCGTCAGTAAAAAAAACATTTTTTGCGAAGACCCTGGACAGGGGGCCCAAAAAAAAACATCAAGGGTCCCCAAAAAAAAAAAAAAAAAATTTGGGGGCCCCTTGATGTCCCGGGCCCCGGGCTTCAGCCCAGGGCCGGGTAAATCGGCCCTGGTTTTCTGTACTGTTGACAAAATGTGATATTGTGATAAGTCGCTTTGGACAAAAGCGTCTGCTAAATGACGTAATGTAATGTAATTGCACTGGAAAGTAAATAAGCTATTTTTCCCCCTGTTAACAAGTTGCTAATAATATGCAGAGGATGCCTCCAGGAATCACGAACACCTCCAGGGGCGTCATGCAAGCCAACAATCTGAGGGGGCGAACTCTGGCAAAAAATTTGGGGGGTTGGAAGCCAGATTTAGAGGAATATCTCATTTTAAATTAACAGACTGAGCAGGTGTATCCATAAGGCTATTTTCCAAACTGCTCAGCCTCCTGGAAAGATCCATAATCACCAGACTAAGTACATTGCCACTGCCCAGGCTCAATGGACTTGACAAAAAAGGGAGACCACATGTTTCAAAGCAATGTAACACAATGTTTATTTTGGCTGGTATTGCCTTTTCAGAAGGTAGAAATCTTTCCTCTAGAGCAGGGGTTCCCAACCTTTTTTGTGCCAAGGACTGGTAGATACATGGGAAAAAAAGTCGCAGACCGGTTGTCAATTCTAATGGTTTTAGTTATATATATTTACTCACCAGGTGGCGACAAAGGGTAAATAACAGCCTTTTGTGTTGTACTGTATGTAGCCTATACAGTATTTATGTTTTTGTTTTAACTACAAACATACATAAACGTAAACTTGAAACTATGTTTCAACTACCATACACAGCCTATAATATTATAGCCTATGTTTATAAAAAAATAAAAAAATAAAAATAAAAATTACCTCTCAAAAATCTGAGGGGGCAATTGCCCCCTCAGTTACAATGGGCATGACGCTTCTGAACACCTCCATGCACTTTCACTAGCTGATGCGTGAGCTTTCACTGTGTATCACAAGTAGGATTATCTGTGTGTGCTCCTTATTGAGAGTACATTTTGGAGGTCAACAATACAGCTAATTTAATCACAACAGCAAAACGTCTGAACAATCGATCACCTCCCACTTCCTTAAAATGATGTATGTCTTTTGACTTGGCAACGTCTGTATTTTCTTCAAGTCTGTGTTCTCCATGTCACCACAGAGGACCTGACCTAACTCTGTGTTCTCCATGTCACCACAGAGGACCTGACCTAACTCTGTGTTCTCCATGTCACCACAGAGGACCTGACCTAACTCTGTGTTCTCCATGTCACCACACATCACTCTATGCATATGTTTGCACACTGCACAGGCACAGGCACTTGTCTTCTCTCTTATTTCCATGTCTTAGCTCTTGGTTCCAGGACTGGCTCTACTAACTTTTTTATCTTGTTTATCTTTTTTATCTCTTCGTTTTTAGTATTTTAACATGATTTTGATCCTTCATATGTACTTTGTTATTTGTATGTGCAACTGGAAGCTGCTGTACAACTGAATTTCCCTCGGGATTAATAAAGTATTTATCTATCTATCTATCTATCTATCTATCAGAGGACCTGACCGAGAAGGAGAGCATCCAGCAGAGTGCAGAGTGCTGCCGGAAGATCCTCACCCACGCCAACGAGGAGGTCAAAGTGATGGAGAACCTCCTGGTGAGAAACGCACAGTACATCACTCAATAAGCTGTGCTAACGTAGTGATCGGAAGCCAATCGGAGTCTTGTAAATGTTGTGACCTTCTTGCCGCTTCACGATTCAGCTATGCCGAATGCCCTCTGTTCTGACCTGCTCATCTCTCCCTCTGTTCTGACCTGCTCATCTCTCCCTCTGTTCTGACCTGCTCATCTCTCCCTCTGTTCTGACCTGCTCATCTCTCCCTCTGTTCTGACCTGCTCATCTCTCCCTCTGTTTCCAGACTCTGAAGGACTACCAGCGGAGATTGGACACGTCAGGGCTCAAACCCAGTAATGAGCTGTACACTGAATACAGGGTAAGGTTCTCCAGACAAGGTTGGTAGAAGACAAATGAAGATTCCCAATACAGGTTAATCCCTGCCGTGTCTCTAATTGATCCCATGAGAAATGTCCTGGTAAAGGTCTTGTCCTGGTAAAGGTCTTGTCCCCAAACGTCAACGGGCAATAAAAGAGACGGAGGTGCATTTAGTGTGCAGACGTTTCATTTATTTTCTGTGGGTGATTTTATGGGCATCTGGATCTTTGCCAGCATCATTTTGACAAATGCGTATGGTGTGGGCTTTCCATGTTTATTATAAAATGGCTTAGTCCCTCACATGCACACACTCTTTATTGTACTATACAGCTTTTAGTTGGGAGGTTCTTGTTACGAGGACTTCTCTCATCAGTCTCTCTCTTTTCTTAGAACATTGACCTGACCCAGAAGAACATGATTTATGAAGGCCCTCTGATTTGGAGAGTCACCAAGGAAAAAGCTCTTGGTAATTATAAGCGTACATGTCACACAGTGTACCAAACTCAATGGGATTATCTGCGTCCTGCTTTTTCAGCAATGCTACAGAAGCCGTCTTAACATCCAGCTGTCAAGCGAGTTTGACATTCTCTTTTGTTTCAAAAGTCATATTCATATTAGGTGTGATTACAATCAGCTGGGTTGAAGGGAATAAATAGACTTCCTGAGTGTTAAACAAAAATCACATCCACGAGAATAATGAAAAGAATGACCATTCTTTAGTGTCGGCCATATTTCATCCTGTCACCCGTTCATCATAGACGCGGAGCGACAGCAGGTGTGACATTTCATTATGATGATTTTGTGATGGGCAAATATTTGACAGACATTTCAGAAGAGCCAAAGCCACTTTTCAACTGTGGTGCGATAAAATGTAACGATTTGTCGGGCTGATAATATCCTCATTATTTACTCAACAAAATGCATTTCCATCATTGACAAAATGAATATGTAGTTTGTTATTAACTACCTAAATGAGGCCTCATTAAATACTGAAAAATCTACTGAGATTTGAATGTAGTTAAAACTACCTAGTGCCCAACTACTACATGTAATTAACTTAACTTAATGTGGGCTATGGGTGAGTTGGTGAAGAATGAGACCTGTGTGTGTGTGTGTGTGTGTGTGTGTGTGTGTGTGTGTGTGTGTGTGTGTGTGTGTGTGTGTGTGTGTGTGTAACTCACTTAGCTGCTTATCTTGTGTCTTCTTCTCTTTTGGTGTATTTGATCTGGGGTCACGACCCCCACACTTGTCTACATTTTCATAGATGTCCATCTCCTCCACCTGGTCGCTCCCTCCAGCTGTGTTTAAGGCCCTCTCTTCCCTCTGTCTTTGATGCTCCTCTTCTTCCACAGCATCTTCATCATCGTCGATGTGAACGCCCACATGGAAAGAATCTATATGTACCCTATATGTTTTAATATAGGGCCACATATAGTTTTCCCATATATGGTGCATACATAAAATTGGCCGATTTCCTATATTATATGTACATATATGTACCTATATGTACATATAATATAGGAAATCGGACAATTTTATGTATGCACCATATATGGGAAACCTATATGTACATATATGTACCTATATGTAGGATCTTAAATTAAAAATTTAGCATCGCACACGGGAACCCCGTTCTCCAAGGTTCAAGCCACTGCGCTCTACGTGCTGAGCTATACATTTTCTTATACTAACCAGAGAGCCGGGCACATTATATACTCTCTCGCACACAACGTAGACTACACAATTGTCAGCGATCGGGAGGACAAGTTATTTTATGTGATGTGTACGAGTCATATTATGTAACAGACTAAAATTATGTTGTGTGTGTGTGTGCATCTATAGTCTGTAGGCTGTACGGCTTCAGAGGTTAACTTCATTTAACACCAGAGACTCAGGAGGTAGGCCTACACAGAGCCTCGTATAGTCTGTTACAATAACATAGTGCCCAGAGCACCTCGTTCCGCACTTGGTGCAGACCGGTGCAGACTTGCTTTGGTCTAGTCAGTCACAGCTAGTAAGTACTTGCGCATGCGCGTTGCTGCAGGAACTGAATTCATTATTTTATAGTATTGCGCTAAACTATTAACCATAGTTGTGTCCTGGAAGCTTTTTGCTGGCACCACATAGCCTATAGTCCCATATTTATGATATTTCATGTGACATAAAATGCTTTGAAATGTAGTTTTCGTGTAGACCAGATTTCAACTCTCAGTTACACAATAAAAGACAATAAAATGCCAATTCACACACTATCAATATTGTCTCTATTCCAAACTACAACAAATGTTTTAACAATATGATGAACCAAATTGTGTTTTTTTACACGTTTACGTTGTAACCGCATTTTAGCCGGTTGAAAAGAGGGTGAAATTAGGTCTTAGACGTTCAAACCCAATATCACCCAGATTTAAACTAAAAATCAACGTTGAAAAAACGTTTTGTGCTCGCTGGGTATATATGGATTATGACACAGTGTATACAAACAGATTTGTAAATGACCTATATAGGAGGCATATACCTTGTATTGTGTACATATATGGCCTATATGTGGATATAAAGAAGTGAGACCTATATGACCTGTATTATGAACATATAGGGCCTTTATGTGTATATAAAGAAGCTATATAGGAGACATATATGCCCTGTATGTGCACATATAGTACCTATATGTGGATATAAAGAAGCTATAGGAGACCTATATGCCCGGTATATGCACTTATATGCACCTGAATCTGGCCTATATGCAACCTATATGCGGCATAAATGTGGCCTATATGCGCATATATGCACCTAAATCTGGCCTATATGCAACCTATATGCGGCATAAATGTGGCCTATATGCGCATATATGCACCTAAATCTGGCCTATATGCAACCTATATGCGGCATAAATGTGGCCTATATGCGCATATATGCACCTAAATCTGGCCTATATGCAACCTATATGCGGCATATATATGGCCTATATGCTCATATATGCTGCATATAGGTTGCATATAGGTTGCATATAGTTGCATATATGTTCATATAGATTCTTATCATGTGGGCGTGCTCAGACATCTCCATCTTCTGTCTCAATCATTAATCACTGACATATCTGGACTTATTCAGTTTGCATTCATTTTTTGTGATCTAAGTCAAAGTACAGCCTGTGTTTCCTCGCTTCATCCCTTCACTATCATGCGTCTCTGTGCAGCTTCTATACAATACTTTCTGCTCATTTCCTCATCACTTCTCTATAAGTGGGACTTTTTATTAGACTATTTTTGGCCATGGGTGCAGGCAGCTGCGGTCGACCAATCAGCCCCCTCACAGGAAGCTGTTTGAACAGGAAGCACTCATTGTGGCAGTTAAGATATTTGTTATAGTTCTAATTGTTGTGAGACACATAAAGTACATGGCATTGTAAATCTGCACTTAATTTGAAATCTATGCATCCATGCATTCATAAAGAAATATGAAATCATAAATGAATCAATCTATTTAGAGTTGCCATGTCATTTGCACAATCAAGACTTCTGTTCAAGTTGCACATGCTCAGAATGCGGTTTTTGCACACCATGCTAAGTGGTCATGATAAAACCTACTCACTGTTGTAGAATGGAATTTCCCCACTCCTCATCCGCTATATAATAATTATAACGGCTTATATAAACCAAATTGAATGAAAACCAAGAGCCTGTCTTATAAAAGTATATTTAAAGCCATACATTACTTTAGCAAACTGCATTGCCAAAGGACGGAATTCTCAATGTACACATTTTGGTATGTCATACAGAGTCCGAAATATTCAGTGGCGATGTCACAATTTGACATACACCTTATAGGCAAAGGAAGGCAGAGAGAAACAGACAAAGGAGGGGTGATGACTTGACTTGGAGCCTACAGGGCTGCCTTTCTGTATCAGCAAGGTCAACCTCATGCAGTGGGTGAAAGTTTGTTTTGACCTCCGTGTGCTGTGGAGCAGAGGGTGAAGAAATCTCCTCCTATGTGTCTGCCTGTCCAAATATGCATTTATGACTAATAACTCATAGCATTAATTATGTGTATGCAAAAAAAAAAAAATATATATATATATATACATTTTTCATTTTCATTCCAACAACACATAAACAAAACAAACAGCTCAGACACATGAAAGGGAAAAAGACAAAAACATACATACCAAGAAAATAGTTTTAAAATTGCTTATACAGCAGAAAAGGATACATTAAAGTAAACAAAAGTTTAAATCCAAAAAAACAAAAACAAAACAAAGAAATACAAAAACATTTCCTCAGCCTATGTCCATCTAACTCCAACCCTCACCCCGACTCAAAGTTTCCCACTCACGTTCATAAATTAAATTCTGTTTTATATTTATATTAATATCCCTTTCAAGAATCCACTGAAATTTTAGAAATGTTTTAAAACGTTCAATATCTAGTTGGTGTCTTTTTGTAGCTTTAAATATATATGTTTTCCCCATCATAGTTACAATATTATTCAAGTCTTTTCCTTCTTCATCATCCCTTAAATCCCCAAACATTATAGTTAGAGGACAGCTATAGAAATGTGTGCTGTAAACAGAAATCCATTCTTCAATTTTAATCCAAAAATAATGCAACTTCCGGACAATACCAAAACAAATAATAAATCACTTTCCTCTTCCTCCTCACAAAATCTACACAAATCACACTGTTGGATGCTCCATTTTTTAAGCATGTATGCAATTATTATCTTATTGATTAAGAAATGCCAATGCAACTTCAATTTTCTACAACACTCACCATCCACAGCCGCCTCAACCTTCACCTAAAGACCCAATTATTATGCCCCATTTTCCTCTGAAAATAAATGTGTCCGTTTCAAACGATGTCACCGTCACTGCCCACATACTTCCATGCGTCTTTCACGTTGGTATCATGTTAAGCAATACATACACTAGGGGGCAGTAGAGAGTCAAATGTGTGAGTGTGTGTGTGGTACTGTTGTATACGTAAAGGTAAAGGTAAAGGTAAAGTCCCAACGATTGTCACACACCTGAGTGTGCGAAATTTGTTCTCCGCATTTGACCCATCCCCTGGGGGAGCGGTGAGCGGCAGCGTGCGCCGCGCTCGGGAATCATTTGGTGATCTAACCCCCCAATTCCAACCCTTTGATGCTGAGTGCCAAGCAGGGAGGCAATGGGTCCCATTTTTATAGTCTTTGGTATGACTCGGCCGGGGATCGAACTCACAACCTCCCAGTCTCAGGGCGGACACTCAAACCACAAGGCCACTGAGCACGTTTCATCCATATCTGTAAGCTTTCAGAAAACGTGCAGAATTACGCACAAAATGAACGCAGAGTACGGACAGAAAGCTCCGTCTATATGTGTGACCCCATTTAACGTTGAGCATAATACATCCTTTTCACGGGGGCCATTTTGTGTCGAAAAGGCAGGGTAAACACAGGTGCAAGGAAAACACTAATGAGAATTTCCAACTTCCATGATTGGAAGTTGGTGATGGGTGCTTGTTGAGGCTGCCATCATAAAGGTGACTGGAATACCGGTTTATCATGACATGGAGGAAGAACAAACACACACAGCCTTCAGTTGAGTTTGACTGGCATGAACTGCTCACATGAGCAAGCCACTGTCATTTATTGATTATCAGCTGCATCTGTGTAGCCTACCAAGACATGATGTCAGTGTTAAGGGCACATTCAGGAACACCAACATTGTGCAACAGTTTAACACCCCCACTTGCTATAACACTGACAATGTTTCTTTGACACAATTTCTTTTCTCTTTTTTTTCTTTTACATACAGTATTTAACACTTTGCACCAAACATAAAACACGCAAATTTCTCAATCCTGACTTACAGGCTTAGTTAAAATATCTGCCACCATGTCTGCTGTTGGACAATATTCAATAGAGATTTTCCCATCACTGAGTGCAGACCGAACAAAATGAACAAAATGATATTTGATATCAATATGTTTGCATCTCTTGCGACATACAGGATCTTTTGACAAAGCAATAGCACCCTGATTGTCCTCAAAGATTGTCACTGGCGTGTACTCACATCCGTTGTCCATTGCATTCAATAACTGTACAAGATACAGACCTTCCTGAGCTGTAGCTGCCAGTGCCATGTATTCTGCTTCACAAGTGGATAAAGCAACTGTAGATTGTTTCTTTGACTTCCAGGAAATAACAGGCCCCGTCTCAGACAAGCTAAAACAGTACCCAGTCATCATGCTTCTCCTGTCATTATGATCTGCTGCCCAATCAGCATCACTATATGCTACAAGCTTGAGATTTACATCACGTCTTTTGTAACACAATTCCTGGTTTACAGTTCCCTTTAAATACCTCAACACATGCTTTGCTGTTATCCAATGTTGCTCTGTTGGCTCAGACAGGTGTTGTGACAGTTTACTGACAACCCAACTCAGATCTGGTCTTGTACACGTCATGACATAGATCAAGCTGCCAACGACTTCACGGTACCTCTTTGGATCGACAGGTTGACCCTCTTTGTCAAGTTGCAGTTTGTTTTCACATGGGGTGGACCTTGGTTTGCAGTTGGTCATATCAAACCTCTCCAGGATCTTTGTAATGTACCTTTTCTGACTCATTTTTACTTCACCTTCTCTGTGTGTGAAATCGATACCTAAGAAGTGTGTAAGTTTACCAAGATCTTTCATTTTAAACTTACCACTCAACATCTCTTTCACATTTTTGACGATCTGATCATTACTTGCTGCAATGATAAGGTCGACCCAGATGATCAATATCACCGTCTCACTTTCAGTTTGCTTACTGTAAACACAGTGGTCAGCTGGATTTTGAGAAAAACCATTTTCAATTAAAAAATCATGCAGCATTCTATTCCAATTCCGCCCCGACTGTTTCAGACCATACAAAGACCTGTTAAGTTTACAGACTAGTTCTTCACCTGTCTCTGACTGAACTTCAAATCCTTCAGGCTGTTCCATATACACCTCACAATCAATAGGTGCATGCAGATATGCAGTTTTAACATCCATCTGATGCAGGTCCAAACCATATTGGGCTGCAAGCTGCATTAGACTGCGTACTGATGTCATGCTAGCAGTTGGAGAAAAAGTATCAGTATAATCAATGCCTGCAACTTGACTATACCCCTTTGCCACATACCTTGCTTTGTATGTTTTTGTCTCATCTGGTTTTTCTTTCACTGTGTAAACCCATCTGCCCCCCACTGCATGTTTACCTTCTGGCAATGGGGTCAGGGTAAAGGTATTATTTTCCCTCAGAGAATGCATCTCCTCCTCCATAGCTTTAGCCCACAAACTTGAACTTGATGAACACATAGCCTCCTTCAGCGTTTGGGGTACATCTGATATAACTCAGATGATAACTATGATGCAAGTCTCAGTGATAAGGGACAGTTTGAGGAGGTGAGGCAGGAAATGATTCAAGGTATTTCAAGTATAGACAAGTCAGGGCTCCCAGGAAAGTTAAAGTTGTGGTGTTTGCAGTTTGGATTGTTGCCTCGGTTGATGTGGCCACTGACAGTGTATGAGGTCCCCCTTTCAAAGGTAGAAAAGCTAGAAAGGATGATTAACTCATTCATTAGAAAATGGCTCGGAGTCCCACGCTGCCTAAGCAGTGTAGCCTTATATGGGAAAGGCATATTGGAATTGCCATTATCTAGCCTGACAGAGGAGTTCAAGTGTGCTAAGGTTAGACTGGAAATGACTCTGACTCAGTCAAAGGATCTAGTGGTTAGGAGTGTAGCGCCCACAGTTAAAACAGGGAGGAAGTGGAACCCAAAGGAGGCAGTACAGCAAGCACAGTCAGCTCTTAGACACAGGGATATATAGGTCAGGTGCAGCATGGGCGTGGAGGCTTAGGGTTGTGCATAGGGAAACCTGTGTGGAACAAGGCATCAGTAATAGAAAAGAGGAAGATGGTAGTTGAAGAAGTACATAGGCAAGAGGAGGCAGTAAGATGTACTAAGGCAGTGTCGCAGGCAAAGCAAGGACAGTGGGTGAACTGGGAGAGTGTAGAGAAGAGAAAGTTGAAGTGGAGAGAGTTGTGGAGCATGGAGGCCAGCAGAATTAGATTTATTCTAGGGGCTACTTATGATGTGCTGCCATCTCCCCAGAACTTAAATCAGTGGTTGGGCGAGGATGGTGCCTGCCCGTTGTGTTCTAGTGTATGTACACTGAGGCATATACTGTCAGGGTGTAAGGTCAGTCTCTCACAGGGTCGATACACCTGGCGTCACAACCAGGTGTTGAAATGTTTGGCAGCTGCAGTTGAGGAAAAGCGGCTAGAAGTAAATTCTCTAGTTGCTAGCAATGAGACTAGACAGATCAAATTTGTACGTGAGGGAGAAAAGATTAGACCAATTAAGGTCAGGCACAAGTTAGGGCAGCTAAGTGTAGGTGGAGCCTGGGAAATGAGGGTTGACTTGAATGAACAGCTAGTCATCCCAGCATATATAGTTAGCACCCGGCTACGTCCGGACTTGTTACTGTGGTCTGAGGTAGAGAAGAGAGTTTATTTTATCGAACTCACAGTCCCGTGGGAAGATCGAGTTGAGGAGGCTTATGAGCGCAAGAAAGCTAGGTATGCTGAAATGGCAGCAGAGGCAGAGCAGCGAGGTTGGAGGGCTCGAGTGCGGCCTGTAGAGGTGGGCTGCCGTGGTTTTGTGGCAAAGTCCGTTATTGCCTTACTAACTGAGTTGGGCATTCGGGGACGGAGCCTGAAACTTGCGGTTAGCAACATGTCTCAGGCAGCAGAACGAGCAAGTGAATGGCTGTGGATAAGGAGGAAACATGCTAGCTGGGGAGCTCGCTAAGGTCAGATTGATTGTTTGTTGTTGGTCATGATTAACGGTCCGCATCAACAGGGCTGAATCATTGACAGTGGTGGTGTAGTTAGGGATTGTTTGTTGTTGGTCATGATTGACGGTCCGCATCAACAGGGCTGAATCATTGACAGTGGTGGTGTAGTCAGGAATCAAATGAAAAAATCGCTCGCACACTAAAAGGACTCCTTTTTGATAGCTTTATTGCACCAAGTGCAGTGGTAACGTTTCGAGCCAAACAGCTCTTCGTCAGACAGTTAAACAGAGGTGAGACGCCATCTTAAATACAGTAGTCACCTGATAGAAAAGAGGTCACATGATTGAACAACGCAGCTGTGTATAATAACAATCAGTCAAAGGAGTGAAAGTCATAGACTACATATGTCATACAACAAAGAGAGAATCAACAGTATAGTCAAGTATATCTGTCATCACATGAGTGAAGAAAAAATCAATACAGCGGTACGTTTCTTGTAGTGTGATTAAGGCGACTCAACCTATGTAAAGGTGCAAGAACAAAAGTGTGAAGCAACAGACCATATATACATAATAATACATAACAATTAACTAGCAATGTATATATATACACACAAACCACAACACTTTTTTAACCACAATATAAAAAGGGGCACACTGGAATAAACATCTGATAACGCACATTAATCACATATCTGCTTCATGAGAAGGGGCGAATGTCCATCTCCTCATTTAGACCTCCAGGAGATACAGTGTTCAGTGTGTACATCCAAAAAAGTGTAGTCAGGAATGTCATACCGAACCGACCTGGATAGCTAGGCTTAGATAGTGAGGTAATATGCAGTTGTGCGGTGGTAGCATGGAGGGGGGTGTTTCCAGGACGCTGGATTACACCGTTAAGCCTTCTTGAGGTGTCGTGGGCCTAACTTAACGAAACGTCGGTGAAGGAAGGTGCCCACTTGAAAACCCCAATGACATGCTTCATACTGCTGTTGGCTAGGGTAGGTAACTGGTGATTTATGTCTTGTTTATTAGTTTGTTAGCATGTTAGCTTGTTTTATTCTGGATTGGGCTTCTAAATGTGTTTTTCCTCGGATTTTGGCACAAGGGATAGTAACATCTTGTCCTGTGTATTAATTAATACTCTGTAACAGTAATCAATACTGGTTAGTTCATGATCATCACATTTGACCTTGCACTCATAGTCATGTAGGCCTACTCCAAAGTACTTGGGAGCTCTCCTCTCCCTTTTGGGATAGCGCTGACTGTGCCCACTCTCACCCTCACCAATAGTGGCGTCTGTGTCACCAATCTCTGCTTTAGGCTCCTGTATGAGCGGTGATGATAGTGGGTGAGGTTCAGCTCTCTCCCTGTACAGACTGCACTCACTCATGTCAGGGTCTGTCTGAGTCTGACACTCATTTACATATTTGGTCATGAACTTCACCAACCTGTTTTTGAGTACTTTCCCTGTGTCTGGGTAAAAAACTAGATATGCAGGGCTATTTTTGTCATAACCCACAAAGATTCCTTTTTCACAACGTGAGTCAAGCTTTTTGTGGTTATATTTGTATGCATAACAAATTGACCCAAAAGTTCTCATTTTTGAAAGTTCAGGCTTCTTCCCTGTCAACATGTAATACGGAGTCTGTCCTGTCCGTTTGTTATAACACCTGTTGTGAATAACTGCAGCAGTCTGAACTGCATATGTCCACAGCTCTTTTGGAAGGTTACTCTCAATCAACATGCATCTTGCCATTTCAAACAATGTCCTCCAGTTTCTCTCAGCTGTCCCATTCTGGTGGGGAGAATAAGGAGCTGAGGTCTCATGCCGAATGGCGTTTTCACTAAGTAGTGACTGAAACAATTTAGATGTAAATTCTGTTCCATTATCAGATCTGATGCATTTGATTTTTCCATAAGGTGCTACATCAGCAATAAACTTCTCTGTAGCTTTAACTGTGTCACTCTTAGCTTTCAAAAAGTAAACACAAGTTGCTCCAGAATAGTCATCAGTGAATGCTAAAGTGTACTTGAAACCATCTTTTGCCACTGGCTCTATGGGACCTGCCAAATCTGTATGAACAAGTGCAAGTGCTACTTTTGCTCTTTCATCTGGTTCCCTATTTCTGCTCTGGGAAAATTTCTCTTTTATACAGACTTCACATTTGAGGTTGGATTTATCAGTTTTACCTTTAATTTTCATCCCCTCTGTAACACTTTCCAACTTTAACACATCATCATAGATGCAGTGGCCCATAATTTCATGCCATGTTTGAAGATCGTAGCATCCATGACATTCATCAACATCATCATCACTTTCATCTGTAGGCCTAACGGTGTTTAAATAGTACAGCCAGGGTTCGAGTTATCCCTTGAGAGCTATGGGGTCCCCCAAATTCGGTGGCGCCCAGAGGGCGCCGCTGGGAAAAAATTGGCGTGTAGCGTGTTTTCGGCGGCGCCCGGAGGGCGTCGGAGAATTTTTTTTTGCCGCATTTTTTTTGCCGACGCCCAAATTGTGGCCGTTTGAAGCCAGATTTAGAGGAATATCTCAATTTTATATTAACATTAGGATTAGACTGTTGTGTGATGTCACTCATTATTCAGTCTTACTCATCAATATTTGTTCCTTTTCTCACTCACCTCCGATATATGCCATCGTATTTTACATCTGATAAAATACAACAATTTAATTTGACAAATGAGAAATTGCTGAACTTAAATAAACATTTATTTAACTCTGCACTTAGAAATCAAAAACTAACAAAAAATGAATGAAAAATAAATAGTTGTATGGCTCTTAACAGCAGCATTTATACTGTATTTATCTCCTGGTTTCTGAGAGAAAACATAAAATCATGAATATTTGTATAAATAAAAATAAATAAATAATGTTAGGCTATACTACTGTATAAACAAATGTGCACAGGAAATCAAGAACATGAACAAAAAACAAATTGCACTTAACAGCAGCATTATTCAGTAGCATCTTTTTAGAACAAAAAACTGTAAATACTTGCAAAAATAAGTCTCAGTCTCCTCTCCTCTCCAGGTCTCGTGTCTCTCTTCTGCTCTCCAGTCATCTCTCCTCTCTTCTGCTGTCTCGTCATTACCTCTCCTCTCCAGGTCTCTTCTCTCTCCTGCTCTCTACCAGTAAGCTACAGCCCAGCAGCCCCTAGGCTTCAGCCGGGCTTGAGTGCTACACCACCAGCATCGCTTCTCAACAGCAGCCGTGGTCTACCCAGCCCAATTGAACCGCCTTATGAAACTTAATGAAATGAATGGTGCCAAAGTCAAGCCAGCTCACCGATCCGAACATTCTTGTGCCCAGATCGTAAATCACATTGCAGCAGAGATGAAAACAAAATTTGTTTCTCATGTCAAATCACAAGATTCCCTTATTAGCATAACACTGGATGAAAGCACAATTCATGGCCGTGCATACATGATCATTTATGTCAGGTGTGATGTCACTGGGGATGGAGATGTGGACAATGTTGAACTGGATCAGGGCAGATGCAGAGTCACTGTGTAATGCCCTGAAAACCAGCCTTCAGGCAGCGGGGATGACTGAAGATTTTCTTCTGAAAAATCTAATCAGCATAGCCACAGACGGGGCTGTTGTTCTAACTGGGAGACAGACTGGACTCATAGCTAGACTGAAACAGAATTTCCCTCGTCTTCAGTCAGTTCATTGTCTCGCGCATCGTTTAGAATTAGCAGTGAATGACTCCTTAAAGGTGGTTGCTGGCTGCAATCATTTAGAGTTTTTCCTTGCAAAACTCTATTCTCTTTACCACCAGTCCACGAAAAATGCAAGGGAGTTGGAGCAAGCGGCTGCTGAACTGAACATGCAGATTCTGAAAATCGGACAAGTGTTTACAATAAGATGGGTGTCAAGCAGTTTCAACACTGTCAAAGCTGTGCTGAAGGATTTTCCAGTGTTATCACATCACTTCAAAACTGCTAGTGAAGATGACTCACGTTCTGGTGTAGAGAAGGCCAAGTACACTGGTTTAAATAAGCATCTGACATCCACTGGACTCCTTGCTGATTTAGCCACAATGAAAGATGTGTTACGTGAACTACAAAGTCTCTCCCTGAAGCTACAGCGACGGTAGTTGGGCTGTGGCCTGAGGTGCGTCGCTAGCTTTAGCCTCTTACCAGGGATGTACCAAAGATACAAGGCTGGCTTTAGCCTCCGGAGCAGGCCGCTGGAGCAGGTACGGGGAGGGGGACGATGAAATGGGGAGCCGATGTGAAAGCCCGTGATCTGCGGTGGGTAGGAGGGCTGTCGGACCTATGTTGAAAGCGAACCCCGCCGATGCAGGAGCCAGAGACTTCCCGCTGCTAGTTGAAGCTAGCTGCTCCGGGGAGGGAAGCCGCCTTGAGCTAGCTCCAATTAGCTTCAACAACAGGCCCGCTTGATGTTGTCGGATAGGAGCGGCACGTCCAACACGGATCCTGGGATAAAGGCGAACCCCACCGTTGTGGACACCGCAAACCCCCGGTCGTAGCAGGGCAGACAGGCAGGCCAGCAAGGGAAGGAAACGTCGGTAAAAAATAGAGAGTTCCGCTCTATAACAAAGAGATTTCGGCTCTAGATCCAACACGTTAGCAGTTAGCCTAGCCGGCTACACGCTAGCAGATTGCCTAGTCAGGGCTGGTACTAGGCGAAGTAGGATTAAAACACTATAAAATGAAAATAAAAATTGAGATTTCCGCTCTAAACTTGAACGTTTTCACTTTACAAACAAAAAACAACTACGGGTCTCACAAACGGAGCGATGTGCGTGCGAGCGTCTTGAGCACAACGACGCTCAATGGGACATTCATCCAGGAATCGGCCAAATGCGCTCCAAATGATTTCTGTAAGCGTGTCTTTGCATGTTTACAGGGAAGGCATCCAATACGTTGACATCACGTGATGTTGCGCACACCTTGGCTTCTTCTCCACCAGCTGGGTTGTAGTAGTAGAACACGCGCTCATGGGCGACGCATGGTGGCTTGGACGTGAAATGCAGCCTATTTCACACAAACAACAATTCACACGGTAGTTTTGGAAAACTGAAAACATGTTTCTTAGTGAGCCTATTTATCTAGTTAACATAAATAATTTAATTCTTACATTGTAAAATAAATTATTTGAGAGAGAAAAAAGAAAAGAAAAAAAAAGCTATAGGCTATTGTGGGGGTCCCACAGGTATGGGGTCCCTGACTCTAGCTATGGGGTCCAAGACCCCATAGGTCCCCCCATAACTCGAACCCTGAGTACAGCCTATCATACACCTGAATGTCAAAGGTCATACCATCCTTGTGAATGAGCTTGTCCTCTCCCTCCTTAAAGATGACAGTCGCTCCTCGGGCGGCCGCTGCCTTGACTGAGAAGATGTCTTGGGGAAACGATGGGACGTACAACGCCTCTGTCAGCGTCGTCTCCACCTCACAGCCCCTGCTGTCGATCAGGCGAACCTCTGCAGCGCCCCTCTTCAGCGCGATGCCGCTGGTCCTCTCTCCATCAGCCAACTCCAAGATGTGCTTTTGCGGCTTAAAACTGGAGTCAAAGCTCTTGAATTTTGCAATGTCAGTCACAATATGCGACGTGGCCCCGGTATCAACCATGAGCTCTCTCTCCTTCAGTCCACTGATGGGACCTTCATCCACCTGGCCCACCTTGAACGCAAACGTGTGGTCCTCCTCATCCACCGCTTGTTTCGTCTTGTCCCGCCGCCAGCCGTCGTTGTCTCGCCGCCTTCGCCTGCAGTTGACATCTTTGTGCGTAGAACTCTTACAGAAACTGCACCACTGTCTTTGCTCTCTGCGCTCGCCAGTCACAGAACACTCTCTGGCTTTATGTCCCCTCTGGCCACAGTTGTAACAGGTCAGCTGCACATCACAGCCGAGTCGTCCTTTCACTTTCATCACGCTGTCATCACCACAGCTGGCAGCACTGAACTTTTCTGTGCTCTCATAACTCCTCAGCTTTGTCTTAAACTCAGCAAAGGTGATCTTTTCATCACTTTGGGTAATGTGGATGGAAAAAGTCTTAAATGAGTCCGGCAAGCCTTTCAGAATCATTGCAATCAGTAAACCTGTAACATTGAGGGAATTTGACTTTCTTAAATTAGCTTTTCAAAGTCAGTACATCATGATTAGCAACACAAATAGTTGGATGGAAACCCAGCTGTAATCGCACAACTGTCACTGTGATCAAAGTAGCTACTTGGCTTAAGAAAATACATAACTACATACCTACATAACCTCTTGCTCTCTCTCTCTCTCTCTCTCTCTCTCTCTCTCTACATCTTCCCCACTGTCTCTCTGTCCCTCTCCTCCCTCTGTCTCAGAGGTGCAGTGTGTGTTGCTCGGGGACCTGCTGGTGCTCATACAGCGGCAGGATGACAAGATGGTCCTCAAGTGCCAGAGCAAGAGCAACATCACTCTTGGATCATCACAGGAGATCAAGCAGATGCTCAGTCCCATCATCAAGCTGGACTCGGTCTTCCTACGTGAGGTGGCCACAGGTCAGCAGCCAACCCAGGCAGCAGGCGCACACAGACACATAAGCCGCTTTCACACACAGATCGCGCAAAATTGCAGTTCGGAAGGCCCGCAAAGCCGGCAGCCTCGCCACAGAAATTGCTTTCACACACAGCCAAGCAGCACCGCCACATTCCCGTCCTGGGGTGTGCTTTCAGGTGACAGCCACTGCTCCCGGATTGAAAGGCGAGCAGAGGCATTTCCACCCAGCTCCTCTAGTAGCCCAAATAAGTATTTTCATAGGTTAGTGTAGCCTAGGCTACTGTATGATGAACAAATTCATTCAACAACCAGACATCGCCGATGTACGCCAGCCAACACCGTGCAGCTGCGGTCGTTAAGGATCAAAGTGATAAAACACGAAAGTGTTGTCCACATGCAGCATAGTAACACGGCTTTCAATATTCATCTGATCGACTTTATGGATCACAGAGGCACCATCATGTTTTAGGTACAAGGCTAATTCTTATCTTTTGGTTCCAGTTTTTTGTAAAGCAAATTATTCCCATGAAGTAGCCTAATTAGCGTCCTTTCTGAAAGACAACGCCCGCATATCAAACAGCTGCAGTCTGCATAACGTTCGTCGGGGGAATAGTATAGGCTATAAATGCACATGACTACTATAACGTTAGTAGTTTTTGTAAGGGAATGCACAACTGGCTAGCTAGACAGATTGCAGTTCTGGAGCTGGTTTCCAGAGGGAATATCCTCAGACCAACTCGCCACTGACAGCTATAGTCCTCTGAAGCGTATTATTATATCCGTTAATTTTACCTACTCCTCCTGGCGCCCCTGCAGTCATGATTGTATAGGCGACTTTTTTTTACTTTCACTTGCCTTTCTTGCTGCATGAGGTGCTTTCCCCTATATTTTTTTTATGAATGAGCTGACCATTCGCACCGTTCTGTGTTGCCGCTCCTACGCTTTCAGGTGGAGGCGGGTTGCAGGGTAACCCGGCGCTGTGACTAGGTCGGCTGGCAGAACGAAAGGCGTACAACAATTACCCACCAACCCGCGTTCACAACTTTCACATCGGAGGCGCGGATCCCATTTTCCGTGCATTTTCCGGCTTTCAAGGCCGGTGTGAAAGCGGCTATAGACACAAGAAGAGAGAAATACTGTAGTTCTTTTGGAGAGACACAGGTCGCCTCTCTTGGGAGACCGATACCCTCCAAACCTTCCAAGTCCTGTGCTTTATTCTGCAGATAAAAAGGCCTTCTACGTGATCTTTACCTGGGAGAGCGGCGCTCAGATCTACGAACTGGTGGCTCAGTCTGTCGGAGAGAGGAAGACGTGAGTGTGGGAGAGGAAGAGAAAGAGACGTCGATGTTTTGTTTTGATCGTTTTAAGTTGGATGAATTGTAATCAGACTTGTGTGTGCACGTGTAGCTGGCAGGAGATGATAAGGGCGGCAGTAGATGATCTGAAAAAGAGTGGAACTTCCATGAGGTTGGTGTTGGCTCTCGGAGGAGCAGGAGGGGGAGGAGCCTATAGTCCCACAGCGTAAGTGTGTTTGTTTGACGAGACTCATTCATCGCTCACCAAAATCTCACTCCTCTCAAAACATCAAGATGACCCTTCCTCCTGTCCTCTCCCTCCTGTCCTCTCCCTCAGGCTGACCGCCCCTTTGAGTCCGACGGAGAACGGAGGTTTGAAGAGCAGCAGCAGTGAGCGCGCCGCCTCTTATCATTACTGAACATTATTCGGCATAAACAGTTTCAAATGTGTTATTGTTCTGCATTTTCCTCAAAGCTGCAGCCAAAGTGAAGCTTTGTGTCTGTCTGTAGATCGAGATAAGGACAGTCTGACGGACGACAAGTCTGAAGACCCCCGCCACTGCTTGATCGACTTCCTGTCGGACAAAGTCGCCAATATAGCATTGGATGAAGGTGAAATTTGCACCTATGGACTTCTTCTTTTTTTATTATCACCAGTGTTGGGAGTAACTCAGAGACTTGACTTGGACTTTCCCCTCAAAGACTTGTGACTTGACTTGGACTTGCAAAAAATGACTTTTCAGCATCTCTGGTGTGCGTGTGCGACGTGCCTGTTGCCCCCTTTGAGTGGAATATGCAACAAAATCTAGTCCCCTGCATATTTTTAAACACATTTTGTGAGACACCCTGTTCTCCAGACACCAGGTGGCATTCTGTTATGCTCACCTGCTGAATCGTTCAAATCCAATTTCCTCAGGATTCCTTGTTCGCGAAAGGCAGAGGTCAAAGGTGATGTGGGGAGGGGGGGGGGATTCTGTTGCTGTGATTCAAAATGTCTTAGCTGTTATTGATTGTGTTGCATAGTTGTTTTCTGTACTGTTGACAAAATGTGATATTGTGATAAGTCGCTTTGGACAAAAGCGTCTGCTAAATGACGTAATGTAATGTAATTGCACTGGAAAGTAAATAAGCTATTTTCCCCCCTGTTAACAAGTTGCTAATAATATGCAGAGGATGCCTCCAGGAATCACGAACACCTCCATGCACTTTCACTAGCTGATGCGTGAGCTTTCACTGTGTATCACAAGTAGGATTATCTGTGTGTGCTCCTTATTGAGAGTACATTTTGGAGGTCAACAATACAGCTAATTTAATCACAACAGCAAAACGTCTGAACAATCGATCACCTCCCACTTCCTTAAAATGATGTATGTCTTTTGACTTGGCAAAGTCTGTATCTTCTTCAAGTCTGTGTTCTCCATGTCACCACAGAGGACCTGACCGAGAAGAAGAGCATCCAGCAGAGTGCAGAGTGCCTCAACTACGTCAACGAGGAGGTCAAAGTGATGGAGAACCTCCTGGTGAGAAACGCACAGCACATCACTCAATAAGCTGTGCTAACGTAGTGATCGGAAGCCAATAGGAGTCTTGTAAATGTTGTGACCTTGCCGCTTCACGATCCAGCTATGCCGAATGTCCTCTGTTCTGACCTGCTCATCTCTCCCTCTGTTCTGACCTGCTCATCTCTCTCTCTGTTCTGACCTGCTCATCTCTCTCTCTGTTCTGACCTGCTCATCTCTCCCTCTGTTCTGACCTGCTCATCTCTCCCTCTATTCTGACCTGCTCATCTCTCCCTCTGTTCTGACCTGCTCATCTCTCCCTCTGTTCTGACCCGCTCATCTCTCCCTCTGTTCTGACCTGCTCATCTCTCCCTCTGTTCTGACCCACTTATCTCTCCCTCTGTTCTGACCTGCTCATCTCTCCCTCTGTTCTGACCTGCTCATCTCTCCCTCTGTTCTGACCTGCTCATCTCTCCCTCTGTTCTGACCTGCTCATCTCTCCCTCTGTTCTGACCCGCTCATCTCTCCAAGCCGAGTGCAGAGGAGGCTGCCCAGGTCAGCGCAGAGGTGAAGCCGGGGTCCACAACGCCGGGATCGTCAGGCTTGAGCGCAGGAGGGAGCACAGCAACAGCGGATCGGGGGATTGTGGACGCGGGGAGCCCTGCGTCGGACCGAAATCCAGATGGAGTGAAAGTTGTGACCCGCTCTCCAGGTCGGACCAGCGGTGTTAGAAGAGGCCGACGCCTGCAGGAGCCGCGGAATGCTGCTGCCCGGTCGGGATCGCAAGCGGCTGCCTCCGGGCGAAAAAAGAGACGTCTGAAAAAGTCTGAAAACCCCCGCTACTCCCTGATCAATTTCCTGTTCGACCTGATACGCCACTCCAACAGCGATCAGGAGAAAGTTGCCAATATAGCATTGGATGAAGGTGAATTTTGCACCTATGGACTTCTTCTTTTTTATTATCACTGACCTATTTTCTTTTTTTCTTTTTTTTATATTTTATTTTATATTTTTAGAGAACAATATACAAACAAGACAAACAGGCTCAGACACAGGAAAGGAAAGGAAGAAAAAAAAAACATACATAAACATTGCAACATGGCGCTATCAGCCGCATAAGGTGCTTATATTAGGAGTGGGCTATAAATGGGTCATTTTCGGCTTCAGGTCCAAGAAAAAAGTGTGCAGGGCACAAATCCAGGATGACCACCGTTTTCCCTGAAAAATACCATTTTTAGCCATAACTTTGTCATTTCTGGGTCTTTTTACTTGGTTGTGGTGTCTAACCCTATGTTTTGGGGGTCAAGCAATCTATTTATGCATCTAGAAGTAGTCACAAACCATCAGATGTTGAGTTAATACATATTTCTGATCAAATTGACCCTTCTTTACCTCAATTTTGAACCATGCCCGTAGACCTAATATTTATTGGTAAATTATTTAAAAAAAACAGCTAGACAACAGATTGAATTTGACATACTATAATAATATTAATAGCAACCCTACACTGCTAATTATTACCAACATCTCGCAACATTTAACTGTTATTTCACCACAAAATACTGTATGGTGAATTTGATTGTGAAATAGCCATCCGCTGTCATAAGTCAACATTACTGTAATCACATGAGAGAGATGGGAAGACAACATCCCTAGAAGAACAGTTTGACTTGATTCTAGAGGAAGCTGGGGTACACAAGTCATTTAGCCTCTACAAAGAGAGACGTTTTACTAGACTTTGATACCAGGCAGGTGCAGTCTATGATTGCATTCCCTACATCAAACAGCTACTTGAGACACTGCTAAACAATCTTCTTGTTCGAGCATGCAACATATATCTTGAGAATGACTTCATAATAGCAGGATTTAAAGCACCTGCTAATTTTATGTACAGGGTGACAATCCCCTTCCTCAACTGCGTCGAGACAGCAAGCCAGGATTTGCTGGTTGACATGCTTCCCAAGCTCTGCACTGACCTTGCTGACAGCTGAGAGCCTTAGTTATTATGTAGAGTGGACACATGTAAAAATGGAAGACAATACTCCACAAAGTGATCTCGATCACCTTCTTCTTGGAGAGATGTGTGTCCAGGCTGTGAAAGGAGCAGAATTGCAGTGCAAACATGAGTATTAGGATGTTGATCCTGATGCTGCATGAGCAACTCCTCTCTATACACTGACTACAGACCAACAGAAAAACCTGCCCACAAACAACCTGAATGCAGAGAGGTACTTGGCCAAGTGTGGATATCTTGCTGCCCAGTCAGCCCAACACTCACATAGGATGTTCAGGGCAAAGGGGATCAAAGATGACCTTTATGCTAACAGATAGACATGGCAGTGAAGTTGAGCGGTCAACCACAGCTGTCCTTAAACACCTAGATGCAATGGAGGTGACATGGAGTAACAAACAGAAAGCGAAGAAGAAACAGAGGTTGAGAGAGAATCTGCAAAAGAAAGTGAGGGCCAATGATTTTGTTGAAAACTTGTGAAGTGCAAAGAACATGGAGGGCCTGTTGCATCTGTCACTACTCACTGAAGTGAAGGCACTTGTCCTTAAGGCTGGCTTTACACGGTGAAACTTGCACGCAACTAGTTGCAGGTTGCAAGTTGCATGCAACCCAATTTCCATGCAACTTCACAGTTACACAAAGCAATTAAAAAATAATCAAGTCTCGTGCAACTTGGCAGTTTCTTCCAGCAAAACTAGCTAGCTAGATTGGTCATTTTTCATCTATTGTATGGTTTTCTTCTTTTTTCAAGTGAGAATTGTCATTCTGCATCTTTGTATCGTATTTCATATCGTTTTCTCGCTGGAAAATATCAATTCGGACTCGGAGGTGTTGTATCGGTTTTTCTTCTGGCACTGGCTGGCTGGTTGGCTAGCTAGCTAGCTACTTTGTTAGATAAAATATGGCTGTCCCGGACCCCGAGAATAGGAAGAGAGCTATTAGTGCATTAATACTCATGGATATGTTGGAGGAGGAGGAGGAAAAAACACAACATGAAAAAAAAGTTAAACGTATGTGGGTGAAGGACTGGCTACTTAAAAGACATACCAGTGGATCGTTTCACACTCTTTTCAAGGAGCTTGATCCAATGAGCCTCCGGTGAGTGCATTGTTATTATTTTTCTCAAATTTATTGATTGATTCAAGGAAAATAAATAAATAAATAGCTCATTGTTGCCACCTTGT
This sequence comes from Poromitra crassiceps, assembly GCF_964638095.1. NCBI lineage: Eukaryota > Metazoa > Chordata > Actinopteri > Beryciformes > Melamphaidae > Poromitra > Poromitra crassiceps. The sequence goes on along the minus strand of NC_139640.1, from coordinate 9,842,627 downwards.
GACAACAGTATGAAATTGTAGCTTCATATATAGATAACTGATTATCATTAAAACATATATAGCATAGCATTGAACAGTTATGTGATCACTATACTTCACAACATGTTAATATTATTATTTTTAACCCATGTAGATCCTGGCTCCGCATGGATCAGAATACATTCAATGCTCTGGGACGCTCATCAAACATCTGAAGTTCGTTGCGGGTGTGACCATGTACGGCCGAGTTACAAACCGCTTTCTGTCTGGCCAGTAGGGGGCGATCTGCCTATCACTCCAAATTGTCATGTAGATGTGTTCCGGCTGGGATGGTCATCAAACATGTGAAGTTTGGTGCGCGTGTGAACATGTAGGGGCGAGTTACAAACCACTTTCTGTGTTGCCAGTAGGGGGCGCTATGACTATAAATGGATATTGACATATAGATGTCTACAGGCATGGACACTTATGCATGACACGTTTGGAGCAGATTGGACAATCTACAATAAAGTTACTCCAACTTCCTGTGTGGCCAGTAGGGGGCGCTCTGCCTATAACTCCAAATGGTCATCTAGATGTCTTCAGGCTGGGATGCTCATCAAACATGTGAAGTTTGGTGCACGTGTGAGCATGTAGGGCCAAGTTACAAACCACTTTCTGTGTTGCCAGTAGGGGGCGCTCTGCCTATAACTCTAAATGATCATCTAGATGTCTACAGGCATGGACACTTATCATGCATGACAAGTTTGGAGCAGATTGGACAATCTACAATGGAGTTACTCCAACTTCCTGTGTGGCCAGTAGGGGGCGCTCTGCCGATAACTCCAAATGGTCAACTAGATGTCTTCAGGCTGGGATGCTCATCAAACATGTGGATTTTGGTGCGCGTGGGACCATGTCCGGCCGAGTTACAAACCACTTTCTGTGTTGCCAGTAGGGGGCGCTATGACTATAAGGATATTGACATATAGATGTCTTCTGAGACTGCGCACTGATTCAGACAGCCAGAGCCTATGTGATCAGCTGACTGGTTCTCAGCATTTTGATTGGCTGTTGCATGAAACTAGTTCCACAAAGTTGAGCGCTTTGCAACTGTTGCGGCTGAGTTTCACAGAAGTTTCAAGTGAGTTGCAGAAGGATTTATACCATGCAATTCATTTGCAACTTGATTTCACCTAAGTTTCATGCAACTAAAGTTGCGTGCAAGTTTCACAGTGTAAAGCCAGCCTAAGAAGTCACCTGAGCTCAAGACTTACTTGAGGCAAGAGATCCAATACCAGAGAGTTATCAGAGAAAGAGATGATTGAGATCCTAATTGTGCTCCTCGGGGATGATTACCAAGCTGAGGAAGCGGTGGTATTTCCTTGTGAGGAGGAGGAGCCAAAAAGGCAGAGGGGATCTCTCAGTAAGAACTTCTGTTCCAGCCCAACCAATCACTTGTTGTCATTTGGGATGAGACGCATCAAAAGATGGTATATTGGGTTTTACCTTGATGATAATGGGGACGGAACCTTCCGTGTGCATCACCTGATGCGCGTTGGTACCGGAGATTAAATTTGGCAGTGACCACCTGGCACTGATGACATCCAGGATACTATTGGGCAGCAGATTGTGCCTGTGGCAGTTTGAAGAGGGACTTCTCTAGGAGAAAACTGTTATGTTTTAAGCAATGCCCCTGAAATTCAACATAATAGTGAAATATGGTAAGGTGAAAAAGGAGGTAAATTTGGTCAAAAAAGGTATTAACTCAACATCTGATGGTTTGTAACTACTTCTAGATGCATAAATAGATTGCTTGACCCCCAAAACATAGGGTTAGACACCACAACCAAGTAAAAAGACCCAGAAATGACAAAGTTATGGCTGAAAATGTGATTTTTCAGGGAAAACGGTGGTCATCTTGGATTTGTGCCCTGCACACTTTTTTCTTGGACCCCAGGCCAAAATTTTTGTAATTTCATGTTGAGATAGGTCGAATGGAATAAAAAAAAACTGAGACCTAATAAAATTGACCAAAAAAGTGTTTTTGACCTCTGTATAGCCCACTCCTACTTATATAAAAAAAAAGTGCATGGGGTCCCGCGCAAAGGGTCCATGAGATACCAGCTGGGCGAGCCAACCGTCACCCTTAACCTCAGTTACTGCTCATTCTTAAGTTAACCTCGTTGAAGTAGGCCAAAAACGGGTCCCAGATAGTTGAGAACCTCCCAAGCGTGTTGGTTCTCAGGGACCTGAGTTTCTCCATCTGTACAACAGAGATCATGTCCATCAGCCACACCTGAAAAGAAGGTGAAGAGGAGGACTTCCATTCCTTCAGAATGAGTCTTTTGGCGACTGTTGTCCCCAATGTCAGAGATTGTTGCACAGCTGTAGGGAAGTTCAGTGAGGACTCCGAGCAGCCGAAGACGGCGAGTTCTGCCTCCAGTTGTAGGGTTATTTTGTAGGCTTTAGAGTACCAGTCAAATATTTTGGCCCAGAATCCTGTTAGTGAGGGGCAGAACCAGAAGGCATGAGATACTGGCCTCCTTTCTTCCTCCTCTTCGTGAAGCTTATTTCATTCATGCAAAGCCACTAAACGTCACTCTGTCTCCTCTGTTAGTCAAGAAGCTGAAAAGGCTATTGGTCGGCAGCATCAGCCTATCGGAGGACTCGCACCCGGATGAGGAGAACGGAGGGGAGAGATCGGAAAGGCCGAGCCGAGATACAGACAGCTTTCAGTCAACAGGTACGCTCGTATCATGGCATCTAATCACATAGCAGTTCCTGTATTTCACGCAACACACAACTTGAGTGAGCCAGACAAGTGACATATCTCAATGCTGTCTTTCCATCATCCACAGAGGAAAGTCAGAGCACAGACGCAGGAGTGGAGGGGGAGGATAACGGAGGAGGAGGAGGAGGAGAGGAGGATGGAGGGATGAAGGGAGAGGAGGAGGAGGAGGAGGAGGAGGGGGGCATGAGCGCGCCGCTGGTGTTGTCCCAGGAGAGGATGGAGGAGGTGCGCAGGAGACTCCACAGTCTGGAGGAGATGCTGAACAGACTTCAGGTGAGTGGAGGTGGGGGGGGGGGACAGGTGAGTGGAGGTGGGGGGGGACAGGTGAGTGGAGGTGGGGGGGGGGACAGGTGAGTGGAGGTGGGGGGGGGACAGGTGAGTGGAGGTGGGGGGGGGACAGGTGAGTGGAGGTGGGGGGGGGGGGCAGGTGAGTGGAGGTGGGGGGGGGACAGGTGAGTGGAGGTGGGGGGGGACAGGTGAGTGGAGGTGGGGGGGGGACAGGTGAGTGGAGGTGGGGGGGGGGACAGGTGAGTGGAGGTGGGGGGGGGGGGACAGGTGAGTGGAGGTGGGGGGGGACAGGTGAGTGGAGGTGGAGGAGGGGGGGGGAGCGATAGATGGGAATACGGAGCGAAACAGCCGAGGGAGCTGAAGTACGACAGAGGCAAAATAAAGATGAGAGACGTAAACAAAAGACGAGAGTTGAGTGTAAAGAGACGCAGGGGTGCGGGCATCAAGGATGATTTAAGTAGCTCCTTACTTTAAATCATCCTCAGAGACGGGTATACTTTGGACAGATGGGGCCAAAATGGCCCAAAAGAGAAACCGGAGAACAGAAAACCACTTAAGCACCTCTGTTACTGACTGGCTGAAGATTGCCTCGTGAAATTGGACTTCTCTGAAAATGGCTATTATGTCCAGCGCTCGTGTCAGAGAGACCGAGAGAGGATGTTAACAGGAGGTGGGGGAGTTGTGTGTGTGTGTTGGAGTTGTTGGTGGGTGTGTCGGGTGGGGAGTGAACAAAGAAGGTGTGTGTGTGTGTGTGTGTGTGTGTGTGTGTGTGTGTGTGTGTGTGTGTGTGTGTGTGTGTGTTCCTTCCTTCCTAGCTTCCTAGCTTCCTAGCTTCCTAAGGTGATATTGATGTGTGTGTTGCAGACTGTTGAGGAGGAGCACCACAGGCTGCAGGAGGCCCTTTCCAAGTTCTCTCTGGAGGGTGGCAACTTCCAATGAGACACCATTGCGCCACCTGCTGGTCAGGTGAGGCGCTTCAACCATCTGTTTGAACTGATCACTCTCTAGTCTTTGAGACTGGATTTGTTTGTAATTATTCATCCGTTGCCAAAGCATTTAGAGGCCATTTACACCTGGCGCTAACATGCGTTTTCTGTGATCAGATTGCAATCAGATTGTGTTTTATCACTTGAAATGCCAGGTGTAAACACCCCCAAATGCAATCTGATCGGCCAAACCACCTCCGGAGGTGGTCAGGGATGCATTGTGTACACATTGAACACAAGTGTAAATGCAATGTGTCCTCTCAATCTGCATACAGCAACTTTATGCGGATTGAGAGGACACCCATTTCTGCAATCTGATTGCAGAAAACGCATGTTAACGCCAGGTGTAAATGGAATCAGGCTGAAGTGATAAAATACAAACTGATTGCAATCTGATCACAGGAAACGCATATTAGCGCCAGGCGTAAATGGCCTCTTAGATGCAGGATCTTGATATGAAGTGATTTGTTTGACTGCGAAAAAACTGCAACAAGCTAAGTTTGGAAGTTCATCATTCAGTATGTTTGACTTGTCCTTGTGTGTATTTATTTTTGGGGAGGGGGGTAAATGTATACATGTTCTATGTTTCATGTTTCAGTCAGAGCTTATAATACACTGTACCGAAACCAAATACCACCAACCTGGTTGTGTGGCAATAAAGTACCGTATCTTGTATCTTGTATCTTGTATATATCTCAAATATAGAGGATCTACTCTTGTGCAGGGCCGTAGCTAGCTATGAGAACGGGGAGGTCCGGACCTCCCCTAATATTTCAGCCTGCCAAAAAAAAAAAAAAAAAAATTTTTTTTTTTTTTTTTTTTTTTTGCAGGCCAGGCCAGGCCACTCACTGAACAGCAGGCCAGGCGCCGCCTACTGGTTTACTAGTGGTTTTATTACTTTATTCAGGTTTAAAGTGGGTGCATCTCATTGTAAAATTGGACTTGGCCCAAATTGGGCTTCAAACGGCCCAAATCAGGCTTCAAACGGCCCAAATCTGGCTTTAAACGACCCAAATAGGGCTTCAAACGGCCCAAATCTGGCTTCAAACGGCCCAAATTGGGCTTCAAACGGCCCAAATTGAGCTTCAAACGCTGAATAATGACATCACAACAGTATAATCCTATGTTGATTTAAAATGATATATTACTCTAAATATGGCTTAAAAAAAACCGCCTCCCCTTGCTGGACCTCCCCTATTTCGGAACCCTGGCTACGGCCCTGCTCTTGTGTTATCATTTGTCAATCAAAGACTAAAGTTAGTTACCCACAACCCCTTAGAAAGTACTTTTACACCTGGCACTGACATGCATTTTCTGTGATCAGATTGCAATCAGATATGTGCTTGACCACTTGCAAGTACAAGTGTAAATGCCCCCAAGACACATTGAAGACGGATTGCAATCTGATCGGCCAAACCACCTCAGGAGGTGGTCAGGGACGCATTGTGAACACATTGAACACAAGTGTAAATGCAGTGTGTCCTCTCAATCGGCATACAGCAACTGTATGCGGATTGCGAGGACACCCATTGTGGGTGATCAGATTGCAATCTGATCACCCAAAACGCATGCTAACGCCAGGTGTAAATGAAATCAGGCTCATGTGGTCAAGCCCTATCCGATTGCAATCTGATCACAGAAAACGCATGTTAGTGCCAGGTGTAAATGGCCCCTTTGTTTAGTTTTGTAGAGTGTCACTTAAAAAAAAAAAGATTACATATTTTTTTTTATGTCCACAATTATTTCAACCTTTTCCTTGGGTTTCCTCCTGTTTAGATATGACTGGTGCTCGGTTGAAGTGCAAGAGTGACTTTCAGATAATTGCCTGGAAATCCCTCAACACTGTCATGCCTGGATCCTTGCTGAATTTGCATCACAGCTGCTTGTAGCCAACCAGGAAGTTTGTGCGAGGCGGAGGGGGAGAGCACGAGTTTGTGCACGATGCAGTGGTTCAGTGATGCAACATGGGAGGTGTGTGTGTTTCGTGTGTGTGTGTATATTTGTCTGTTTGTTTGTGTGTGTGTGTGTGTGTGTGTGTGTGTGTGCGTGCATGCTTGGTAGAGAGCTAGACAGAAATAACGAGAGATCCTACGTTTGTGTGGGAGGTGCCAAAAAATGGAGCAATACGTTGCCGTGAGAGATGCTGCCTAACGAGATGTTGTGATTGTGACCTCTGACCTGCTGTAACACACATGCTGCTGTAACACACATGCTGTAACACACATGCTGCAGTAACACACATGCTGCTGTAACACACATGCTGCTGTAACACACATGCTGTGTAACACACATGCGCACACCAGAAACATGCACGCTACAACAACTACTTACATTATTACCAACGGCAGATACAATGTAAAGGGTCAATCACAACATCACAGCCCCACAACAGCCTGTTCTCCCTGCTACCCTCAGGGAGGAGATACAGGGTTCCAAAAACACGCACAAATCGCTTGAGGAACAGTTTCTTCCCGCAGGCCACGAGACTCCTTAACATACACAAATAGTGTAGTAGTCGTACCGTACCGTACTGCAGCTGCTACCATTATGTATGCCTAATGTTTAATTGTATGTCTAACAAGGTACATGCTATTTGCACCTGTATGTCAATTACGTCGAACTTAAAATGTCTGAACACGTCTAACGTATGCACAATGCCTAATGTTTAATTGTATGTTTAATAAGGTACATGCTATTTGCACTGTATGTCAAATACGTCGAATTAAAATGTCCGAACACGTCTAAAGTATGCACATGACATGTGCACCTATGTGCAATGAATATGCCACTGACTTGTCTTATCGCTATTCTGCCTCATTGCCTATTGCTGCTTAGTATTGCTTATTGATGCCTATTTCTTATTGCCTATTGCTCATTGCTTGTTGCCTATTTGTACTATGTCGTAAACGGAGTCCACAGCACAAGAATTTCACACGTGATACTTGTACCATGGAGTGACAATAAAAATCTTGAATCTTGAATCTTGAATCCGACATAATGCATGCCAAGTTAGTTATACGGGAGCCTTTAGAGGGCAATCTAACATTTTAACACGTTCACTGCCAATGGCGAGTTGACTCGTCAAAAAAAATCCAACGGTTCACTGCCGACGAGTTGAGTCGTCAAAAAAATTGATTTTTTTTTTTTGACGGTGGGACGTTGATCTAACCCTTTTACGTCTCCTATACCAGAATTGGAGGTATTGAATGTGTATAATCTATTTTACCGACCCACTGAGTGGCGACATGTCTCTCCACAGTAGAAAGAGGCGAGCCAAAACTGGAGGGAAAAGCGCGAGGAAGCCGTTCTCATAGTGTAAAATGGATGGCGAAAACGCTTTCACTTTCGCGCTGACGCACAGCGGTGGCAACGGTGGGGGGTTCCAAGAATAGACTGGATGCACACTTTGAAACACGCACCATAAATAAGCCCAGAATCGCTTGTGACAGAGCCGCTGCAGAGCCATGGAGGGCGGAGGAGAACGCCCACGGAGGGAGGAGTTGGAAGCAGAGGGGGGTTTCCTGCTGTTATGGAGGAAATTACTGTTCAAAACTATTGTTTAGATGTCTGACGTCTTACTGATGCCAAAAATTAATGGTTAAAGTGACTGTTCTATCGAATTTCACAAAAAGCCGTTTATCTCTGAATAATTTTTCAGACGCTGAAACCATGCTGTATTCAACTGCTAATGCTTACATAACTACTAACTCTACGAACTAACTCTTTTAGACAGAGAAAGCACACATTCTATTAGTTCTTTTGAGATATTGTGTGTTCACAAAATATTAGCAGAAAAGAATCCTCGGGTCTTGAAAGATAAGCCAGAATCCTCAAAAAAACCCTCTGGCAGAACCTACCTACAGTAAAAAAAAAAACGGCTGGCAGTGAATGTGTTAAGATGTATTGTTTGAAATACTTCTGCTGACATATATAGTGTTATTTCTAGTCAAAGTACAGCAGAAATGCACTTTTTCTGATCAAATCCAATTGGACCCACACAGATTATTCACAACACATATTTTGCAATATGTATTACTTTGATTCTCTATTCGGTGTAGTTTTCTTTTTCTTTGTATGGCCAGCCCTCATCATTGAAAGGAGGCATGCGGGAAAGTGTGTGTATGTGTGTTACAAGGTGTATAACTGAGAAAGGCTGTGTTCTCTGAGTTCTCTTACCGCCATTAGGTCAACTTTTAGAAACATTTATATATAGTGGCGCACTATAATAGCTAATCATATTGTTAGCGATAGAGACTTGTTGGTGTTTACTGCCTTTTATTTATTCCTCCAAGTGCTGTTAGGTCAAAGAGCTGCCTCACCTGAGTGAAACTGCTAACAACACTGGGCAGGTGAGAGAGAGAGAAAAGAAGGCAAACCTGGAATGTGTAATAGAGATGAAAGGTAGGGGGCGCTAAAGAGTGGGGTGAGGGTGTGAGAGTTAAACAAGGGAAAAGCCATTGTTACTTTGGTTTATTTGAAGCCAGCTCACACAGACACACACACACACACACACACACACACACACACACACACACACACACACACACACACACACACACACACACACATACACACACACACACACACACAGCCCAGTGCTACAGCAGTGTTCACAAAGGGAGGTTCAGTCAGTACCGGTGCTGTTTCTGCTAGCCTGCTTCATTGTAACGTCTTGCAGTGTCAACTTTCCTCCAAATAGGAGCTTGGAAGCTCCTGAGACAAAACACAGACTTAAGGCGGGGGTTACAATTTGTATGATAATGCTGTTAGATATGTTATTAGTTCAAAGAGTATATTCTTCACTGGTAGCAATATTTGTATCAAAATTGGACTATCTCTTTGTATTTTATTCAGGAGTTTGATTGTAATTATGATAATGATATCATTCCTGAGTAAGTGGCATTGAACTGTGGCCATGCGCACAGGACCAAAGACATAAGCAAGTACCGTTAGATCCTCATACTAGCTGTTTCCGATTCTTACGGCGCGTCTTCGTGTGTATATTTAGCATGGCGCCTAATGCTGAATCGGAGAGTGATGGCTCACTGGCACAGTCTGCAGTTAGTCGCTTTTACCGGTTGCTTCTACGCTCTCCAAATTCAAATATGTTGGCAACTTTAGGTAGTGGATCGCCCACCAAGGAAGATGGGTTATCACTGAAAGATGCCTGTTTTCAAGACTGTACCAAGGGGAATGAATGTAAAGATGAAGAATAGTATATACTGTGTTTAAAACATACTGCCCGCTAGCCTTATGACCAACTTCCACCCCAGACAGAGTCTCTGTGTTTTCATCCACATAGACTTTACAAAGGAAAAATACCATCTGTGCAGAATGTGCAGCTTTTCCTCAGCGAAAAAGAAAGAAAGTGTCGACATAATCCGTTTGTGTCCGTTTAAGACCGAAGCCAGTGTGACTGCAACAATGTGTACTGTACTGACCCGGATAGAGGACTGGTCACCTGACACCACTGGCAAACGACAACGTGAAACACAGGACCTGTCCCAGAAAGAGACAAGGCAAAGAGCAACAAGACAATAGAGAGAGTCGGCATGTGTGGGAACGCCCACAAAATGTTAAACGGCTGGCGCGCGAGTGGGGTAAAACCGCCGATATATCTCATGGGCTGACTCACCAAAAGACGGTGCTGCGGCTCTAAACTACAGGTTTGGGGGTTCTAGAGCAGAACACAGAACTGGGCTGGGTATCAGCTAAATTCTAACTTTGCTGAATGGATAGAACGGGGGTTTTTACCCCACCCTGACCACGCCCCCAGCCAGGCTGAGCCAGCTAACCCAGCGTCTATTGTGGGCATTCCTAGAGCCTGTATGGGCGTTCCCAGACATGCCGACTGTCTCTATACAATCAGATAAGGACACTGAGGAAACGTTGAAGCTTCGGTGTCAGGAAAACTGCAGACCTGTTGAGATGTCACTCTTACCAGTACTGTAATAGCAGTAGTCATGAGCACTTCCTAGTATGCATTCTCATCGTCAACAAAAGCCCCCTTTGACCTTTGACCCTACTAAACCTTAGTATGAAATTATGCAAATGATGGTGCCATTAGTCGCTTGACTGTCAGAAGTCAATTAAATGTCAGGAGTTTGCGTTTGAACATTGCTGCCTCGTTTCTGTCGTCTCTCCCCCCTCCCCTCCTCTCTCCGCCCCTCCCCTCCTCCCTCCCCGCCCCTCCTCTCTCATTCACTTTGGCGTTCATTTGATCTACATCCTGTCTTCCTCTTAAGATTTGTATATAAATGTGGACCTTGTAGGAAAATAGTGAAAGGGTGAGCAACCAGTATAGCTACGGCCCCTCTCTCCCTTTGTCTGTCTCGAGGTGTGTTTAGTAAAGCGTATTGAGCTATATACACGTCTTGATCACCCCTTCACTTCTTATGATAGTATGATCACCTTTTCCTAGCACACAGTTTTATCATACCGTATGTCGTTGTGTGTTTCACTTGATTTGCTTAAACGGGTCGGGGAGGTTTTTGTTATTAGTTGTTGTTGTTTTTCAAAGAAGCTTCATGTAATTATGTACTATGCATTTGCCAATAATGGAGAGAGAGAAAAAAGACTAGTCTGTAACCAGTTTATGCATGAGTGATGACGTTTGACAATTATGCAAATATTGCAATCAGCATATTCTGCCATTTGCGAGTTTTGAGTGCAAACTCATTCCGTACTGTGGCCAATCCAGCCTGCCAATGGGATAAGGTTAAAGAGATAATCTCGACCAGGGATTGTTCAACATTGAACTGCAATGATCAGCAGGTGAAAGCCAGCTAACACCAGCTTACAGTAATACCTCCACACTTCCACCGCAGCACTGGGTGAACAACTACAGGCGCTTCTCTCTCTCTCTCCTTCAGTTGCTTTTCCTCATGTATCCTATTATACAAATACATATATGTATAGAAAATGTATTTATAGAGTGGTGCCTTGTTCAGATGATCAAGAGGTTTTCTTCATAAAGGGCTCTCAAGTCTATAAACACAAGCACTGTTCTGATGGTGGGCTGCCTCTCATTGGAGGTCCATGAAATTTACCTACAGTAAGGGAGGGAGATGAATTGAGATGAATTGAGAGATAAATCCAGGATTCTGATTGGTTGGTTTCAGGGCTTGGGTCTTTATTAGGGCGACTTGAGCCTCTCTCAGGGGTGGTCTGTACTCTCTCTGTGTTTGTGTCCATCTCCGTAACTGCAATAGGATTTGAGCTCTCGCCATGTTTCACTCTGTATACAATAGGCACGATTTTGTCTGTCTATAAACAATGAATATCCAAGAACTATTCTGTGTATTTGGGTTTTGATTTTATTGTGTAAGAGGGTTTTTAATGATGTGTACTTAAGAAAAAATGTGGTACGTTCTTTTTTTTTATCTTTTTTTTTTTTTTTATAAATAAATGGGGTAAACAAATTCCTGTTCTGTCATTTTATATAGTTATTAGCTACTTATTGATTTGGGGTGGAAGACTGATTGGGGTTGAGATTGCATACAGTAGGACTATGAACATAGAGACATATTTATGTATTTCATTTTCCAGAATATTCTGCATATACACTGTCTAAATGTATCAGCTGTAACAAGGTAGTTTCCTTCAGTTTTATGCAAATGTGTGACTGCTGAAAATGATTGGAGCGTACATCCTGACTGAGAGAAAAACAAGACACCAGTATCATCGGAAAAGCAGTGAGAGCCTGGACGGGTGTGGTGACATTCCACTAGCTTTATTTTGTCTTTTAGTTCTGCTTTGCACATTTTGTGAAGAGGATGGGTGCAGTTACAATCTTTGTCCTGTGCAGCTTTGCTGGTGAGTAACGCAAAGTTCATTTAAAAAATACAATATCTGTGGCTCCAGACTCTGATTTGAACAAAAATACATTAGAAATGTGTAGATAAGATGATCTTTTAGGGCCTGTATAAATAAGGCATTTGTACACATCATGTAGAAAACTATAGACCTGTAGGTACAAACTACAACTTTACAAGCTTTTTGTACAGACTCTGTACAAAAAAGATATCCACTCTACATTTAGCTCGGAGATGTGCTCAGTGAACCACATCTCCTGTCAGAACAGATGGCTGACTGTTCTATCACATTACCCTTTTGGGTCTATTGTTTATTATTCTGTGCATTTGCAACTTTATTGATTCCATTAAACCTCTTTATGGCACCATTTTAATGAAGGTTAATACATAACAATACATCATTGTTGTTGCTTGTGTTGCCCTAGTGGTCGTGCAGGGCGAGAAGCTGACTTTACAGGCGGACCGGCCCTCTCTGAGGCTGCAGATCTCTCACCATGCCAAGCTGTATTGCTGCTACAACGCCAGCATCCCCGTGACCAGCTCTTGGTTTGTGAGCGTCCGAGTCGCCAACGGTACCATCGTTACGCGGGCTGTGGACCTGTCCAACGCACAGCATGTCGTGGACGTGGGGATGGTCGATGGGTGCCGTGTCCTCACACTGGTGGAGGTGCAGTTCAATGACTCTGGCCTGTACCAGTGTCTCGTCAGCAGCAGGCAGCACCAGATCTCTGTCTACACACATGGCACCTTCCTGCAGGTCCACAGTGAGTGTGTCGGGGGTAACTCATTACAAAAGTAACATATTACATGTAATATATTACTTTTAGCAGTAACTCAGTAATATAACTTATTACTTATAGGATTTCAGTCATATTATACCAGTTACTTTGTCAAGTAACTCAAGTTACAAATTGAGTTACATTTTATTAAATCAAAGCACATATTTAAAAAAGATACAATAATTTCCTAATCAAACTGTGTGTTTTTATGCAAATAACCACTATAGATGACAATAACAAAGGAAAATAATAACATTTAGAATTTTGGATTGTTTACACTGACTTCAAGGCGGTTGAAATTATTTTTTGGGATGGTTCCGGGGCGGCGATGTCATTCTGCTGCTGCTGTTGTTTTGGTAAAAGTAATGCAAAAGTAGTGTAATAAGTAACGAGTTACTCTACACAGACAGTAATATTGTAAAGTAACTTATTACTTTCAAATGAAAGTAACTAGTAATATGTAGTATATTACATTTTGAAAGTAACTTGCCCAACACTGGTGGTGGTGTGCATATGAGACACTTAATGCTACTGCAGCGTGTGTGTGTGTGTGTGTGTGTAAAACAAGGGGGGATGAACTGTACTACGAAATCCTCATAATCCCTAAATCCAGTGAGCCTTACAGTATGTCTAACCAAGAGACAGTGGCAGTTTCTGTGCGTATTGTATATTAGTCCAGTGGTTCTCAAACTTTTTCCATGTCAGGCACTCCTAAACTGAGACTAGGGACCCCAAGATTTTGTACCCGGGTCCCCCATCTCATAGGATTTTTGCGTTTAGATGTTCTATTGCAGAAAGTGTATGAAACCGATGACCAAAATAGACCTACATTATTGTGTTATTTATAGGCGAGATAGAATTATAGTGAACATAAATTATCACCCTTTTGCTGGTGGTTGCCAGACAACCCCCACTTTGAGAACCACTTAGTCAATCTTTACATAACATGGTCTCATGACAGTTGGTTGCCCGCTTGTTTGCTTAAAATAGTACAATGAATAGATCAAGTTGCAATCAACCTACAGTATAACAGTCTATTGGCATTTAATACACTGCATCACAATCTCTCATTTTAAAACAAACACTAAACGTTTCTGGAGATGTGTGACATAACCTGCAGATTAGTATTACACCATTACCCTCGCCTAACAATAGCATCAATTGTTTATTCATCCATTTTAGGTATGTTAACCTCTGCTCTGTTCTTTATATAGCACGGTTACATAATGAGAAATTACGTAATCCATCTTTTGCAATACATTAGTTGGCAACTCTTTTTAAGTGATTAAGGGGTTAGTAATCCGACGGAAAATAAAGTAGTATGTGGTTGTGAGTGAATAGACTGACGCAAAACTGCTGCTCGTTTGACCCCTGAACCCTACGTGTCTTCATGCCCCAGAGCCAATGGAAAAAACGATCAACATCAGCGAAAGCGCCAAGAACAAGATCCTCACCGCTCAGGGAATCTTACTTCTGCTGTGTGTGCTGCTGCCTTCTGCCACCCTGCTGTTTAAGGTCAGAACATATAACCTCTTTGTCCCGGTCACAGTTCTGTCTACTTCACCTGACCGTTACTATCCCCTGACCTTTCCCCTGCAGGAGGTTGCGTCATTTCATACCGACTTCTCTTTTCCTCTCCCAGGCAAAGAGACTCAATGAACTGGAGAAGAGGAGGATGAAGAAGGAAGAGGAAAACATCTATGAGGTGAACGTTAAATGAGTCAGCCCCACCCCCTCTTCTTCTGAGTGTCAGAGCCATGTCACAGCAGGGAGAGGAGGATGTTGTACAATAAGCAACTGAGCAGAATGACTCAGAGAGGAGTGTGTGCCACGCCTTATCATTTCCCCGAAAACAACACCGGGATAGAGATATGCATGAACATGTTATCCCGTGCTATTCAGTGTAATAATACCACTGATTGATCTTGTGTGTTTCACTGATTGTCGTCCTCCTTATCTAACCCACCCAGGGGCTGAATCTAGATGAGTGTTGCGCTACGTATGATCAGATCCAGCACGCCCAGGGACAGAACCCCTACCAGGATGTGGGGCTCAATGTTGTGGAGGAAGAGGAGGACATCCAACTGGAGACACCTTGAAGGAAAGGAGACATAAGGAGAAATACGAAAAGTGGGGTTGAGCAGTGCTTTTGAGAGCTGACATTTGAGACAATAATATGGCTGTGCTATTCTTCAGGGATTCTGATTGAACACCCCCCCCCCCCCCCCCCCCCCCCACACACACACACACACACACACACACACAAAGGATGAGTGTTTTATACATAGCATACAGTAGTGGTTCTAGTGTCATTCAATTCAGCTTTTTTTTCTCTCCTTTCTTTTCAAGAAAGCATTTAAATGTCTTGCCTTGCTTGCAATTCCCTCATTTAACTTTCATTTGATTTGTGACACAACTAACTTGCCAGCTAGCAGCTATACCATTTGCTTGAGTGTTCTAATAATAAAGTTGTGAAAACACAATAGCATATCCCCATTTTTTTTCAGCTTGTATGGAAGAAAAAAAAGCATGTATGCATGGAATTTGTTGGGGGGTTTCGACCATTGATGGTTTCGACCACGACGCATTTTTGTGAAACCAATGGCAACGGGGGGAGGTGCTTATCGCTTTTAGAGTTTCGCGATTGGCTGTCCGCATAATAAAGCCATCATTGATTGGCTTCCTTTGTAGCGCGGGGGCGGGGCATCGCTTCCAGGCAGGTATGTATGGTAAGATCTGAAGAGGCGGTGCGTAAACAGAGTGGGTGAAGATGGCGTCGAGTAGTAAGAAGAGTGGGACTAGTAAACTTGAGAAAGGGGTGAATGGAAGGCGCTCGTCTAAACATAAAGAGGGGCCAGTGGGTGAGTTTTCTGCGCCGTTGTGTCCACGTCGTAACGGTGTTGTTGTTATAGCTTTATAGCCAGTACATTAAGGCACTCCTGAGCTGTCAGTCACCACCCGCTATGCTAACCTTTAGCAGCTAGCTGGCCTCCATAGGATTTAAAGCCGCTGTGCGTGCTACTCTCAGCTGCTTATAACGCCTTCCTTAGTTATTACATAGCAACAACAACAACATGAAAGGCCCGGTTGTTTCAAAGCTGTGTTAGGGGACATGACGTTGCCCCACCTCTTAACGTTAGCGTGTGTAACGTTAGATGTAGTAGCCAACATTTCCTAGTTGTTTTCGTAGTAGTTCGTTAGTTGTGGTAGTAACGCTAGTAATGCCATTGCAGCTTGTTGTAGTGGGCCGGTGTCATGCCGAGTTTTGCACCCCAGTCGCAAAATGCATCCCCACCTCACGGGAGCGCGTATTGTAATGATTTATATGGAAACTTCAAGCCGACTTTGGTGCTTAAAATCCGGCTACAGGTGACCTCGAGGCCTGGGGTGGGTCTCTCCTGGCTTCATGGAGGGGGATGCAAGTCTCGGCGGTTTGTACCTGCCGAGATTTGCATCCCTGTTTTTAAGTTAAAACAGCCCCAAAATGTGGTGGGGATGCAATTCTCGACCGGGGAGCAAAACTCGGTATGACACCGTCAGTGTAAACGTTGCATCCACGCTGTAATAATAACATGCATTATTTATTTCACGTTCTGCATCCCTAGTCTCAGCTGCTGACTGTGACAAGAAGCACCTGAACAGGTACTCCAAAGAGAAACAGGCTGGAGGACAGAGTGTAGATTACTGTCTGTGGTATTTTGAAGTACATTTAGGCCTAACTGTCTAGCTAGCTGCCTGCTCACACTACAATTAGTAAAGTCAGTATGACATGGAGGCAAGCCTGTGGAAAGGAACATGCTTTGTGGGGGGATGCTGGAGCCACTATATGAATCTTCTGCTGTGAGCTAAACAGACTCCCTCTGTCACTGTATTATCTCCTTTGACTAGGCCCACTGCCTGACTCCTGACTGCACTAATAGATCCAGAACAAGACCTCAAAGAGGCTCCCTCAGACATAATGATATGCTACACCTTGTTTATGCTTTTATAACACTAGGAAACCTCTTAAGTCCCTATTCTTCTGAATAGTTTGTTTAAGAGTCGACGGTTTTAACGTGACGACAAAAAACACTCTAAATGACTTCCTCTTTGCTAATACAATAGCTGACCTGAAATAAGCCTGGTTTCAAACTGTCCCCCTGACACACTTCCGTGAAAACTGTCTATATCAAGACTGATATATGAATAACAAGGTGATGGGTTTATTTCACGCACATTGCCTTTGCCAACGAGATATCTGATCTCTGACATGCTGCTGCGTGAGGTCGATATACTATCTCTCTTTTTAATCAGATCTGAAGATCTGAGATGAGGTTTTCTACTTCACCAAAGGCATTTTTAGACTAACACAGTGAAGGGATACGTGTCCTATGTGGAGGGGAGGTGCCGTTCATTGTTTCTAGTTTCCTGTTGTTCACTTTGGCCTTGTGTCAATGAAGGGAGTGTGTTTGGGACAGAGGTCACAGCCTCCAGACACTACAGAGCCCCTGCTGCTGCTGCTGGCTCTTCCACTGGGCCTGTGCACTGCTAGAGCTATTTTTATAAAGTACGCTTCCTATAGACATGACATTTGTACAGTGTCAGCCATCAGGCATGAGGCAGAGTAGGAACAGGCTTCAATAGAATCAAGAGGCATCATCCACAATCACCATCATGCCACAATTGGGGCAAGATGGTGAAATGTCACCTTTAACACTGAGGCCATTTACACCTGGCGCTAACATGCGTTTTCTGTGATCAGATTGCAATCAGATTGTGTTTTTATCACTTGAAATGCCAGGTGTAAACACCCCCAAAACGCATTGAAGAAGGATTAGCAATCTGATCGTCCAAACCACCTCCGGAGGTGGTCAGGGATGCATTGTGTACACATTGAGACCATTTACACCTGGTGTTAACATGCGTTTTCTGCCATCAGATTGCAATCAGATTGTGCTTGACCACATTAACCTGATTCCATTTACACCTGCCGTTAACATGCGTTTTCAGAAATGGTTGTCCTCTCAATCCGCATAAAGTTGCTGTATCCAGATTGAGAGGACACATTGCATTTACACTTGTGTTCAATGTGTACACAATGCATCCCCTGACCACCTCCGGAGGTGGTTTGGCTGATCAGATTGCAATCCTTCTTCAATGCGTTTTGGGGGGTGTTTACACCTGGCATTTCAAGTGATAAAACACAATCTGATTGCAATCTGATCACAGAAAATGCATGTTAGCGCCAGGTGTAAATGGCCTCATTGAACACAGGTGTAAATGCAATGTGTCCTCTCAATCTGGATACAGCAACTTTATGCGGATTGAGAGGACAACCATTTCTGCAATCTGATTGCAATCAGATTGCAGAAACCACATGTTAACGCCAGGTGTAAATGGCCTCACTATCTACTAGTCCAGGGGTGGGCAACTGTTTTTCATGGGGGGCCACATGAGAAACCCAGATTGTTGCCGGGGGCCGAACAAATATTGTCACGCCGTAACCCATGGATGGGCAACTTTGATGATAGAGAGGGCCACAAAAAAATGTCCTCGCTACCAGTTTTTGCTGAGGGCTGAACGGCGCCAGCGCGAAACATTTTGGGCATTTGAAGCCAGGTTTAGAGGAATAACTCATTTTAAATTAACAGTTGTGATGTCATTATTCAGTCTTAACCACCAATATTTGATCCTTTTCTCACGCACTCCTATGTCACCACCTGCTCTCCCTGCAGGGCTTGAAATTAACTTTTTTCACCACCTGCCAATATGGCTGCTAGATTTTAAAGTTACCAGCCAATTCGAATTTCCACTAGCCGAAATGTTTTTCTTGAAATAAACCAGAATATGAGTGGGTTATTTTAAGCTTAAGTATCAGTAAGTGGCCTGGGATTCTCAAAGCCTGTGTTGAGGGTCACACAAGAACAAAAATGCACTCTTGAAGCTAAATAAATCCAAAACCAACAAGTTAATTATTTAAATTTCTACTTCAATGTAGAACAGTCATTTCTTACACATGAGATTACTTTTAGTCATAAATATTATTGAAATATATTCCATATTCCAGACTGAAATGCTATAACAGAAGAGTATTGGCCAGAATGACATGAACATTTGGACACTTATTCAGCGGGTATCTTGCATGTTGCGTTCAGGTGCACTGTAAAAAAAAAAAAAAAATTTTTTTTTTTTTTTTTTTTTTTTTTTGCAATACCATCGCGGGCCACACAGGGGGCGCCGGCGGGCCGCATACGGCCCGCGGGCCGTATGTTGCCCGGACTTTCCCACTATTATGAGAGCATTCTCCTTTGACACAGTGAATTTGACACCCAGTAAGTGTTTTCACAGACGTTCCCTGGAAAGAGTCTGTTAAGGTTTGATAAGGAAAACACAAGAGCATCATCCGTTTTAAAGTGGTCTAGACTAGAGCTGGCACATTTTAATCATGCTTAAAGGAACACTTTTTTCAACCGGCTTTGTATCGTTACAAAATCAGTAATAATAATAATCCAAAAACTGTCAAAAGTTTTGCAGTCATTCATTTAGTTTGACAGTTATTGCGAGTTGATTTGAGCGAATTTGTGGACCACAAATGAACTCAAAACAACTCTCAAGGTCAAACTAAATGAATGACTGCACCATGCCCTAAAGACCTGTGTTAGAGCCCCATTCTCAGGAGAACAATTGGATCAATGTTGCCCCCTCGCTAAATATGCTCCAAAACAGCCACTTTACTTGTGTTAATAATACCGTAAATTCCGGACTATAAGACGCACCGGTGTATAAGCCGCGGGACCAAAATTGACTATTTTTTTCTTCTATAAGCCGCACCGGACTATAAGCCGCGGGTGTTTTGATGTTTAATTACCATATGAAAGGGTTCGTGCACAGAGAGGAATGTCGGGAAAGAGATCGCTGTTTGGGGAAGCTCCCATTTATTAACATTTCAACAAAACAAAACAAAAGTCAGGTCACTAATCCCCAGACAAAATCACACAACAATAGGCTACCGTATATGTGCAGCAAACCTGTAACCAGAGAAGTCAAGTCACTAATCCTCGTCTTCCTCTTCTTCCTGCGTACTGAAACCACCAAAGTCCTCATCTTCAGTGTCGGAAACGAACAGGTTCAGGGTGGCTTCGTCAACCACTCTCCTCTCTCCTTCAGGTGCCATGGCACGAGTCCGATACCTCACGAGTCCGACACCTCACGAGTCCGAAAAAAGAGGCTAACTTCCCCCAGACCCTAACCCAAAACCTAACCTCTCCCACCCCCACGCCTAAACCTAACATCCCCCAGACCCTAACCCAAAACCTAACCTCTCCCACCCCCACGCCTAAACCTAACCTCCCCCAGACCCTAACCCAAAACCATGAGGTGTCGGACTCGTGAGGTATCGGACTCGTGAGGTATCGGACTAGGGGGCAGTCCCCGTGGCGTCATCCTCTTCATCCCGCAGCAGTCCAGCGTTTTGGAACCCGTTGGTAATTGTGGATGTTTTCACACTCCTATAATATTCCGTGATCTTCCTTTGTGTGAATTCGCCGAAGTTTGTGATTTTCTCCTGATAGTCGGGAGGGAGTTGTTCAGTAGTTCTCCCCCGGACGGACAGTCCCTTTTGCCCAGGTTACGCGCGGCTGCTCTGTTTGATCGGCGGCTGCTCTCTTTTAATGCGAGATTGACTGCTTTCAACTTGAAAGCTGCCTCGTGTGAATTTCTGCGTACCTTCCCCATGGTAAGTGAGAGTGTTGCTTCTACTGCTCGTCTTGTTGTGAATATTCCTTGGTCTTCCTTTGTGTGAATTCGCCGAAGTTTGTGATTTTCTCCTGGTAGTCGGGGGAGGGAGTTGTTGCCCGAGTGGCCGTTTGCTTACCGTAATTACCATATGTAAGTGGTCACGCACAGAGGGGATTGTCGGGAAGAGATGGCTGTTTGAGGAAGCTCCCATTTACCGTATTACAACATTTCAACAAAACAACATAACACAACACCACCGTTGTTTATTTTTACAGTGCACACAGTGTCCGCGGTGTGGTGAAAAGAGGGCAAGAGAGGAAATTAAAACAGAAGTGGATTTATAGTTAGAAAGAGTGCTAAAAAAGAGAGATTTTTTTTTTTTTTTTTTTTTTTTTCTGAAAAAATCCATAGATAAGACGCACCGTTATATAAGCCGCAGGGGCCAAAAAACGGGAAAAAAGCCGCGGCTTATAGTCCGGAATTTACGGTACTTGTTCAAACCAAACGCGCTCATTGGGTGTTTTTGTTTTTCTCTGTGTGTTTCCATGAGTGGGTGAGGAGTCAGCTCCCCATGCTGTGGTACTGTGTGATCCACCAACTAGTGTAAATAAGGCTATTTTGAAAACAACACACACACACACACACACACACACACACACACACACACACACACACACACACACACACACACACACATACCAGGGTGGGAATTGCATGGTTTTACTTTTAGGGCACAAGGCCACATGCCCGGGCACAAAGGCCGATCTATTGTCATCATGAAGGAAGACAGATGTTTCTGAAATGTGTGTTAAAGGAGAATTACCTTTTTTTTTTACCTGCAGCCCTCTCCTCACATTAATTATCATCTGACGACTCACCCAGTGTTCTCCGCAGCGTTTTTGTCCGTCTTAGGCGTTGTTTTGAGATCAATAGTGTGCAAGCCAGTTCTAGAATGGAGCTCCGTGGGGGCCACGTGGCAGCGTGCTTTTCATCCATATAAATAGACAGTTTTATTCCAGTTTTTGACGCATATCGTCAGAATCTGATCCCTAAGGAACCATCAGACTGCTAATTCTTCCCCGGGCTCTTTTCAGCGGTAGTTACAGGCATCCCATTTCCGCCTGTCGGGTCAGTGAGACCAAATCTCGTCAAGTCAGTCCACAGGCCAGCGGCAGGAAAGTCTCGCGGGACTTGACGAGAGTTGTGTCTCACTGACCTGACAGGAGGAAATGGGATCCGGGAAGAATAGAGGGAGAATGGAGAATGGAGAATGGAGGGGCTCCATTCTCCATTACTCCAATAGCAGTCTGGTTCTTTAAGGGATCAGATTGCGACGATATGGGTCAAAAACGGGAATAAAACTATCTATTTACATGGATGAAAAGCACGCTGCCATGTGGCCCCCATGGAGCTCCGTTTTAGGACTGGCTTGCACACTATTGATCTCAAAACAAAACGCCTAAGATGGACAAAAACGCTGCGGAGAACACTGGGTGAGTCGTCAGATAATAATTAATGTGAGGAGAGGGCTGCAGGTTAAAAAAAAACGAAATTCTCCTTTAAAATGAGCCAACTACCGTACACATATAGGGCAGGTTACATTAAACTAAGACCTAGAGATGCTCCGATCAGCTTTTTTGAGGCCGATCACCGATCACCGATCACCACGTCAAATCCATCAATTCAAGCCTTCTATTTATTGTGTCGCATTATTCATATATTTAATTATTCTTAACAACATCGACATTGTATATTAAGTATTAAAATTAGGAGATGAGAAAGTATCATGAATTGACAACCGTTTTATTATTATTTATTACAGAGTAGACTGTATACTGTAGCTTTCCTGTGGAAAAATAAATAGTCTTATAAAACAAAAAATATTATACTATGTACACAACATGTGCACCAACACAGCTTGGAACATGTCTGTGAAAGCTGCAGCGATAGCCTCCGCGGTGTGTGACCCAGAAAACTCTTGTGAGTGAAGTACAACTTTGTTCAGGTCGAACTTTTCATCAATAAACTGCGCAGTTAGGCTCAGCATGGACATAGGACAGACACTCGAACTCCAAATGTCAGTGGTGAAGCTGATTGACGTGGTGTTGTCTTTCATAAGGCTCTCGATGTGCTTGTACACAATTTGGTATAATTCCGGCAGGCAAACGTCAGTTAAATATTTACGTCCTGGCAGCGTGTAACGTGGATCCAAGCAGGACATGAGGCGTTTGAACCCGAGGTCTTCCGCAACAGACAGCGGCTGCTGATCAAGACATATGAATTCCATTAGCTTTGCATTTATTTCTTTTCATTTCTTGCTGTCGTTGCTGTAGGGTTGCTGTCGTTTCAATGTCTCTGTTACAGTTAGCTGAGTGAGTGGCGTTTGGGTTGCTGCACGCTCTTTCGCTGCCTTAGCGCTCGCCAACTTTGTAAACTCCTCAAATTCCTTGACGTGGGAAACCTTCAAATGTCTTATGAGGTTCGTAGTGTTGAAACTCTTCTGCTGCGTTCCTCCACGCGGTATCTCCTTTGAGCACACAATGCAAACGGCAAATTTGTTGTCCTTCTCCAACAAGTTGTAAAATTGCCAGACAGGCGACGCCATGTTAGCTGCTGTGCTGTTTGTTCTCGCCCAAGCTGCTTTCGCTATAGAGAGAGTGCAACTTCCAAACACTTTTTCGCCACTACCACCACCACGCCCCCTAAGGAAACTTGGGAGCCAATGAAGCTTCATGACACGGAGAGACAGCCAATCACAAGCTGCCCTTTAGGAGACCGGAAGAATACTACTTGGCAGCCTGGGAGTGCACTATCTCTATATTGAAACGTCTCTGGTAGTAGTTCTTGCAGATTTTGTGTCATTCTGATCGGCCTTGTTTGATCGGCACTTTTGATAACTCCGATCAAAGCCGAAAAAGGCCAAATCGGCCGATTCCGATCAAGTGCCGATCGATCGGAGCAACTCTACTAAGACCAGATGCTTTTAAAGCAACTGACAGTAGCAGGCTGGTAGCAGGGCACTGCCAAGGTCAGAGGTCAGGGCACTGCCAAGGTCAGAGGTCAGGGCACTGCCAAGGTGGCCTTAGGGATCTCAGGGCATCACGGCCAGAGGGAGGGGCAATGGAGGCCCTCCGTGTAATTCCCACCCTGACACACACACACACACACACACCCACCTGACACACACACACACACACACACACACACACACACACACCCACATGACACACACACACACACCCACCTGACACACACACACACACACACACACACACACACACACACACACACACACACACACACACACAGACAGACACACACACAGCTCAACCTATGGGTGCTGGCTCTACATGCAGTCCCATACATACAGAGACTGAGGGCTAATGTACACACCGCCTCTGGAAGTTCTGGAACAGATGCGGTACGGCCGTGAACAGACCCACACTCATGTCATCTGTCAGACGTATGAAGCGGGATCTGACAGAAATCGAACATGTGTGTGATTTTTCCTTACCGCACGTATCGCCCATCAATTAACACGGGCGAGAGTCGATCCGCCCGTTTTACCGGATCCGCAACGCAGCCGTAACACATCTGGTGTACATGTCATGGCCTGTAAAGGTTTATGCACAACTGGGGCATGTTTTGCATCCCCAGCAAAGCAATGATGCACATTGGCACTGGCATAGATATTTGACTGCTAATTTGTCTACCCCCCCTCCCCCACTTTTGATAAGGAATGAGACTGCTTGTTTATTGAAATATTTTGATCGTCCCATCATATCTCTCCCACACAGTGCCACTGTCTCTCTGAATGAACACTGCCAGTTAGGTTGAAGGTCACTGGGAGTTGCAAGCTGAACAGCCAATAGCAAAATAGGTTGCTGCTGTCAGAGGGGAGAAAGTGAACTGGGTCGAGGTTGTCTTCAGTGGTGCCTTTAAAAAGCAGCTAGGGGGAGAGATCCACTGTACAGGACAACGCGTTGCCTCTGAGTGCGGTCGGTCGGGTACGACAGACTGATCTCTCAATACCCCATCTCCTTCCTCTCTGCTACCCCTCCCTCCTGTCTGTCTCTCACTGTCCTCCTGTCTCTCACCTCCCTCCTGTCTGTCTCTCACTGTCTTTCTTTTTCCCCTCATTGCTGCCGTGGAAGCCAGGAGACAGACAAGGACAGAGACTTGAACTCGGACGCCGGTAAACACTTTATTTTTTACTCTTCCTCCAGCTTGTTTCCAGTAGTTAGTATTCATGTTTAGCAGCTACGCTATGCCGGCAACAGCCTGCTTGCTTGCTACTAAGCCTATACAAACACACACTCCTGTCTCATGAGGCCATGCAGGATTGTGTATGCTGCTGGTGTTAGTGTTACACATGGTTCATCTTTAATGTGTGGAGAGAGACCAGGTGTTGCTGTTGTGGTCAGTGGGGTTATGGTCAGTGGGGTTATGGTCAGTGGGGTTATGGTCAGTGGGGTTATGGTCAGTGGGGTTATGGTCAGTGGGGTTATGGTGACCACTTCACTCAGTCATATAGGAAGGGTTGATGCTGAAACATCTCTCAAGCCCAATTGATGCTTCGTCTGCCGACACTTTTGAAACGGTCGCCGACAGAAATGAGGACTTGAGTCGACACTTTCAAGTGTGGGCGAGCAGCAGTGATCTGCTACCTGGTGAAATGTCTAGTGTCGCTGACTACGTCACGATGTGTCGCGCAAGTCTGATTGGCTATATAGACGGCACGCGCGCTCGACTTCCTTGTTTTGGTTTTCACTCGATTGAAATGAACGAACATGTCCCCGCTATTTTTATCAGCCTGTCCTTGATGTATGACTTTGTGAAAATCACAAAGAACGTCGTGACCAATTTCCCAGAGAGAGAGGAGGTGAGTTGTGTGGTTGTGTGTTGTTTATATGCGGCTGCAGTCGAGTACGTTACATCTTGCCTCCGAGGTGGTTTCACCGTGCGTTCCGTTCCCTCTCTTCTCTTGACTGTCTGCTGCGCCAGGTCGGAAGCTGACTCACAACCATCAAAATGCTCGAGCGACATCACTGATGACATCACTCACTGATAACATCACTGATGATGACATCACTCACTGATGACATCAGTGTCACAGTGTCTGTCACAAATTGCTGCCTGGTATAATAGGTGTCGCCTAGTTTGCCAGGCAGCTGGCGGCCTAAATCCGAAGTCTGAAGTGGGTGTACGGGGGCGAATTTGTTCCCTCTTGTGTGCAGCTAATTATAGCTACTTGGCTTGTGACAGAAACAGACAGGGGGACAATACCTTGTAAATAGAGAGAGGGTGGATAAGTGACATGAAGGGAAGCCGGCATGCCACCATGTTGCTGAGTGGATTATAGAGACACTGCGTAACACGTCATCATTCAGAAGCCACGCCCAAAACGGGGCGAAACAGAAACCCCCCTCCAATCCTGGCGTTCTCCTATGTCACGTGCATGGTTGCGTGGTGCACAAAAAGATTGTATATACGGAAGATGAACACTCCAACTTACTTCCTGACAGCTAGATCCACATTTTTCTTCTTGCCAATTCTCAATGGCTTCTTTGTTTTCCTCGGGAGTACAAAAAAAACGTTAACTGGCGATTTTTGACATTTGTTGTCTGCGCAGCCCCACCACATAACAGCTTTTAACTAGTGTACAGGCATCCTCTCCCGTCCGACTCATTAGCCAATGAACAGCCAGGAATGGGTCTCGCGCTACTTTTGCATGCTAAAATAAAGCTGATAATGTACAATTTGTTTCAAGGGGGGGAAAACCCTTTCAAAGTACAACACAAACTGTCTATTTTGCTGCAACTCGACAGTGCTGCTTTTTTTTACTCAAGAGTTCCAGGACCTTACTTCCTGGAAAACTGGTCCATTGGAGTGAATGGAGATGTCGGAACTCTTCTATTATACGGCTCTGCTTTTAGCTATGTTTGATTCAAGGTAAATGACGCTGGTGTGTGGAAATGAACGGGGCTCTTCCCCCGTGATGGGCGTGGCCTATTTCATGCAGTGTCTCTATAGGCCAAAGTTTGGGCTATTGGAATATGGTTGGAAGATTTGGGTGTGGTGGTGTTTGTAAAGTGCCATGGGGAAGGAACAGACACCACGTCAACAGCTAGGCAGCCGGGTGTGATGCAACAACAAGCCTCACTGCATCAGATCATCATATTCATAATGTCGCCATCACGTTTTGAACACAGTCCAAGGAAGCCTACAGTTAGGGGCCCTTTACACGAGGACAGTTTCTGGAAGAAACTACACAATAGCGTTTCTTTCACACCTTTTCCTTCACACCTTCTCCCTGTTTACATGAGCGCTGTTGAATTTTTAAAACGCCATAATGTACATGCCAGGTCGCTAGGTGGCAGTGTGATCACCTTATTCTTTGCCCATACAAGGACGCTTACTGCATGACGTCATTTCGTAATCATCTTATCGGTTTTAAATGCGGAAGTAGAGTACACTTTCCGCAGTCATTTAGACTTGCCAAAAAGCTTTTTTCAAGCTAAAAAAAACCCCCAAACTGTTAAAGTTTTAATATTTGTCGGGTGAGAATGTAACATATATGTGACCAGTTTATCAGAATAACGCCTTTTGGAAATCTTTAACGAGCAGCGAGGACCGGGAGCGCTGACTGTGATCTGTCACCCTACTGCTACTGGCAGTGAGAAAACACTGTCGACGTGCTTTTGTAACTAACATTAAATGCCGACCGGGTAACAGCCATCGGCTCCTCGCAGCAGTAACGTTATGAACATGTCACTGAAGTTGGCCGCAGTGTAGCTTAATTCTGAGTGTTGCCAAACTTCATTCATACTGACGTTTTATTTGGTTGCCAACTCGCGCACGGCATCGCGTGTGTCGCGTGTGCAGGCACGTCAGAGTTTCTGAAATGTGCCGTTCCAAAGCGATTACATGGAGCGCTCAGCAGGGAGCGTCACCAAGAATTTCACTCTGGAGGGTGGTTTTAAAATGTGTCGTTTCCTAAGCGCGAATTCGCCGTCGCCGTCTTAACGGGAGGCACTAACGATAAAATAATTCCCCGTTTCCATAGGAAACCGTCCTCATGTAAAGTGCCCCTTAGTCTGACTCAACAGAAGTAGGCTGCGGGTATCAGCTCTGCCATCGCCGACGACCATTTCACTCAGACTTCCCTGCCCGTTCCACTTCCGGTATCGGAGTATTTTCAAAGTCCCAGTCACTATGTGAAACAACAACCTCGGAGCTAGCAGCCGACACTGAAAATAACAAGTTTTATATAGATAGTTTTTTTTTTTTACTGTCTTATGTGGCATTTTATTTTGTGGAAATTTTGCCGTTTGGCGGTTCCACCGAAACAACTTGTGTTCTGCTCTAGAATCCCCAAACCTGTAGTGTCCAAAAATGCTTATTAAATGTGTGTGCTGTGCGAAGCTACGCAGACGTTGAAATCAGATCGGAGCCATGAGCCTTTCAATCCAGCAACATGTTGGCTGTCGCACACGGAGCAGGTTTGAGCTTCATTTGGAAACACTGAAACGGCATGATGTGTTTTTTTGCTCGCTCATTCACATCGACTATTTATATAATAATAATCTGTCACGCTGGCTTTCTGTCTCTGTCCTCCTCATGCACTCACTGAGCTGGCTGCTTCACGGAGCTCTGGAAGGGGGTGGGGGACAATCCGCTCCTGCCACTAGGGCTGGGGGTACACTTACCTGCAGGTAGGAGGAGGATCGCGGGAGTGCGCAGAGCTCACCAAAACGTGTTCGCACATACACCACCATCCGGATGCCCTCTAGATGACTCCCGAATTCCAAGGCATGTGTGAAAGCGGAACCCAGAGTCTATTTTCATTTAAAAAATAGACTCTGGGAGGGCAGCCCTACCGTTTTCTCCAGCTTCCTGTACAGAGCGCCTCTCCTGCCACGTCACTTCCTTTTCCGCGTCCGTGCTCCACTGTTTACAGTCTGAATAGCAACTTGCACCACGACTTTACACTCATTTTCCACTGTTATAAGACGAGTTGACGTCTTCTATGCAGTGTTTAGCCGAAATGGACTCGGGAAAGGAAGTGACGGTGGCTTTTCCGTCACTTCCCCTTTCCTTTTCCCGAGTCCATTTCGGCTATTCAGTAATAACGTTAAAACTGCATAGAAGGGAGGTACGGTGGCGCAGTGGTAAGCGCTGTCGCCTCACAGCTCGAAGGTCCTGGGTTCGATTCCCACCTGGGACGCTGTGAGCGCTGAAGGAATGCGTGCCCGTCCGCATGTCCTCGAGTGCCCACCCGTGCCCGGGTGCGGTCGTCAAAAGGGCCTTTCTGTGTGGAGTTTGCATGTTCTCCCCGTGCCTCCCGGGGGTTTCCCTCATATAGGAACCCCCTTCACCAAAACATGCAATATCCTGGTTGCTAATGTGGTTCCTCCTCTGGTCGTTAAGGGCGCCTGTTCGGAGGGAGGGGAACTGGTTGGAATAGCGTGAACCTCCCACGTGCTATGTCCTACCGGTGAAGCTTCCCCTGTCAGGTGAAAAGAAGCGGCTGGCTAACTGCCCATGTCTCGGAGGAAGCATGGAGCCAGTTTCGGCTCTCCCCAGATCAGCAGAGGGTGGAGCAGCAACCAGGATAAATAAATTAAATTAGCACTAATGGGGGATAAAAAAATCGGGGGGGGGGGGGGGGGGGGGGGGGGGGGGGAAACTGCATAGAAGACGTCAACTCGTCTCACAACAGTGGAAAATGAGTGTAAAGTCGTGGTGCAAGTTGCTATTTAGACTGTAAACAGTGGAGCACGGACGTGGAAAAGGAAGTGACGTGACAGGAGAGGCGCTCTGTACAGGAAGCTGGGAAAACAATAGGGCTGTCCTCCCAGAGTCTATTTCTCAAATCAAAATAGACTCATCCAGTCAGGAGGCACTGTCTCTCTCTTAACCAGCTTCTCTCTGCTTTATGGTGTATCTGCCTCCTCCTCTGTCGTCTGTCTCTCAGCACGTATACAGTAAATGTGGTGGAATTGAGCCATAAGTAGCAGCCAGGGCGCAGGCCATTGTTGTGGAAATAAAGCTCTCAGGTGACCTCTCAGCCTCAGGGCTCATTATACTCGAGCAAGGCTCCGCGAGGTGGAGCTCCGCGAGTCACCGTGTGGACCTCGCGCTGGAGCAGATGCTTTTATACTCAGAGGTGATCAGCTAAGTGATCAGCATGTATTGTACAATGGTAATATAGTGAGAACAGCCCATGAAAAAGTTGCAATGAAACGCTATTATGTGCAGTACTGAGTGCGCTTTCACTCTCAAATGACCCCACATCAGCACATGAATGAATCACCAAACTTGTTTTTACTGAATAGCCGTTTCAGTTCTCAGCCCTGATAGCCTACTCTGTGCTGCTTTTAATCTCTCTCAATCATGCTCTCAACACAACACATTTACTTGGTGAAATGACTCAAAACGAACAGTTGCAAATCAAAGTTTATAGCCTACCACATGGGTCAAGAAATGTGGTGAAGACACAGCTCAGTGTTCAGGGCTCAGTGGCTCGAAAGCGGCCATGTTTGGAGAGAAGCCGTGCGGAGGTCGCGCTGTGAGAAGAATCTTCAGGTACGCGGTGGGCGGCCTACGGAGGTCGCGCCCAAACACATTGACTTCATTTGACGCTTGCGGCCCTTGCTCCTCGCCCGCGCTCCTTCGCGGCACAGCGAGTATAAAGCAGGCTTCAGTCAAGCACCAGGACACAATCTAACAGCAGGGAGCTAGGAGGGACATGGTCATGTTTCATGGGGCAGAGATGACAGTACAGAAACACACAGTCTATGCGAGGTCTTCTAATACTTCCTTTGGGACTCTTGTATAGAGACACTGCGGAGCACGTCATCGTTCAGAAACCACGCCCAAAACGGGGGAAAACACAAACTCCCATCCAATCCTGGTGTTCTCCTATGTCGCGTGCATGGTCGGGTGTTGCACAAAAATATCGTATATACGGAAGATGAACACTCCAACTTACTTCATTGACAGCAACATCCACATTTTTCTTCTCGCCAATTGTTGTCTGCGCAGCCCCACCACACAACAGCTTTTAGCTATGTTTAATTCAAGGAAAATGACGCTGGTGTGTGGAAATGAACGGAGCTTTTCCCCCCGTGATGGGCGTGGCCTATTTCATGCAGTGTCTCTATTGGTGAGAGTGTGTTGTTAGTGTGTTGCAGCTAATCGGTGTTTGTTCCCAGCAGCATGCCATGACCCGGCCTCTGCTTCCTCCTGTTCCGTGCATGTCTCGTCTGCAGAGATCGTGGTGGATTTGGACTGTTTAGCCCCGGATTCACATCATTTAATTTCAGCGTTTAAATCAATGAGCCTGAGTGCTATGGAAGGGGGGGGGCATTAGTTATTTAGGAGTAAGAGAACATGATGTATAGGATATATTCAATGACACCGGCGCTTGGTACACTGTGTACATTCTGATTACAACTATAGGTGTGGTGCTGCATAGGGATCAGCCTGCTCCCTCTTATGTTGCCCTGGCTGCCTTCTCCACTAGTGAAAAACTGTTGACACTAAAGGCAACTTTAAGGATGTGTGTCCTGGTCGCTGCAGGGCACCTGTTTGGGGGGGGGGGGGGGAACTGGGGGGGGGGGGGGGGTAGCGTGATCTTCCCACATGCTACGTCCTGCAGGTTGAAACTCCTCACTGTCTCACCTCAAGAAGCGGCAGGCGACTGCACATGTGTTGGAGGCAGTCGTCCACAACACTCCCCAGATCGGCAGAGGGGGCGGAGCAACGACCAACGACCCCCTCTGCCGATCTGGGGAGTGTTGTAGGCGGGGGATAAAGAATAGAGCCCGACCGATATATTGGTCCACCGATATTATCGGCCGATATTGGCCAATAACCGATATATCGGTATCGGCCAATATGTTGGCCGATATTGCCGATATTTTTTAAGTTAGTTTATATGTTGTGTATATTTGATCTTTTTTCTTAACTCAAGTTATATTTTATATTTGTTCTAATGTGTTTTTCTACTTCTAGTTATTTATAATTATTAAATCCCCAGTTAAGTTTACTGTTTCATTGCATTGATGTCATTTTGGACAATGAAGTTTATTGGTAAGCTGTAAAATATCCTGCCTACATTACATATCTCAAGTCATGTCAAGTCATATCTTTGTCAAGTATTTGATATTTGAGGCATCATTGCAAAAAATATATAATGTGTATATATAATATAAGAATATCGGCCGATATATCGATATCGTAATTGTTTTACTCCCTAATATCAGCATCGGCATCGGACTCAAAAATCCAGTATGGGTCGGGCTCTAATAAAGAACATTGATGCATTTAGGGAGCAGCAGAGGGACATTAGTAGAGATATGAGTTAATATAACACACAAACCATTTCTGTCTCCTTCAACCTTCTCCTCGCCTCTCCTCTTCCTTTACCTGCTCACAGTGATGGACACCAAGGCGGTGTTTGCAGCCGTGTACGGCGTGTGCGAGGAGAACGCCACGTTCTTCTCAGGAGGAGCCAAGGGGGCCCAGGGAGACGCGGCGCGGCGCCTGGTGGACGCCATGACTCGGATCCAGGAGCACGCGCGCAGCTTGGAGCCCGTCGTCACTGGCATGGCTGCCATCTACCACCACTTTGACTTTGACCCACACATACCTGCCAATGGCTACCGCTCCCTGGTCAAGGTAGGTGACGTGTCGTGTGCTTGAGTTAGTGCTTTCAACCAACCATCACTTTTTGTAGACGTCTCTTCCAGACAGTGCATGTTTCACTGGGGGTAACTTTGATGATAGAGAGGGCCACAAAAAATGTCCTTGCTACCAGGTTTTGCTGAGGGCCGAACGGCGCCAGCGCGAAACATTTGGTGCATTTGAAGCCAGGTTTAGAGGAATAACTCATTTTAAATTAACAGTTGTGATGTCATTATTCAGTCTTAACCACCAATATTTGATCCTTTCCTCACTCACTCCTATGTCACCACCTGCTCTCAGGGCTTGATTTTAACTTTTTTGACCACCTGCCAATATGGCTGCTAGATTTTAAAGTTACCAGCCAATTAAAATTTCCACTAGGCAAAATGTTTTTCTTGAAATAAATCAGAATATGAGTGGGTTAATTTAAGCATAAGTATCAGTAAGTGGCCCGGGATGATCAAAGCCTGTGTTGAGGGTCATACGAACAAAAATGCAGTCTTGAAGCTAAATAAATCCAAAACCAATGAGTTATTTGAGTTATTTAAATTTCTACTTCAATGTAGCCTTTTAGTCATAAAGATTATTGAAAGATATTCCATATTCCAGACTCAAATGTTATAACAGAAGTGGAGTATTGGCCAGAATATGACATGAACATTTGGACACTTATTCAGCGGGTATCTTGCATGTTGTGTTTAGGTGCACTGTGTGTGTTTTTTTTTTTTTTTTTTTTTGCAATTCCATCGCGGGCCACACTGGTGGCGCCCGCGGGCCGGACGTATTTTGCCCATGTGTGGCTTGGAGTCAAAGGGGTGTAAGTGCAACTACTTGATAGTTGATGCTACTAAAATATATACTTAGCTGTATTTTTCCTGTTGAATAGAATTCAACATACATTTAATTGGTTGTCTTATTATTTTGTTATTATTTTATCCATTTGATGATATACTGTAAGAGCTCTAATGTGAAGATATTGACTTTTGAATAAATGTCACTTAGGCCTTGGCCACACTGATCCGTCAGAAAATGGACAGAATTATTGAACGGACAGATGTCTGTCCGATACATGAGAACTGAGTCTACGTCAAACCCCTCGCCGAAAGCACCGGGGCTGCTCCGCGGCCGACGAGCCTGCCTGCGCAGCCTGCGTGCAGCTCCTTGGAAATGTGACTCGATGCAAATGATATGAACAGCGCGAGTATAATATAATGTAGATCATGTGCAGATAACCGGAGAGGAGTATATGCACTACATTCTCCCCTTGGACTAACTTCTAGTCACTGAAATCCTAGTGAAATCACACAGTTTTACTAATTTTGCTGGGGAATCCCTTATAGCCTCGTTCACCGCCTCGGCCGCCATCTTCTTTGAAAAGTTGAAACAAATCTCGGAACGCCTCCTCTCGAGACCTCGACTCTGATTGGCTAAACGGACAGTGACTATCCGACCATCCGATACGTCCATCCAGAAAATGTTCATCCCTCTTCAACTTTCTGTCCATCAAAACGTATGCAAATCTTCTGGATACGTACGCTTCTGAGTGCTCCACGGACAGTCGGGACAGCTGTCATTGAAAATGAATGGAAGTGAACAGAGAAATGAACGCACACGGACAGACACCACGGATCAGTGTGGCCATGGCCTTACTCCGTTGGGTCACATGACGTGCAAATGCAGAAAATGTGTTTCCATTACACTTTTGCGATATAACTGCTATATCGACACGTCTGAAAAACCACCTCATGAGAGCGCAAAAACTTTCTGCGATATTTGGGAGGTTTTTCGAAATGTACATGTTTCCATTACCCGATTTTTATTGCGATATTTTGGTTTTGCGCATTTCTGAGGGGTAATGGAAACACAGCTGAAACACCATGATCCTCGGTGGCAGCAGTCCACCACTATTGAATGAATCAAGCGGATTAGCCTCTCCATTTCCACATTTTATAAACCTTCTCATTCCCACACTGCCGCTCTGACTAATGTCTAACACCCTGCTGAAGCTTACCACACTCATCTTAATTATGATTGTTTTTTGAACAGACGCAGAAGATACTCTTCTTTAATGACTACACAATTAAGGAACTAAGATTTGCTTTTCCATAAACTGTGAAATGACAATTTAAGATTACTTTTCCAATACGATATGCATTCATTTTGGAATTCATTACTCAGAGTTCATCATTCCTCTAAAATATCGAGCATCCGTTTTGTAAGTGTTATCCTTTTGTTTACCAGGGATTTATTTTTTCATGGGTTTAATTTTGTATCATTAGTCATTTTGTAGTCGTGTGTCATGAAAATGGTGGTTTTCTCATTTTGTAACAAAAGTCACCCATTTCTATGAATATTATTGAACCTCTCCCCCCCCCTCCTCTTTTTCCAGGTGGTGCGTTGCTGCCTTCTCCACATCATCCACAAGGGGCGCTACATCACCACCAGCCGCCGCAGCATCTTCTTCCGGGCGGCGCACAACGCGGCGGAGATGGAGGCGTACTGCAGCGCCCTGTGCCAGCTGCGCGCCCTGCTCTACCTGGCCCAGCGCCTGCTGCACGACAACAGCCACGGCAACCTGTTCTTCCAGGAGGAGAGCGGCATCAGCCAGAGCTTCGTCCGAGAATACGCCTCCATGCACAAGGGCTGCTTCTACGGCCGCTGCCTGGGCTTTCAGGTGGGGGGACATGTGTGTGGAGCACGGGCGATGGTGGGAGGGGGGGGGATGTGTGTGGAGCACGGGGGATGGTGGGGGGGATGAGGCAGAAAAGAGGGAACAGGGGGAGGTTGGACTGCGTGGGGTTTCAGATGTGACGTATTGGGAAGAAAGAAAGGGAGGTAATATTGTCATGCGCGATTATACGTTGGTGCACTGGCTGCACGTGCAACCCCTAGTGGCCAGATTTTTTTTTTTTTTTTTTACCTTTTATTTATACAGGGGGAGTCTCACTGAGAGCAATGCTCTCTTTTTCAGGAGTGCCCAGTTCAGAATGTGTTGTCATATCCTACTATAGCATTCAGTGTCTCCTATACAGTTATCTATTTGTGGAGGTACACCACAATAGATTTTGAGCACCACAATAGATTTTGACTGCCACATATTAATTTCAAGTAGTTGACTGCAAACACCTGCTTTAGGAGCCCACTAGATGGTGCTCTGAGGCCCACCAGTGGGCCACGGTTCAGTGGTTGGGAAACACTATCATGCAGATAGAATAGGCTATATAAGGAGACAATTATTTTTTCATCACTGTAAAGCCACAGCATAGTGAGGAGGATATTCATGTGATGTGTGTAGTTCTTCATATCTACTAGCCTCTTCATTTTGCTCTGAGAGTGCCCCAGATTAATGCATTTTATTTTAAAATTTACGGAAATCACAAAAAGTGTGGACCAAAGCAGCTCAAAAGGCAATAGTATACAAAGTGAAAAAAGGTGGAGCTACTTGGAGTTTTAAGGCAATATTTAATACGAAGTAATATATCTGTGTACAAGCAGTTACAAAACAGAATATATCTTCAATATACTACGTGCAAACAAAACGCAATTTACAAAATGTCTTTATCCAGGGGGGCCCCAGCCCCCCCCGGACACCCCCCTATCGGAGTAATATTGACTTCTGGGTGGTGCAACCCCTGTTTGGAAAGTCTACAATCGCCTATGAATATTGTCATGCCCTAGGGACACTTCTGCAAATGAGGGCGGATAGAAAGACATCGACCTTCTGTAATGAAACATTTTGCAACAATACAGAAGACAAGTAACTCAAATCAGTATCACCCTAGTCTCGGCTCCCAGACGTTTGGTGAGCTGCGCCACCAAACGTCTGGGAATTTCACTGTCAGAAACTGTCTCTCCGAGCCCGGCGAGAACGGCCGGCAGCAGACACGCCTACATTTATTATTAGAATTTTATTTGGTAGCGGCAATGCCATTTATCATAGTCCTAACACAGAGCATGAAGCTGATATGCTCCAAACAAAATTTATAGCTGTGGTTTATTTTACAATAATGTTTCCTACCCGGAAGTGGTCCGCTTGCTACTGTGAGTCATCAGCAGGCTCTGTAACGTTAGCCTCGGGAGTCTGGCTTATCGCTGGGGGAAAGACCTCTAGCCGCCGGGGCCGGATGAAACACGTCCTATTAACAGGTTATGTTTGTTTCTAAGTGATTAATATGTTTCTCCGCAAATGCAACAATGTTTTGCGAGACACCCGTTCTGCATGAGAACTGCCCCCAGAAAGCAGGCCCGCCCACAACACTCATGATTGGTTCTCCGATGCAAGGCTTCCAACAGCGCCACCTAACGTTATGCAAAGATTTAAATAGTAATATTCTCAGTCTTACAGGAGTGAAACGGATTAAGACTGAGGGCTGAGTCTAGTATCACCCTAACACTCATCAGTTCCCACACACACTTACACATACACAGAAACAGCTCGATCTACTATTATCTACAGTGCCAGAA
Organism: Poromitra crassiceps; assembly: GCF_964638095.1. Lineage (NCBI taxonomy): Eukaryota > Metazoa > Chordata > Actinopteri > Beryciformes > Melamphaidae > Poromitra > Poromitra crassiceps. The sequence continues at coordinate 9,806,137 of NC_139640.1, read as the reverse complement.
GCCTGCACAGGTACAGTTATCATTTAAATGCACCCTAGGCCTTTCTTTGTGAAAAATACATGGACTACACCCTAATGCATGCAGAAGCCACGCCTCTTAGGCCATGTTCACATTACAGGCAAATCTGATTTGCTGATAAAGTCATTAATCATCATTATCTTGATTGGTTTCCCAAATCTGATTTGGGAGTGTGTCTGCACTGCCACAAATCTGATTCTCAAGTCGGATCATGTGTGTCCAGACCTAAACAGCCTATCTGCATGGGTTGCTATGGTAACGACGTGGGCGTCAGTAAATACGTACGTTGGTGACGTGGTTTTCCTGCGCAGAAGCATTTGATGACGAGTTGCGAGTGACGTTCAAATCAGATTTGGTGGATCTGCGCGTCCGCACTGAAGTCACATCAGTCGAAAGCAGATTGGAAACTACCTCCATATGTGGTTTGGGACAAGTGTTACAAATCAGACTTGGAGCGTCCAGACTCATAAAACCAATCTGGATGAAGTCACTAAAGTTCACAAATCAGATTTGGCCTCCTAGTCTGAACATGGCCTTAGCATTGCCACAGGGCCTACAGGACTCGTGCACCCTCACCTTGTTGCTGCGGATCTTTGCCTAACAGAAAATTCAATCATGTTTGTTTATTAGTACAGCACTCCAAGAATGAAGCTCCTCTCACAGACAATCTCACATGGCTTATCACGTAACAAATATTTACCAACTCTGCAATCTACATAACCTATTGATAACAGTGTCAGGCTGTGTCAGATAAAAACAGGAGTTCAGGGGGAAAATGCCTTTGAGACTTCATAAACTATTGGCCTATTTCATGCAGTGTCTCTATATGTTTCACTTTCTCTGCTTGATTGAATGAATCTAGTTTTGGTTGTAGTTTGTTGTTTTTATGTGTTTTAGAAGTTGATGTCTCTCTCTCTCTCCTCCTCTTCCTCCCTTCAGTTCACACCAGCCATCCGGCCCTGTCTCCAGACCATTGCCATCGGCCTCGTGGCCTTCGGAGACAACTACAGACCCCATCAGTCAGGAATAGGTCAGCAGCGTCATCTTCTCGTTCTCTTCAGCAGCACACCCTCCATCACTCGGCCACTTCATTCTCATTCGCAGATCATGCTCACAAGCCACGCCTCTGCTACATTAGGGGTGGGGGAAAAAATCGATACACCACAGTATCGCGATATTTTGCCTGACGATATTGTATCGATATTTGGACGCCAAGTATCGATATTGCAACAAAAAAAAATTCCACCGGGCTACTATAAACTTTAGTTCCAAGGCCAGCAGTAAACAAACGGTAGCATATTTTCATTTTGTTTTAATAGTAACAGTTTTGTCATAACAGTAATTTACAAATTCCCTAGTTACTGAATGGGCTGCACAAGATGTTTTGTGTAAGTGAAGTGAAGTTGCATTGTTCAAAAACTACCTAAGTACAGTTAGTCCACACACACATCCAGTTAAGGTGGACCGTAAGTAGACTGTAACAAACAGTTCAGTTTGTCAGGTACATGCAACTATGACATGACTTTATGAAAGTTGTTGGTCTGTCTACTTGACAATGTTGCTGCAATAAAATGGTTGAAGTCAGATGTACAGACTGGAAAATTGTTCTTATATAAACCAGATGTTGACAAAGTTTTCCTTTGGGGACATCATCGTTTCAGTATCGTATCGTGGGCATCTGGTGATTCCCGCCCCTATGCTACATACATAGCTCCTCCTCGGCCTCCTCTGCTGTGTCAATTTTGATCGTATGCGTTTTGGATTGTAGATGCTTTTTCATCCTGTGGCGTCTCTAGGGCTAGCTGATAGACCTCATGTATATTTCAGAATGTTTTGAACAGCTATGTACAGGAGGCACGAGATGGAAGAACACGCACCATCGTACACACAAATCCACGTGTGCGCACACACACAAAAATGCCTAAATATTGAACATTTAAAGTCGAGCTGAACCCCAAAATGATTTTTCTTTTCTTTTAGTTCAAATACCTGGGTATGCAGTGCACCTATTTAATAATGTGTGCAAAGAATATCACAAAAGTCTAATTTCTTTAGTTTTTCACACTTTTTCACATCAAAAGTTCATTTTTCAAGATTTCATTGATAACAGTAATGTACAGTTTGCTGACGTCACCTAGTACTATCAAATTTCTACCCCATATCAACCAATCATATCACGACATGCAGCTGTCAATCAAATCTTCATTTCAGGATCATTTTCTCTTCCAAATGAAGTAGAAAATGGCGCCTAGTGCCTGTCATCTGGCAGAATTCCTATCCCATAAACTAACTACTAACTTGGCCAATTGTTAGAAACATGAACAAAAAACAAATACTATAATCTCTAAGAATGCAAAGAAATGTAACTGGCTCGTTAAAACACGCATTCCAGGAATATTATTTACATTTATAACGATAATGGCGCGCGCCTCCGAGCCTGACAGCCTCCCTGGCTGTCAGGGGTCGTCTCTCGGAGATTCCAGGCGGGCGGGCAGCACCCATGCATCGGATTGTCCGCTCGCCCCGCACGAAGCCGGTGGCTGTCTGGTGCGCCGCGGATCTCACTCGCGTAGCACGACAACACGCTGAATCCCACCCGATTTGGGGGTGGAACACGCCAGGATTGGCCGATGCCAAAGCCAGTCGACAGAATTGTCAAATCAAATCATCGACACCGTATATGGTCCGCCTCTCAATTTGTTTTCAGTCTGAAACGGACTCAGATGCACGTGACGAACGGGTTCACCTCGACTTTAAAAAGGAATCGTCCAACTCTCATGGTTTCTTGTGCTCTCTGCTGCGTCACAGTGGAAGCAGGAGGCATTGCACCGTATGGTGAGTGTACTGTACTGTAACACTTCTAGCGTAGTCGTCTCTGTAGTGAATTGAGAGGCACTAGTATGAATGAAAGATGCTGCATCTGTCATGCAGAACCTCTCCCCCTAAATACCTCTACACACAGCACAGTAGGCTGCATTAGCTCTCCTGTATTTGCATTTGAGCACCTAGCAATCATCTACACCCTCCTCATCCTGTCATCCCTCCCTCCTCCACCCTCTCTCTCCTCCAGGTGTAGCAGCCAGCTCTTTCTTTACCTCGGGGAAGTACGCCATCGACCCAGAGTTGAGGGGGGCAGAGTTTGAACGCATCACCCAGAACCTGGATGTCCATTTCTGGAAGTCCTTCTGGAACATTACAGAGACCGAGGTGCTGTCGGTGAGTGGACTGTGAATATATATGTCTGCACAGTGTACATGCAGGCACATACACACACACACACACACACACACACACACACACACACACACACACACACACACACACACACACACACACACACACACACACACACAGTCATCTGTAAGCTACCCATGCACACAGAAAAGTCTGCTTCCCTATGATTTTAATTTTAAAATGGGATGTTTTACTTTTCTCTGGTAAAAGCACCTTCCTATCAGAATGCATTTTGGGCCACAGGCAGTTAGTAATATAGAGTTGAGTTCAATTGATTCTATTCTTCATGATTTATTCATCCAGTTTCTTTCTCTTCGTTGTCCCGACTTGCTCTCTCTCATACACACGCTTTCTCTCTGTGCGTCTCTTCCTCTCTCTCTCTTCCTCTCTCTCTCTCTCTCTCTCTCTCTCTCTCTGTCTCTCTCTCTCTCTCTCTCTCTCTCTGTCTCTCTCCCTCTCTCTCTTCCTCTCTCTCTCTCTCTCTCTCTCTGTCTGCCTCTGTTTCTGTCTTATCAATTCAATTCAATTCAAATCGCTTTATTGGCATGGATGTCACGACAACAATATTGCCAAAGCATCAGAAAACAATTAAACAAAAGTAATGATTACCGTACATTACACACACATTACACAATAATACACATGACAATACAACATTGAGATGGATACATATCAGTTACAGTATATACAGTGTTCACACATGTATGAGTGTTGATGGAGGGTTTGTTATTTCAACAGGTCACATCATACTGTGTGTGTGTGTGTGTGTGTGCATGTGTGTGTGTGTGTGTGTGTGTGTGTGTGTGTGTGTGTGTGTGTGTGTGTGTGTGTGTGTGTGTGTGCGTGTGCGCGTTGGTCACTCACTGTTCCTCAGATTGTGGCAGGCTAACACATATTGTGCAGCCAGAGTTGCTGTGTTTCCTTCTCCCAGGACAGTTCCCAGTCTGGACTGCTCATCCAGCTCTTTGAATTGGGGGATTTGGGAGCCGAGTTTGTTAAAGAACATTTCTCTAACTGTTTTGAATTTTTCACATTGTAGGAGGAAGTGCATCTCCGTCTCGACCTCACCTGTCAAACAGTGACCACATGTTCTATTTTCTTTTGGTTGCCATGATTTCTTATGTCTTCCTGTTTCGATTGCCAGTTGGTGGTCACTGAGCCTGTACCTGGTGAGGATCTGTCTCTGCTTCCTATCTCTGACAGTAGAGAGATATTCTGCCAATTCATAATCTCTGTTCAGGGCCAGATAGCATTCTAATCTACTTTGATTTTTGGTTTCTTCTTTCCAATGTTCCAAGTAGGTTTCTTTGCATTGTTTAATAATTTGGTTTACCTGAATTGGTGTTTGGGAAGCAGTGTTGGTCTGAGCCTGGTGGAGATGTGGCTGAGGAGGGACAGTTAGTCTCAGCACCATCTCTCAGCACCATCTCAGCACCATCTCACCATCTCAGCATTATCTCTCTCTCTCTCTCTGTCTCTCTCTCTCTCTCTCTTCCTCTCTCTCTCTCTCTCTCTCTCTCTGTCTGCCTCTGTTTCTGTCTTATCTCTCTCTCTCTCTCTCTCTCTGTCTCTCTCTCTCTCTCTCTTCCTCTCTCTCTCTCTCTCTCTCTCTCTCTGTCTGCCTCTGTTTCTGTCTTATCTCTCTCTCTCTCTCTGTCTCTCTCTCTCTCTCTCTCTCTTCCTCTCTCTCTCTCTCTCTCTCTCTCTCTGTCTGCCTCTGTTTCTGTCTTATCTCTCTCTCTCTCTCTCTGTCTCTCTCTGTCTCTCGTGTTTCCATTACCATCAGAAATGCGCAAAATCTAAATATCGCAATAGAAAGTGGGTAATGGAAACACGTAAATTTCGAAAAACCTCCCAAATATCGCAAAACGTTTTTGCGCTCTCATGAGGTGGTTTTTCAGACGTGTCGATATAGCAGTTTATCGCAAAAGTGTAATGGAAACAGTTTTTTCGCATTAGCACGTCATGTGACCCATTCTGCTTTGGAAAAGCAGCGAAAAATGAGGAAGAAACGGTTCGATAAGCCGTGGCAAAACCTCTGCAGCAATGGAAAACTTTGAAGCAACGCTAGCAGAAAGACGAGTGTTATGCAAATATATAAAATAGATAATGTTTAATGGCAGAAATCGGTCCATGGTGACAGGCTGCCTGTGTGCGCGCATTTGGCACAGCGCGAGATAAGGGGATGAAAAGCAAGCACACACCGGTGCGGTGCGTGCTCCTGACTGAAGTGAATACAGTGACTGTGAGTAATACATTACACACGTTTCAGGTGCAGTGTTATAATTATAATAGCTACACAAAATTGTGATTATTGACCAAATCAGCCTTTTCCCCCCTCCATCTCTAAATCGGACCAGTTGTAGGCTATTAGGCTATTAGGCTTTTTTCCTCTGCCTGTCGCGCTCACTGCATTCACCGCAGCCAGCAACATTTTGCGACTCATTTTATTTTGAATTGATAATCAGGCTCGTTTATATGCGTTGTAACTTCATGTTGTGATTTGCATTGACCATTGGTTGGATTTGAGCATGCAGGGGACGGGATATGGGGCAGATCCACTGTGGCAGGCAGCTGCTGGTAGGCTAATGGGAATTGCGTTCAGGTGTGCGCTCCGTCAGACCAAAACTCAACTTCAATGGAAACGCCTACAAGTCGCAATTGTACATTGTCGAAGTTGTAGAAATATCGCAATTATTTTGCGAAAAACTGTAATGGAAACACAGCTACAGTCTGTCTGCCTCTGTTTCTGTCTTTCTCTGTATCTGTCTTATGTCTCTCTCTCTCTCTCTCTCTCTCTGTCTCTGTCTGCCTCTGTTTCTCTCTCTCTCTCTCTCTCTGTCTCTTTCTCTCTCTCTCTCTCTCTCTCTCTCTCTCTGCCTCTGTTTCTGTCTTTCTCTGTATCTGTCTTATCTCTCTCTCTCTCTCTCTCTCTGTCTGCCTCTGTTTCTGTCTTTCTCTGTATCTGTCTCATCTCTCTCTCTGTCATATCTCTCTCCCTCCAGAGTCTGGCCAGTATGACGTCCACTCAGGTCAAGGTGAACCGTGCTCTCTCCGTTCCTCCCGTGCCCTTTGACCTCCCCCTGGTGGCCGACCCCAGAACGAGCGTAACCATCGCGCCGCCGTCAGCACACATCGGCTCCGCCCCCATTCAGATGAGGCTGATCTCTTACGACCTGCGTGACGGACAGGTAATGAGACAACATCCTAATCAAGCTGATCAGCTGTTTGAGTTTGTTGTCGCTTTTCTCTTCAGGTATTTGGTGACTGACCTACTTTAAGTTCAGGGTTTTCCCCTTATGGCTCGTTTTCAACCCATCTTACACAGAAGCTGCATAGATTCTGTCATTAAAGGTTTTTCTTTTCCTAATGTATTGTCATATTAAGGCTGTCCTTGGCCTGCTGCACCAGTCTTGGCTTTGTCTGAAAGACTGAACAGCATATCAATAGCTTCTCTGTCTCCAAGAGTAAACAGCTTCTCCACGTCCTTCTAGATTGACTCCCCTTCAATCAATCTCTGTCTCTGTGTCCTCTGTGTGTCTCTGTCTCTGTGTCTCTCTCTCTCTCTCTCTCTCTCTCTCTCTCTCTCTCTCTCTCTCTCTCGTCCTCTCGCTGCCACTCTCCCTCCCTTCTCTCCCTCCTCCCATGTCCTCTGCAGGCTGGCACTAACCACTGCCAGACGTGCTACCAGCAAACACATTCAGCCGTTGATCACACTCCATCAAAACAATGGTGTTCTTTTCATGAAGAACAAGTCTAAACAAAAGAAAAGCAAAATCAAATAGACGTGTTTGTACATTGCCATTTTAAGCTGATACCTCCAGAATCCGAGGCCTATAGAATGGCCACTGTGTGGATATGTGTGTTCTCTCCCACACAGTGGGCAGAACTTATACCTGCATGAAACGGCCTAATCCATCAATGTAAAGTAATTAACTGTTAAGTAAGTCGAATTTCAGCCTGTGGGAATCAGTGAATCACTGACTCGCGCCAAAAAAGGCCCAGGAAATAAATTACATCTACAGGAGGAGAAGAAGCAGCGGTGAAAAATATCGCGTTGGACCACCGCCAAGATTTATATCGCCAACCGCGCAGAGCCGGCGCGTTAATAACCCGTCTCACTTGCTCTATCGGCTCAACGGCCTGGCTTGGCAACTGTTAGACTGAAGAAAATGGCAGTAGTTTGTGGATATTAGTGGGATTTTTGGCCAATCTAAAAGGGGCTTTAGTGTGCATTTATGGTAGCACAGGACTGGCCGGCAGCAAGCTGCTGCAAAATGGCTAGCTAATCCCTCTCACAGGAGCCCTGTTAAATGGTAAATGGCCTGCATTTATATAGCGCTTTTATCCAAAGCGCTTTACAATCAGTAGATAGTCTACATTCACCCATTCATACACCAATGGCAGCAGGCTGCCACGCAGGGTGCCTACACACCATCGGGAGCAAGGAGGGTTAAGTGTCTTGCCCAAGGACACAACGACAGCAGCTGGGAGGGAGCGGGGATCGAACCGCCAACCCTTGCGTCATTGGCCGACCCGCTCTACCTCCTGAGCTAAAGCCGCCCCTGTTGCTACTAGCACTAACTATCAACTCTTACAAACAAAACAAATACTTTGTTTGAGATGTACAGAGTCTGTAGACATTCATCCAAGTGGTGCAAAGTGATTTGTTATGTGACTTTTGTTCTGATCTAGTATTCCTAATACATCTAATCTCATTCAACTTTCTCTCCTTCTGTTCCTTGATCTTTATAACCCCCCCCCCCCCCCCCCCCTTCTGTCTCTCCAGGACAGCGAGTCCCTGCTATCTCTCTCCCGCTCTGAGGGGGGCGCTATGTCTCTGTCGCTGGGGCTGAAGACCAAGCGCTGCCCCGCGTCTCCCTGCCTCCTGATCCACTTCCATGGGGGTGGCTTCGTGGCCCAGACCTCCAAGTCCCATGAGGTAAGATGGTAGAACTATTTACTAGATGTAGATGAGTTTTTCCACTCAAGGCGCTGGCAGGGTTCTGCACACCCTCGACTTGGAGCCTTGCCGCCGACCAGCGGCGACAGCGAGACTGTGCATACTCGAACGTTAACTCGGTGCGTTGGCTGTGGTACACATCCAAAACGTTATCGTGTCGTTTACCAAGAACTTGCAATCATGTCAGTGGGGCGGGGAATTTTATTGTCCCTCCATTTCAAACTCATTCCGGTGAGCCTGCAGAAGGCTTTGCTAGATGAGGGACAAGCACTGTTAAATGAGGAAATGGCATTTCCTCATTCCTCACAACACGTCATTAAGGTTTCTTACCAAACACAATTACGCTAGTTTCTGAGATAATATATAGTGTGGCATATACCTGTGAATAACATATTCTTACCTGGAAATCACACATCGATCCGTAGGCCAGCTCTGAGTCTGTTTACATTTCGGGCGGAGGGGGGCTTGGTTGGTTGTAGCTGGTTGTAACCATTTGCGTGTTAGCAGTACTGAAATGAAAAGTGTTAGCTAATGCGCTAACAACAAAGGTCGCAGAGTGATGACGCCATCTGCTGCACTGCGCATGTGCTCTGTGCACTAAACTGGTTGGATGATGGTTGCGTAATGGAGCGGTCTATCGGGGGGGGGGCACAACAACCGCAGGAAATCGTTTAACAATGGTGGGATTCCAGACCATAGTGACTGAGAACAGGTCTGAGAGCAGGTCACGTGGGGGATGGGTTTACCCAGGCTACACGCAGCCCAGCGATTTCATGAACCAACTGAATAGCTCTTGAGAACGGACAGCGGGCTGCTGTGACTGCCGCTTCTGCCGTGTGTTTATTTTGTTTTGTTCTGGTCCACCCGTCCTCGTCCATGTCTCCCTGTCCTATCCTCCTGCTATTTGATCGTTCCCGTTTTCCCCTCGGCTATTCAACACGTCCTCACCGCCCTCTGATCGATCATTTCCTCATTCCTCCGATGATCAAACGCATCTCTGGATTACTTTCTCCCGTTTTCTCCCGGCTGGCACACAGGAAAGCGACCAGCTCCTGCAGCGCGCCGAGGGGCGTTTCAATGGCGTTTCTCCTGTCTGCACAAGGCAAGCTCCTTATCCGTTTTCTGCTTTTCCTCCTGCTCAATTTCAAAACAACAGCTGCGGTATGTGTTTGTTCACGTGTTGTCTTAGATGCTAGGGACCTGATACCATGTCACAGGCTGAGGAAGTGTTTGAACTACGCGCTGCAGTAATAAAAACAAAAACACGTCAAACACGTCATTGGCCCTCTGGGCTATTCCTGATAACATGTCAAAGACGTCATTGGCCCTGAATGAGTTAAGGGTGTTTTCACACCTGAAAGTCCGAACCAAGTGTTTTTGTTACATTGTGAAGACAGGTGCTGGACCAAAAGAAGATGGCATAAAAGAAACAGTCCGCACAGTGTAGCTCCCTTTAGCTCATTTCATTCAGCATCCCAACATGTGACATTTTGAGCGACCGCTCGGCTTCTGAGGCATTTGAGATGGACAGATTCCTCACGGAGCGAGCGGAAAGGAAATCCATATATGGTCGCGCTGCTCTGTCAGAGCGGGTCGGAGCCAATGGCAGAGCTTGCAGGAAGCGGAAATGGATTCTCTTCCGCTGGCGACTGAAATGGTCGCCACCAATGGCAGAACTTATACCAGCAACCTGCTTCCATGCAGCCAGACTTCTCTCCCTGAAGGGGAGGGAAGTCTGCCAAGTGAGAGTAATCACATAATATCAAGTAGTCATTTGACTTTGGTTTAAAGTCGAGCTGAACCCAAAAATTACTTTTCTTTTATTTTAGTTCAAATACCTGGGTATGCAGTGCACCTATTTAATAATGTATGCAAAACAAATCACAAAAATCTAATTTCTTGAGTTTTTCACACTTTTTCACATCAAAAGTTCATTTTTCAAGATTTCATTGATAACAGTAATGTACAGTTTGCTGACGTCACCTAGTACTATCAAATTTCTACCCCATTTCAACCAATCATTTCACGACATGCAGCTGTCAATCAAATCTTCATTTCAGGATAATTTTCTCTCCCAACAGAAAGAGAAAATGGCGCCTAGTGCCTGTCATCTGGCAGAATTCCTATCCCATAAATTAACTACTAACTTGGCCAATTGTTTGAAACATGAACAAAAAACAAAAACAATAATGTCTAAGAATGCAAAGAAATGTACCGGTAACTGGCTCGTTAAAACACGCATTCCAGGAATATTATTTACATTTATAACGATAATGGCGCGCGCCTCCGAGCCTGACAGCCTCCCTGGCTGTCAGGGGTCGTCTCTCGGAGATTCCAGGCGGGCGGGCAGCACCCATGCATCGGATTGTCCGCTCGCTCCGCACGAAGCCGGTGGCTGCCTGGTACTCCGTGGATCCCACTCGCGTAGCACGACAACATGCTGAATCCCACCCGATTTGGGGGTGGAACACGCCAGGATTGGCCGATGCCAAAGCCAGTCCTCAGAATTGTCAAATGAAATCATCGACACCGTATATGGTCCGTCTCTCAATTTGTTTTCAGTCTGAAACGGACTCAGATGCACGTGACGAACGGGTTCACCTCGACTTTAACATTTATTTTGGCGCCATCTATGAATCAGACAAAACGGAACAGTCAAGTGAAATGCAGAAAGTGGCGATGCAATTTGCTCATGTCATCATGTGCCATTTCTGCTTTCCAAGTATTGTCAGCACTACACCACACACCTGGCTCAGGTGTTGTTATTCCGGGATTTGAGCCGGTATCGTCACAGCGATCGCCCAGCTCAGTTCCCCCTCACCTCCTCTCACCTCCTCCAAGATGTCAACTTCTGGCCCTGTTTTCTCAGGCTAATTGTAATTGAGCCCCAGCTAATTAAAGTGTTGAGGAGACTGACACTTGGGAGCAGAGGGGGTTACCAGACTGAGTTTCTCAACTCAGTCAATAGCATGGCTGGCTCGTAATGAACCGTTAAGATAATTATTGTGTAATTAATCCCTGCAAACTTGATAGAGACACTCTGCTCTCTCATCCCTTCTTAAACTGCCAATGTGGCTTAAACAAGACTGGCTCCATGTCATCCTCTGAGACTGGTGCTATTTTTATTTTATCCATTGCTTTCTGTCATCCACTTCACTTCATCCCCCCCCACCCCCTTCCTGAAAACAACAACAAAAACAAGTCAATATTTGGCCCTTTCAGACCTGATATTAACATGTCTTTCAGACCTGATATTAACATGTCTTTCAGACCTGATATTAACATGTCTTTCAGACCTGATATTAACATGTCTTTCAGACCTGATATTAACATGTCTTTCAGGCCTGATATTAACATGTCTTTCAGACCTGATATTAACATGTCTTTCAGACCTGATATTAACATGTCTTTCAGACCTGATATTAACAAGCCCTTTCAGACCTGATATTAACATGTCTTTCACACCTGATATTAACATGTCTTTCAGACCTGATATTAACATGTCTTTCAGACCTGATATTAACATGTCTTTCAGACCTGATATTAACATGTCTTTCAGACCTGATATTAACATGTCTTTCAGACCTGATATTAACATGTCTTTCAGACCTGATATTAACATGTCTTTCACACCTGATATTAACATGTCTTTCAGACCTGATATTAACATGTCTTTCAGACCTGATATTAACATGTCTTTCAGACCTGATATTAACATGTCTTTCACACCTGATATTAACATGTCTTTCAGACCTGATATTAACATGTCTTTCAGACCTGATATTAACATGTCTTTCAGACCTGATATTAACATGTCTTTCAGACCTGATATTAACATGTCTTTCAGACCTGATATTAACATGTCTTTCAGACCTGATATTAACATGTCTTTCAGATCTGATATTAACGTGTCTTTCAGACCTGATATTAACATGTCTTTCAGACCTGATATTAACATGTCTTTCAGACCTGATATTAACATGTCTTTCAGACCTGATATTAACATGTCTTTCAGACCTGATATTAGCATGTCTTTCAGACCTGATATTAACATGTCTTTCAGACCTGATATTAACATGTCTTTCAGACCTGATATTAGCATGTCTTTCAGACCTGATATTAACATGTCTTTCAAACCTGATATTAACATGTCTTTCAGACCTGATATTAGCATGTCTTTCAGACCTGATATTAACATGTCTTTCAGACCTGATATTAACATGTCTTTCAGACCTGATATTAACATGTCTTTCACACCTGATATTAACATGTCTTTCAGACCTGATATTAACATGTCTTTCAGACCTGATATTAACATGTCTTTCAGACCTGATATTAACATGTCTTTCAGACCTGATATTAACATGTCTTTCAGACCTGATATTAACATGTCTTTCAGATCTGATATTAACGTGTCTTTCACACCTGATATTAACATGTCTTTCAGACCTGATATTAACATGTCTTTCAGACCTGATATTAACATGTCTTTCAGACCTGATATTAACATGTCTTTCAGACCTGATATTAACATGTCTTTCAGACCTGATATTAACATGTCTTTCAGACCTGATATTAACATGTCTTTCAGACCTGATATTAAGATGTCTTTCAGATCTGATATTAACGTGTCTTTCAGACCTGATATTAACATGTCTTTCAGACCTGATATTAACATGTCTTTCAGACCTGATATTAACATGTCTTTCAGACCTGATATTAACATGTCTTTCAGACCTGATATTAACATGTCTTTCAGACCTGATATTAACATGTCTTTCAGACCTGATATTAACATGTCTTTCAGACCTGATATTAGCATGTCTTTCAGACCTGATATTAACATGTCTTTCAGACCTGATATTAACATGTCTTTCAGACCTGATATTAACATGTCTTTCAGACCTGATATTAACATGTCTTTCAGACCTGATATTAACATGTCTGTCAGACCTGATATTAACATGTCTTCTGTGATCCGATCACAAGTGGACAGGTCTGGCATTAGATTGTCTCTCCACACGCGTCTCAAGTGACCAGTGACTTGTGATCGTGTCTCGCTTGCCCGCTGAATAAACACAATGTTTTGAACTGGCGGGAGACAGAAAGGCAGTAAAACGTGCCTAGTCTTGACTTATTATTATACGAATGATTGAATGATCACAGAAACGTTACATAGAGACACTGCATGAAATAGGCCACGCCCATCACGGGGGAAAAGCTCCGTTCATTTCCACACACCAGCGTAATTTTCCTTGAATTAAACATAGCTAAAAGCTGTTGTGTGGTGGGGCTGCGCAGACAACAAATGTAAAAAATCGGCTTGTACTCCTGAGCAAAACAAGGAAGCCATTGAGAATTGGCGAGAAGAAAAATGTGGATGTTGCTGTCAATGAAGTAAGTTGGAGTGTTTGTCTTCCATATATACAATCTTTTTGTGCCACGCCCGACCATGCACACGACATAGGAGAACGCCAGGATTGGAGGGGGGGTTTCCGTTTTCCCCCGTCTTGGGCGTGGTTTCTGAATGATGACGCGTTACGCACTATATGAATGATTGAATGATTGTTTAAACATTAGAATATAGAAACAAACATATTTTTTTAGCATGGCATGTCATGTCATGATCTTACCGGGGCAGCTGGCCACAGTAGAATATCTAACATAGTAATAATAGTCTTATGTATCACATGGCTCTTATAGGCCATACAATATCAGCATCTTCTTATTGCCCTTCAATGTGTCCTTCAATGTTTGTAAACTGACATCACGTCTCTGCTGTCATACAAGCACAATGATGTCATACAATGATGTCATACAAGCACAATGATGTACAACTACAACCAGTGTTTCCCCTTTCCCAAGACGCACTTTAATGAGCAGCTGTGGCTCAGGAGGTAGAGCGGGTCGTCCACGAATCAGAATGTCGGTGGTTCGATTCCCGGCTCCTCCAGTCACCATGTCGAAGTGTCCTTGGGCAAGACACTGAACCCCAAATTGCTCCCGATGGCTGTGCCAGCACCCTGCGTGGCAGCTGGCCACCCTCGGTGTGTGAATGGGTGAATGTAGGCACATTGTAAAGCGCTTTGGATAAAAGCACTATATAAATGCAGTCCATTTACCATTTACCATTCAAATGATGGAAGTGACACAAACACAGAGGACGTCAATTAAGTAGGCGGTCACATTGCGTTCAGACACACAAAATAATGTGGTCACATGTGACCCGGACCACCTCCGAATGTGGTCTGCGCGATTGGATCTCAATGCGTCCTCAGTGTCTCTTGTAGTATTGATGTATTGTGTTGCTCTGTAAAGCACTCTGTGACACTTATCTTGTTGATCTTGAAGAAGGCCGGAGGGCTGAAACGTCATACAATATATATAAATGCATAATGGAGCCTGAGTGTTCCAACGCCTTTTATCTACTTAAGACTTATTTTGTTAAACAATTTGAACTCACATTGACATGAGTGACCAGAGAAAAAGTACTAGCTGGAAGCAACATTCAAACCTCCAAGCCTGATTCATCCTAAATGAGAATGATGGGTTTATTTCAACTCTTCTCCCCCTCTCTCTGTCCTGCACTCATGTGGGGCATCTGTCTGGCATGTGGCAACTGCATGGCTACTTATAGCCACTGTCAGACAAGGACACGGGCTGCCTTGATCTCTGTGGCTATGAGGAAACCAGAGGATGCTGAGGAGAGTGATCTGAGGAGGGGGGTGAACACTGAACACAACTGTCATGTCAGATGAACGGAGGATGCTACAGACCCGTAGAGAAAGATTAGCCCAGGCTCTTAATGGAAGACGTGTCAGACTGTCCCTCTCTCTCCTCCTTCTGGGCTCTTCTCTCTTCTTTCATCCCTCTTTTCCATCTTTCTAATATTGCACAATATTAATTAATATTAATTAATTAATTAATATTAATTAATTTCCTTTCACTTGCTATCCTTTTTTCACCTCTCCTTCCTGTCTTATTTGAGCACAGTCACGTCCCCTTCCCCCCCCCCTCATTTCTAGAGCCTGACCGATACTGGATTTTTGAGGCCGATACCGATATTAGGGAGTAAAACAATTCCGATATCGATATATCGGCTGATATTCTAATATTATATCTACACATTATATTACACCATGTTTTTGCAATGATCCCTCAAATATCAAACACTTGACAAAGATATGACTTGACATGACTTGAGATATGTAATGTATAGGCAGGATATTTTACAGCTTATCAATCAACTTTGTTGTCCAAAATGACATCAATGCAATTAAAACAGTAAACTTCACTGGGGATTTAATAATGATAAATAACTAGAAAAAGAAAAACACAAATAGAACAAATATAAAATATAACTTTAAAAAATCAAATGTACACAACATGTATATCTAAAAAAAATACATAATAAAAAAATATCTGCAATATTGGCCAACATATCGGCCGATACCGATATAATATATCGGTATCGGCCGATATGTTGGCCAATATTGCAGATATTTTTTTATCGTTATTGGCCAATATTGCAGATATTTTTTTATCGTTATTGGCCAATATCGGCCGATAATATCGGTGGAGCGATATATCGGTCAGGCTCTACTCATTTTATCTGGTACCTTCTGCTCTCCTAATCCCTGAGGCACAGCACATGGCAGAGTGGATTTGGAGATGATGGAAGGTTTCCCAGAGGGCAGTGGCTGCCCTGTGGTGCCCCCTGCTCCTCCTCCTATCTCTCCTTCACCTCCCCCCCACTCCATGCTGCCTCTCCTGCCCTCCAGAGGGCCAGTGTTGGGGAAGATGGATAGCTGGACTTCAGGGCCAGGAGGCTGTGGTGCTCCCACTCTGTGCCCCGTGACTCTGAGATCACAGTAATGGGATGTACGCGGGTTTGTGTGCATTTAGCTGCAGGGGGGCACGCGTGCACACACACACACACACACACACACACACACACGCACGCACGCACGCACGCACGCACGCACGCACACACACACACACACACACACACACACACACACACGAACACACGAGTGTGTTTGTGTGTGATTGGGCAACAGAGGCACCAGCCCACAGGGACGGATTAACTGCTCTGCCTGTCTGAGGATGAGTAGTCTCGCTGCATGGCCAGCCTCCTCTCCCTTCCGTCCGAGGAGTCTGGCGCCGCAGGTCTCCATAGTGGGATTGCGATGGGCGGCGCTTAGCGGCAGTGTCCTTGGAAAATAGTTTCAAACAATCCAACTTGCCGTTTTCAGCGTGTAGCAACGAGCTAGCGTGTAGGTTTCTGCCGTTAGCTTGCTAGCTAGTTAGCGTTGTTGTTTTCACTGAGGCGGCAGGGCACTATTTACAGCGACACACAGGGAGGAGGGAGCGGAAGCCACTCTGATTGACGTGGTCAGGGCCAATGACAGCTTCTTAAGCGGGGAGCGGACATCCGGCAGCGTCTAAAACCGACGCTTCCAATGTGAGAGCAGCTGTAGAGCAGGGGGAGGGTTTATCCCAGTTATGGAGACCTGCGGCGCCAGACTCCTCAGAAGGAAGGGAGAGGAGGCTGGCCAGCGAGACTAGAGGATGAGTGAAACCACAACTCCGATTAACTCTGCTTTCAGAGGTGATCTGGGCTCTTATGGAAGAGTGTGTGTGTGTGTGTGTGTGTGTGTGTGTGTGTGTGTGTGTGTGTGTGTGTGTGTGTGTGTGTGTGTGTGTGTGTGTGTGTGTGCGGGTCTTTCTGGGGATAGGATGTGTGTGTACTCGGAGAGTTTCCTGAGTCTTGTAATATGAACCCGCCTTGGTCCCGGGCCCAGCAAACACACACACCAGCCTCTCTAAAGCCCCGGAGGACATTTGTTTTGAGAGTCCTCGTCTCCTTTTACGCAGGTAGAGGTGGTGATCCATCTGACTGACACACCTGGCCAAGGGCACTGACACCTGTCCACGCTAAACTGTCAACAATGGCTATTGTTCACACACAGCCTAAGGAGTAGTACCCCTGCTGATTTGCACAAATTCACACGGCCTGACATAAACAGGACTTGAACTGTATGCAGTCACATGTCAGCGGACTCACTACTGAGGCCATTTACACCTGGCGCTAACATGCGTTTTCTGTGATCAGATTGCAATCAGATTGTGTTTTATCACTTGAAATGCCAGGTGTAAACACCCCCAAAACGCATTGAAGAAGGATTGCAATCTGATCGGCCAAACCACCTCCGGAGGTGGTCAGGGATGCATTGTGTACACATTGAACACAAGTGTAAATGCAATGTGTCCTCTCAATCTGGATACAGCAACTTTATGCGGATTGAGAGGACAACCATTTCTGCAATCTGATTGCAATCTGATTGCAGAAAATGCATGTTAACGCCAGGTGTAAATGGCCTCTCTCTTAAGATTGAATGTGATAGGGCTAATCAGAGAGCACTGTGTGTGTGTGTGTGTGTGTGTGTGTGTGTGTGTGTGTGTGTGTGTGTGTGTGTGTGTGTGTGTGTGTCCATCTTGAATCAAACTGGTGTCTGAGGTAACACACACACACCCCGTGCATTTCCCAGTGCTGTGAACAGATGTGTGTGTGTGTGTGTGTGTGTCCATCTTGAATCACTGGTGTCTGAGGTAACACACACACCCCGTGCATTTCCCAGTGCTGTGGACAGATGTGGGTGCGTGTGTGTGTGTGTGTGTGTGTGTGTGTGTGTGTGTGTGTGTGTGTGTGTGTGTGAAAGATCTGCTCACCTACACCAGATCGGATCGCGCGCGCATTGTGATTGGCTGCACATCGGTCGCGTGGGATTAACGTGGGCAAAACGTCCCGACAGCTTTACATCGGCTGACAAGCTAAGCTACTGACGTTATCAGACATTTGGGAGCATCAATACACTAAAAATATCAATCATACAAACGTTCAATGATCATGATTCAAGTGGTACAGGTCCATTTCTCATAAACATGAGCCTTACTTTTAGAAAATACATGTTGTGAGAGTTGAACTTCATCCGTAGTTGTTGTTGACCCCCGAGCCGAGCACATGCGGTAGGGTGAGCAGATCCAGTACTCTCTCACAGCAAGTCAAACAGCTGTTTTGGGGAGATAGGAGAGATGAAAGAGCAAAGGAGGAAAAGCTTTGCAGAAAGAATACTTTGTCAGGTCAGTCTTGAACTCTCTCTCACACATGTCAAGGTCATTGCAAAACTATACGAGATAAAGTACTTACATTAGTTGGGTACAAGAATAGTAAGTGTTGAACCTGACTTTAGAAAGAGAGTAGTTGCAACAAAAGGAGAAACACTTGTTTGTTAATAACTGGCAAACTAGGACATGTGTGCACCTGGGTTATTACCATTATGAGAAGAAATTAAATGGAGGTGACTGAAAGGCCACTGCTCTCCCTTTGTCTAGACAGTCATTCAGAAAGCAGACGGATGACATCAGAGGGGAACTGTAATTATGACATCAGAGGGGAACTGTAATTATGACATCAGAGGGGAACTGTAATTATGACATCAGAGGGGAACTGTAATTATGACATCAGAGGGGAACTGTAATTATGACATCAGAGGGGAACTGTAATTATGACATCAGAGGGGAACTGTAATTATGACATCAGAGGGGAACTGTAATTTTCACAACTGTTTATCCTTGCTTGTTAATGCTTTCTCACCTCCACAGTCCACACGTGTCTCTCTGTCTGTCTCATTCTCTCCCTGTGTCCGTTTGATCTTCCTCTGTCTTCTCATATTAACAACAAAGGATGTTTTGATTGTGAAACTGAATATGACTCTATGTATATCCATCCACCCCTCCTCCTCCACACCCCCCCTGTCATCTTTCTCTCCAGCCGTATCTGAAGAGTTGGTCCCAGGACCTGGGTGTCCCCATCTTGTCAGTGGACTACTCCCTGGCCCCAGAGGCCCCCTTCCCCAGGGCCCTGGAAGAGTGTTTCTACGCCTACTGCTGGGCCTTGAGGAACCACCACCTGCTAGGTACAAACACATCACTACTGCTGGGCCTTGAGGAACCACCACCTGCTAGGTACAAACACATCATGTAGCTACTGCTGGGCCTTGAGGAACCACCACCTGCTAGGTACAAACACATCATGTAGCTACTGCTGGGCCTTGAGGAACCACCACCTGCTAGGTACAAACACATCATGTAGCTGTAGCTTACACTGGAGCAGCCTACTGCTGGGCCTTGAGGAACCACCACCTGCTAGGTACAAACACATCATGTAGCTACTGCTGGGCCTTGAGGAACCACCACCTGCTAGGTACAAACACATCATGTAGCTGTAGCTTACACTGGAGCAGCCTACTGCTGGGCCTTGAGGAACCACCACCTGCTAGGTACAAACACATCATGTAGCTGTAGCTTACACTGGAGCAGCCTACTGCTGGGCCTTGAGGAACCACCACCTGCTAGGTACAAACACATCATGTAGCTGTAGCTTACACTGGAGCAGCCTACTGCTGGGCCTTGAGGAACCACCACCTGCTAGGTACAAACACATCATGTAGCTACTGCTGGGCCTTGAGGAACCACCACCTGCTAGGTACAAACACATCATGTAGCTGTAGCTTACACTGGAGCAGCCTACTGCTGGGCCTTGAGGAACCACCACCTGCTAGGTACAAACACATCATGTAGCTGTAGCTTACACTGGAGCAGCCTACTGCTGGGCCTTGAGGAACCACCACCTGCTAGGTACAAACACATCATGTAGCTGTAGCTTACACTGGAGCAGCCTACTGCTGGGCCTTGAGGAACCACCACCTGCTAGGTACAAACACATCATGTAGCTACTGCTGGGCCTTGAGGAACCACCACCTGCTAGGTACAAACACATCATGTAGCTGTAGCTTACACTGGAGCAGCCTACTGCTGGGCCTTGAGGAACCACCACCTGCTAGGTACAAACACATCATGTAGCTGTAGCTTACACTGGAGCAGCCTACTGCTGGGCCTTGAGGAACCACCACCTGCTAGGTACAAACACATCATGTAGCTACTGCTGGGCCTTGAGGAACCACCACCTGCTAGGTACAAACACATCATGTAGCTGTAGCTTACACTGGAGCAGCCTACTGCTGGGCCTTGAGGAACCACCACCTGCTAGGTACAAACACATCATGTAGCTGTAGCTTACACTGGAGCAGCCTACTGCTGGGCCTTGAGGAACCACCACCTGCTAGGTACAAACACATCATGTAGCTGTAGCTTACACTGGAGCAGCCTACTGCTGGGCCTTGAGGAACCACCACCTGCTAGGTACAAACACATCATGTAGCTACTGCTGGGCCTTGAGGAACCACCACCTGCTAGGTACAAACACATCATGTAGCTACTGCTGGGCCTTGAGGAACCACCACCTGCTAGGTACAAACACATCACTACTGCTGGGCCTTGAGGAACCACCACCTGCTAGGTACAAACACATCATGTAGCTGTAGCTACTGCTGGGCCTTGAGGAACCACCACCTGCTAGGTACAAACACATCATGTAGCTACTGCTGGGCCTTGAGGAACCACCACCTGCTAGGTACAAACACATCATGTAGCTACTGCTGGGCCTTGAGGAACCACCACCTGCTAGGTACAAACACATCACTACTGCTGGGCCTTGAGGAACCACCACCTGCTAGGTACAAACACATCATGTAGCTGTAGCTACTGCTGGGCCTTGAGGAACCACCACCTGCTAGGTACAAACACATCATGTAGCTACTGCTGGGCCTTGAGGAACCACCACCTGCTAGGTACAAACACATCACTACTGCTGGGCCTTGAGGAACCACCACCTGCTAGGTACAAACACATCATGTAGCTGTAGCTACTGCTGGGCCTTGAGGAACCACCACCTGCTAGGTACAAACACATCATGTAGCTACTGCTGGGCCTTGAGGAACCACCACCTGCTAGGTACAAACACATCATGTAGCTACTGCTGGGCCTTGAGGAACCACCACCTGCTAGGTACAAACACATCATGTAGCTACTGCTGGGCCTTGAGGAACCACCACCTGCTAGGTACAAACACATCATGTAGCTGTAGCTACTGCTGGGCCTTGAGGAACCACCACCTGCTAGGTACAAACACATCATGTAGCTACTGCTGGGCCTTGAGGAACCACCACCTGCTAGGTACAAACACATCATGTAGCTACTGCTGGGCCTTGAGGAACCACCACCTGCTAGGTACAAACACATCATGTAGCTGTAGCTTACTGCTGGAGCAGAGTGTGCTCTCCGGTAGGTACAAACACATCATGTAGCTGTAGCTTCCACTGGAGCAGAGTGTGCTCCGGTAGGTACAAACACATCATGTAGCTGTAGCTTACACTGGAGCAGAGTGTGCTCCGGTAGGTACAAACACATCATGTAGCTGTAGCTTAACACTGGAGCAGAGTGTGCTCTCCGGTGTCCCAGAGTGGAATCCTTTTCAAACGCCACCATTATCATCGCAGTGTAAACATGGCAATATGCAATGCTTGTGAAAACTGTGACGACACGGCCCCACTTCGTGCATGGAAGATGATGAAAGACAATAGGAGAATATAAAGCAAAGGGCATTTAACATATATATATATATATATATATATATTTATAAAACGGCTCTCTCAAATCAAGCAATCTGATTGGTTCACAGCCATTGTATAAATCCAATAACCCACTCCAATAACCCATGGCCATGGGATATTGAGTTGCCATGGCAACTCTCTTACTAAAAGCCTTTGGTTACCTCAAAAAAAACAAATGGCGGAGACAGCTGTCAGATCCTTGTGAATCGATCTTCGCTTATAACTTTACTAATACTTCGCAGAAAATTATGTTTTGTACAAGAATAGACGCGGGCTAATGTCTTAACCCCTCTCTCGCGCGCCCTCACTCTTAACCCCGCATTTCTAAATAAGACGTAACGTTACTTGGTGTCGGCATACGGCTCTGGTGTCGGGCTTTGCAAAAAGCTCTCAGCTTCTCAGCAAGCGCCAGGATTGGCCAATGTCAACTTCAGTATCCAGAACGATCCAATCAAATCACCCGCACGTCTATCTTCTTGCTAGAGGTCACCCCTTACAGTAGTGTTTCAACTGACTATCAGAATACCATGCCAGTCGGACTTATAGTATTATTATTATATTTATATTATCATACTTGGAAACCGTTTTATAAAAGCAATATAGCACTCGAGCAGCGTGTGTTGTGGCATATATCGGCCGAGTGGGATAACAACTGATCAGCGGGATATATTTGCCACAACACACTGGCTCTCATGCTATATTGCTTAAATATATATATATATATATATATATATATATATATATATATATATATATATGTACATGTATGTATATATATATATATATGTATATATATATATATATATGTACATGTATGTATATATATATACCGTAAATTCCGGACTATAAGACGCACCGGTGTATAAGCCGCGGGACCAAAATTGACTATTTTTTTCTTCTATAAGCCGCACCGGACTATAAGCCGCGGGTGTTTTGATGTTTAATTACCATATGAAAGGGTTCGTGCACAGAGAGGAATGTCGGGAAAGAGATCGCTGTTTGGGGAAGCTCCCATTTATTAACATTTCAACAAAACAAAACAAAAGTCAGGTCACTAATCCCCAGACAAAATCACACAACAATAGGCTACCGTATATGTGCAGCAAACCTGTAACCAGAGAAGTCAAGTCACTAATCCTCGTCTTCCTCTTCTTCCTGCGTACTGAAACCACCAAAGTCCTCATCTTCAGTGTCGGAAACGAACAGGTTCAGGGTGGCTTCGTCAACCACTCTCCTCTCTCCTTCAGGTGCCATGGCACGAGTCCGATACCTCACGAGTCCGACACCTCACGAGTCCGAAAAAAGAGGCTAACTTCCCCCAGACCCTAACCCAAAACCTAACCTCTCCCACCCCCACGCCTAAACCTAACATCCCCCAGACCCTAACCCAAAACCTAACCTCTCCCACCCCCACGCCTAAACCTAACCTCCCCCAGACCCTAACCCAAAACCATGAGGTGTCGGACTCGTGAGGTATCGGACTCGTGAGGTATCGGACTAGGGGGCAGTCCCCGTGGCGTCATCCTCTTCATCCCGCAGCAGTCCAGCGTTTTGGAACCCGTTGGTAATTGTGGATGTTTTCACACTCCTATAATATTCCGTGATCTTCCTTTGTGTGAATTCGCCGAAGTTTGTGATTTTCTCCTGATAGTCGGGAGGGAGTTGTTCAGTAGTTCTCCCCCGGACGGACAGTCCCTTTTGCCCAGGTTACGCGCGGCTGCTCTGTTTGATCGGCGGCTGCTCTCTTTTAATGCGAGATTGACTGCTTTCAACTTGAAAGCTGCCTCGTGTGAATTTCTGCGTACCTTCCCCATGGTAAGTGAGAGTGTTGCTTCTACTGCTCGTCTTGTTGTGAATATTCCTTGATCTTCCTTTGTGTGAATTCGCCGAAGTTTGTGATTTTCTCCTGGTAGTCGGGGGAGGGAGTTGTTGCCCGAGTGGCCGTTTGCTTACCGTAATTACCATATGTAAGTGGTCACGCACAGAGGGGATTGTCGGGAAGAGATGGCTGTTTGAGGAAGCTCCCATTTACCGTATTACAACATTTCAACAAAACAACATAACACAACACCACCGTTGTTTATTTTTACAGTGCACACAGTGTCCGCGGTGTGGTGAAAAGAGGGCAAGAGAGGAAATTAAAACAGAAGTGGATTTATAGTTAGAAAGAGTGCTAAAAAAGAGAGATTTTTTTTTTTTTTTTTTTTTTTTCTGAAAAAATCCATAGATAAGACGCACCGTTATATAAGCCGCAGGGGCCAAAAAACGGGAAAAAAGCCGCGGCTTATAGTCCGGAATTTACGGTATGTATATAAAGCAATCCTTTAATGTCATGTCTCCAGTCTGGAGGTAGAACAAGTCAAGTCAGAATAAAGAGTCATCAATTTAATATCGTAAAGAAAATCGTAAATTTTATATGACTTTGCAAGGCAATATCATTTTAATAGAATAAAAAGTTGGTAAGAGCATTGTGAGTTTGATTTCTATAATCAATTTCAACAAATTCAATCGTTCCATTAAAATTCAGAAAACAATTTAAATTCAGTTGTCTGGTGTAATAATCCCTTCCTCATCATTTTCAATGGAAGTCATTTAGAAGCCTTTCCAAGTAGAGTCAAGTCACCAGAATTCAAGTCATCCCTCAAGTATTCTGTTCATGCATCAGGTAAAGTCTCAAGCAAATTAAAAATTGTGACTCCAGTCCCCACACCTCTGTGATAGCTGGGTCTTATCTCTCGCCTGTACATTTTCGGTTTACTTTTCAAGGTCATGGGAAAAGGTATGTGAAGTAGAGATGTTATTTACCTTGGGTGGTTGTAAGAATAACAAGCGCCTTATCTGACCTCAGTGAGCAGCTGCACCAAGAGACGGGGAAAACTCACTTTTCTCAGGGTGAACTTGTGGCCTATTTCTGCAGATCCTCACTGTTTGTTTACCAATCCCCAGACGACTCAGAGCAGTGTTTCCCATACATAGGGGAATTAATTTATGGCGCACCGCCACAACAGGATTTTGACACATTTTTATTTTTTTTACAGTGCACCTGAATGCAACATGCAAGATACCTGCTGAATAAGTGTCCAAATGTTCATGTTATTCTGGCCAATACTCACTTCTGTTATAGCATTTCAGTCTGGAATATGGAATAGCTTCTAATAATCTATGATTTAGCTGCTAAATTGTCAAATACCGCCATCTGCTCGCTACTAAGGCACTTATGTATGTACTTAACCTAACTAACTATCCGGTGTGCACAACATTGTCAGCCTAAACTCCGGCTGACACCCCAAAAACCTACAATCCGCTAAAGAAAAATGTATATTGTTTGTTTATTAACTGGCCCCTGGCCTTCAATCATTTCACGAAAGTGGCCCCCGGGCAAAGCAAGTTGAGTATCCCTGACCTATAGGGAGACATTTAGTTTGTCATATTAAACCCACAGCACAGTAATGATGACATGTTCTTTATAGATCTAGCCTTTTAATTTTGCTCTTAAGTGCTTTCTCAAAGTACACCAAATTCATGCATTTTACTTTAAAATGTTTTTAAAAAATCTCGCAGGGGGCATGCCCCCGCACCCCCCTAGGGGGTCTGTGGTCACCCACCACAACAACTCAAAATCCTGTGGGAAACACTGCAGAGGATTCATGGATCACTTTGAAAAGTCATATTTTCCTCTAGACATAATGTCTTGCACCGTGGTCTTCGTTCTGCAATATTACACAAATTGTGACGCTCAGTATTCAAGCAATAAACAAAAAGACATCTGGTGAGTTTTGGTTTGCACACCACCGCTGAAGCATGGCGTGTCAAATTAGCGCCGTCTCCAGTGCAATATGTTAGTGTTGTAGTACAAGAAGGCAATATGCTGGCTGAGGCAGACAGTGGGATATGGAACCTCACAGCAGCCATATGAGGAGGAGCAGCAGAGACTATTAGTTGATGATACCCGAGTGTGTCCTCCTGCTTTTTTGCCCCTTGGATTTTACCTGGCAACTAGGGTTGCCAACCGTCCCTTAAAATACGGAATCGTCCCGTATTTGTAAACAAAAAGACGTGTTCCGTATTGAACCGATACGGGACGCGCTTTGTCCCGTATTGGAGAGACACGCAGTGCAAAAGAGTGAAGGGCTATTTGTATTGAGCGAGTTAAACCCCGCAGCCGCTGCTGCTCTGCCCCTCAGCCTGTCTGGGGTGTCATCATGTTACGTTCAACTACCATAGATTGTGCTTCTCTCATTCTGTTTGTTGTGAGTCACGACCAATGAGAAGCGCTGTCAGCGTTGCTAGATTCAACTAAACTCTGAAGACGGCACATTGAGTAGGCTATTTACATTGTACCTATACAAATGTAGCATGCCATTTGTTTTTGTTGTCTTCAGACGATTTCAGTTGAAATCTAAAATGTTTTTGCACTAATGATTTAAACTTTCATACCAGGTTTGTTCTATTCAAAAGAATAGCCTATGTAACTTTGCTGTTTGCACTGTTAAAAGAAAATGGAATAAGTAGGCCTACATGCCAATTTGAAGTTGTAGGCTATTACTGGTAGACCTATATCAAAATACTGTTTGCACTAGCCTACTGTTTGTTTGTTTGTTTTTAATACATCTGGGCGGCTTTAGCTCAGGAGGTAGAGCGGGTCGGCCAATGACGCAAGGGTTGGCGGCTCGATCCCCGCTCCCTCCCAGCTGCTGTTGTTGTGTCCTTGGGCAAGACACTTAACCCTCCTTGCCTCGTATGATTGGTATGAATGTAGACATGAATGATGGTGGTTCGGAGGGGCCGTTGAGCGCTGATGTGTGGCTGCCACGCTTTCGAACCACCGGTACGAATGGTGTGAACGATTAATGATTCTGTGAAGCGCTTTGAGCACTTGGAAAGGCGCTATATAAATCCAATCATTATTATTATTATTATTTATTATTAAGAATGAGAAACTTTTGTTTTGCAACCCCCAAATACAATTCTTGGATGATAATGTAGGAATAGGCTATGCACAAATGTATTTGCTTGTGTTAATAATAATAATGTGTCAATGGTTGGAGCTGAAGCAGTTGCAGTTATGTGAATGTTATCTTTAAGTCCACTACCGAACACGCTCCTTATTTCCATTGAAAGAAGTTGGCAACCCCTCGCAACAGAAAAATAATTCTTCTGTTCTCTCTTTTCTCCTCTTTTGTCTTCTTTCTTTGTCTTCTGTTTTTCCTCTACTTTCTTTTCAATTCTGCCCTTTTTGTCCATCGCTTTTCCTTTCTTCTCGCCTCTTTCTGCCTCTGCCCGTTCTTCACTCCAGGTTGGACCGGGGAGAAGGTGTGTCTGGCGGGCGACAGCGCCGGCGGCAACCTGTGCGTGACGACGTCGATGCGCGCCGCCGCTCACGGCGTGCGGATGCCAGATGGCATCGTGGCGGCCTACCCGGCTACCCTGCTCACCGCCTACGCCTCGCCCTCCCGCCTGCTCACACTTATGGATCCCCTGCTGCCGCTCAGTGTGCTCTCCAGGTGTCTCAGTGCCTACGCAGGTTTGTGTCAAATGAGTGCGTTTACATGCAAACAATAAACGGATAACTGAGAATAATCAGTTTATGGCAATAATCTGATTTCTGCGTTTACATGCACTTTAATAACCGACAATAGGAAAAACCCAGGTTTACATGATTCAGTCAATTAGTCGGATTTCTCTCCAGAAGGCGGCGGTAATTCCGCAATAAAACAACAAAAGAAGTTGCAAAATGCAAAATCACATTTTCATTACTTCTTTGTCCGGCTCGGAGGATGCTGGTTTAGGTGAAAATTAGTTTGTATCTCGTTGTCGGGAGGCGTCGCTTTGGAAGTGTGAATCTGTCATATATTTCCAACTTTACCAAGCATAGAGCACAGAGACAGGCAGGCGACTGAAGCACGTCAAAATAACATGAACGATACAGATCTTGACCCAACTGAATTTAAATAGCTGTCAGAAAACGGAGAGAATTAAGGTGCCGCTCACCTTCATCTCATCAAGCCGGCTGTGGTGCACCATGGCCGGGGAGAAGAAGCAGAAAGGGGCCAGTGAGTGAGTGAGTGAGCAGCGCGCGTCTCCAGCTGCCTCTCTCTCCCGCAACGTGTACATGCGCAGATGTATAAACCCGAAAGAAAGCTGGTTATGCTGTATACATGCAGAGAGAAGACCGATTATTGGCCAGAAACCTAGGTGTGTTTATCGGTTTATTCATAACCCGTTTATGACTATAAACGGATAAAGCTTATGGGTGTATGCTGTTTACATGACCACTTGAATAATCAGGTAACTCCAGAGATCCACTAATAAACAGTTTATTGTGTGCATGTAAACGCACTCTATGTGTGTGTGTGTGTGTGTGCGTGCGTGTGTGTGTGTGTGTGTGTGTGTGTGAAAAAACAAGATAGGATGTTTTGATCTGCTGAAGGTGAGAAAATGCGTACAGTAGATCTTTGTCTTTCCCACCATAGTGTATGGTATATATATATAATGTGTAGGGCAATCACAACAATGTTTTGTTCTCACTGTATATATTTGCAGGACCTCTCTTGCACACTGTTGCCTCATTTACTTTCATGTAGATTTTTGTAGATATTTTTCATCCACTGTCCAGTGTCCACTGTAATGCAAATGTCCCTGAGCCCTGAGGGGATATTAAATCTATTCTACCACTCTTTCCCTCTGCTCTCTACTACTGTGCCTTTCCAATCTTCTCTTCTCTTCTCCCTCTCCTCTTCTGTTCTCATTAATAATAATAATAATTCCCTATCTTTTCTCGTCCTTTCCAACTTCTGTCTTCTGTCCCTCCCTCCTGTCCTGTCCTAACTTTCATTCCATGTCTCATTGCCTCCTGCAGGCAACGAGCCTCAGATGGAGAAGCAGGTGGAGAGAGTGAGCACGCTGAGCATGGTGAAGAGAGACACGGCACTGCTGCTCCGAGGCTTCACACAGGGAGCCTCCAACTGGATCCAGTCTCTGCTGGATCCCAACAGAGCCTCCGCCTCCACCGCCGCCAGCACCGCTGCAGAGGCACCGCCAGGAGGCGCTGGTATGCCACCATTTGGGTTTGTGTGGGTGTGAACATTAGGAAGATGGGTGGGTGATATAACTGTATTTGACGTCTGGGGGGGCACCTGGGTAGTGTAGAGCAGAGGTTCTCAAATGTTTTTCAGCCAAGGACCCCTTATAAGATAGAAAATATACCGGGGGACCCCCCTCATTGTGATTTGTGATTTTGGGCTCAGCTTGTTTCCACGGGTAACGTGCTTGACATTTAAATTGATAGGTTTGTCAGATTAGAATGTAATCCATGAACCATTTTAGATTTAACCCATTTCAGCCTATTTTCGCCTAAAAAATAGCCTCTAAAACCTAAGTCCGATTTGATAATAGACCCCCAAATCCTGAACTTTTCATAGAAATGTCAACGCCTACTAAAATAGTGATATCTCAGCCTCTGTAGAAGATAAAAACACACTTTAAAAGGCATTTGAGAGCTGACACATGTGGCTTTCCTTGTAAAAGGTGTTTATTGGTATGACAATTCAATAGCATTGTCAAATATTGCTGTAAACACAGAAAATTTTAAAAAAACTAAAAAACGTATGAAAAAACAAGCAACAAATCACTCCAAACCACTCAAATAAAATCAAAAATGTGCTCCACACTGCCCCCTTGTGTCCCCTTGCAACCATAAAAAAAAATGCAGTCCATTTACCATCAAAGGGGCAAGTGTCTAAAGTGTCAGCTAGTGTTTAGCAAACACTTACAAAAAATGTCTGTAGTGTTTTCCAAAACACTCAATGTGGACAGGCAGGTCACACTGTATGCAGCCATACACAGTTAGCCCACTGCCTACTACATCTTTTTTGTCCAGCAACAACTGGCACTCCCTGCAGAGCTTCCGCTTCTCAAACACCTTCCCGAAGTCGTGCATTGGGGGACCTGTGGCTTCTCCTGACGTGCTGGGTGCTGGGGAGGCTGCCCTGCTCGATGTGCTTGGTGCTGGGGAGGCTCCCCTGCTCTCTGGAGTGGAAGGAGAGCCAAATGGAGAGGCTGGTCTGGAAGCTGGGGACAGAGGAGGAGGAGGAGAAGGAGGAGGGATCACAGGAGGGGCCCTCCTTGTCACCGGTGTGATGAGCTCCTCCAGCAAGGTCTCCAGCCAGTCCTTGTAATGTTTGTGCCTTCCTCCAACAGACCTGGCTGCAACGTAGGCGTTGTAGCACGACACAGACAGGCCCCAGAAGAACACACGCCGCCACCATTTCTTCGACCGATGATCGAAACCATAGTATCCAATCATCTGGTCGAGGAGATCCACACCTGGAACACACATGGAACTCTGTTTACATACATACATTTTCACTCAAATGACCTCAGTGAATATAAGCTTACAGTATTTTAATTTTTGTTTATAAAACATAAATCTGTAAAACAAACCTTTCATGTGGCTCTGGTAGTCCGCCAGGCAAGCGGGCACTACCACATCAGCCCGGTGGGTCTCATCTCTCCTCCGCCTTACAGTCCCTGTTGCGCTGGGGTCATGGTGATTGGACAAGACCATCACCGTCTTTGTGTCTTGCCACACGCAGAAGGTGAGGTCATCCTGCTGTGCCACCCGGAACTCGTGCTTCCCCAGCGCAGCCCTCTTTGTCAGGCTGTGGTCCTTCGGCAGCCCCTTCCTATTGGCCCGAAGGGTGCCACAGCCGTACAGGAAAAGGCCGTTCATCTCCTGGAGGAGTTCTACACTGGTGTAGAAGTTGTCCATATAAATGGACAGGAAGGTGCCATTGTATGGCTTGGCGAGGTCCAGCACCACGCGCTGTGCCAGGCCCGTCTGCGGCGCCGCTTCACGTCCTGTGTACACCTGGGGAGTTTGCAAGAAGAAACACAAGTCTGAGGAAGGGCCTTGGGTGCTTGAAAGGTCACTCAAATAACAACACATTACAGAATACATATTTGCATATTCTTGGTGTGCTGATTTTTTTCCTTACTTTGAAGTGCGGAACGTAGCCTGTTGAGCTCTCCGCCATCACCCAAACCTTCACGCCCCATTTGGTTGGCTGGAATGAATGAATGAATGAATGTTTATTTCACACATTACCAAAAGATGCAGGTTACATAGGCAAAATAGAGGTGAGACAATTTGATCAATCAATCAGCAGTACCTTCATTGGCAGGTATTGCCGGAAGCCAAGCCTGCCTTTGAACTTGATCATTGATTCGTCAATGCTGACTGTGCCGTTGACCTCATAGAGCATACATGGGCAACATACGGCCCGCGGGCCGTATGCGGCCCGCCGGCGCCCCCTGTGTGGCCCGCGATGGTATTGCAAAAAAAAAAAAAAAAAAAAAAAATTTTTTTTTTTTTTTTTTTTTTACAGTGCACCTGAACGCAACATGCAAGATACCCGCTGAATAAGTGTCCAAATGTTCATGTCATTCTGGCCAATACTCTTCTGTTATAGCATTTCAGTCTGGAATATGGAATATATTTCAATAATATTTATGACTAAAAGGCTAAAAGTAATCTCATGTGTAAGAAATGACTGTTCTACATTGAAGTAGAAATTTAAATAATTAACTTGTTGGTTTTGGATTTATTTAGCTTCAAGAGCGCATTTTTGTTCTTGTGTGACCCTCAACACAGGCTTTGAGAATCCCAGGCCACTTACTGATACTTAAGCTTAAAATAACCCACTCATATTCTGGTTTATGTCAAGAAAAACATTTCGGCTAGTGGAAATTCTAATTGGCTGGTAACTTTAAAATCTAGCAGCCATATTGGCAGGTGGTGAAAAAAGTTAATTTCAAGCCCTGCAGGGAGAGCAGGTGGTCACATAGGAGTGCGTGAGAAAAGGATCAAATATTGGTGGTTAAGACTGAATAATGACATCACAACTGTTAATTTAAAATGAGTTATTCCTCTAAACCTGGCTTCAAATGCCCAAAATGTTTCGCGCTGGCGCCGTTCAGCCCTCAGCAAAAACTGGTAGCGAGGACATTTTTTTGTGGCCCTCTCTATCATCAAAGTTGCCCATCCATGGGTTACGGCGTGACAATATTTGTTCGGCCCCCGGCAACAATCTGGGTTTCTCATGTGGCCCCCCATGAAAAACAGTTGCCCACCCCTGTCATAGAGGTCCTGGAAGCGCTGGTTCAGGAAGTCCAGGTACCAGCGCAGTTTCCAGAGCTTATCAGCTGGGTCGCCTCGTGCGTTGTTATCTTGGAGGTGAAGGTATCTGAAGAGGTGAGAGAGGGGAGGATGGAAGAGGGGGGGTAGGGGAGGGGGGGTAATTAGACACATATTACAATATATTATAAACAATATAATGTCTTGTATATTGTATACAATATTGTATATTGTATTGTATATTATATACAAGTAGACACATCTTGGATGAAATGAAAAATTGTAGGCTATATCATTATATAGGTTAGTTACACTTGAGGGTTACAGGGTCTGTCTAAGTGCAGTGTCTGTCTTGGTGCAAAGAGTGAAGCGCATTCTCTCCACATTCCTGACAATTGAATAACAATAGGCCTACTAGGTGTTTGCCCACACACAATAGGTGTAGCAGCCGAGCCCAGCAGGGGTTTCTTACCCCAGTGTATAAGCTCGCTACAATGGCAATACTCCCACTACACTTCTAATACATTTGCAATATATTTCATTTCCCTTAGGGCATCATAACAATGGTACTAATGTTACATTTTATCTATCAAACTACTATTATTTATATAGCGCATCCTATTCAATGGGGCGCATCTATATCACGCAATGGTTATAATAACAAGGATAATATTATTGTTCTTAGCCTACCTCCAAATGGCGTCAAATCGGTCCCGGGACATATTCTGGCCGAAGTTGGTTTTGAAGATGTTTTTGGATAGCCGCCAGTACTCTCTTCGGACGGGAAGTTTCATTATCCCCATGGCGAGACACAGCCCAATGAATGTTTTCATTTCTTTCACTGTTACCGGGGTCCACTTGGCTGCTTTTTTGGCTGGGGGAATTGTGCGTCTCTGGTCGGCATATCGGTTCGTCTCCGTGACAAGACGGTCCCACATTTCCTCCGTGTAAATTTTCTCGAAAGAAAATAGAGGTGTGGAATCGGCTTGTAAGCCAACACCGCTTTTCACCCCGGGCACCCTTTTGAACGCTTTGACCGGCACAGGACGGTAACAGCGCTGCTCCGTTACCCAGTTTCCATGGAAGCCTTGGAATTGGTCATCTTCGTCAGACTCATCCTCATCGTCATCCTGAAACATAGTTCTGACCCACTGATCTCTGTCCAAGGGCTGCCAATCTGGGTCTGTAACTGGGTCATCATTTAACTCTTCATCAACGGTGGAATGTTCGGAATATTCCGCGTCTTCAAAATCGCTTCCTTCGCTAATATTATTTTCTTCCTCCATCGCTACAGGTCCGCTTCAAAGTGAAGAAAGAAAAACTTTTCCTCCCCAGAATGCATTGCGAGACCCCACGTGTGTTTTCTGAATGATTTCATTTGCCTAGAGACCGGAAATAGGCGAAAAACTACAGCTAAACTACAAATTGACGTATACGTCATCCCGTCTTCAAAGGTATATTGACGCGAACGGCATCCCGTCTTTAAAGGGAGAATGACGCGAACGTCATCCCGTCTGAAATGGGTTAAAGCATAACATATTTTCGTTGAACTGTGAAGCTTTTGCACACAATTCCCCCCCCCCCCCCCCCCCCCCCTGAAAACCTTTCGCGGACCCCCTGGCAAAGTGCCATGGACCCCTGGGGGTCCCCGGACCCCCATTTGAGAACCACTGGCGCGGAGACCCGCGTTCAATCCCCGGTAGCAGTACTTCTGGCTCGGTCAGAGTCAGACGTTTCTACAGATACAATTGGCTGTGTCTGCGGGTGGGAAGCCAGTCGGGGTATGAGTGGCCGGTCGCTGCACTCGCGCCTCTGGTCAGGCCTGTTTGGGGGGAGTGGAACTGGGGGGGCATAGCGTGATCCTCCCATGCACTACATCCTGCCGGTGAAACCTCTCGCTGTCAGGTGAAAAGAAGCAGCTGGCGACTGCACGTGGATCGGAGGAAGCATGTGCTAGTCTCTGGCTCTCCCCAGATCAACAGAGGGGGTGGACCAACGACTTGGAAAGCAGGGGGAATTGGCTAAATACAATTGGTGGAGAAAATTTGAGAAAAAATATAATAAAAAATATGTCTTTTACTTGGTAGTAAAAGTTTTTCGGTTGGCATGGATGTGCATTTATCCAGTGTGTCTTAGCTGAGATAAGTGCCCCAAAGTTCATTACACCCCCACATGGAGGAGGTCATTGAAATGGACCCCCCCCCCCCCCCCGCTATTCAAAAGTTAACTAACCAATTATCGCAGCGTCCCTTTCTGTTGCATAACACTATAGCAGTGGTTTGACAGGCATTGTAAATTGTAGCCACCGTAAAATCTACGGGTGAATCATAATTTCCCCAGCGTCCCCTTAGCCCCTTAGCTAGGTGACACCCCTACAGCTGCACAGCCCACACTAATGAGTGTCTGTGGTGGGTGTACATTATTAAAAGGCCATCATGGTGCTGAGATGGTTAATTATTAACGAGATGGGAGAGCGGTGGCTTTGTGAGGAGACCAGCCGTGACAACTTCTACAGCTGTGTTTTGACGGCTGTGGGCGGGACCAGTGATCTCACCATGACAGCGCTGTTTGACAATTCTTCCACCCGCTTCCGTTTTCTTGTTCCTGATATATCCTCATTTGCATTTGAAGGCTCATAACTGTTGGCTCGCAACATACAATCATCAGAAACAACAGAATAAGTCAAGTCAAGTCAAGTTTATTTGTATAGCACATTTCATACACAGAGGCAATTCAAAGTGCTTCACATAAAATGGATGACAGGAAAATAAAAGAATAAAAGAAGAGAATAAAATAAAATGGACATTTAAAAGCATCACAACAAAACGTTAAGAAAGAGTATAAAAAGTGCATTAAGCAACAGGCGCAGCAGTTACAAAAATAGTAAAAAACTTATAGAGGACTCATTGGGTTTGCATACTAGAATAAATCAATTTATCTATATTGAGTCCCCCGACATCATGACTATAAACATGACTACACACACATAAAACTCAGGTCTGGGTACGGTGTCCTCTTTTCCTCTATACTGCAGTTTGGACGCCAAGCATACCCCCGCTTGTACCTTGCGTCATCTGTTGCCCGTTGACAAACAGGCCGTTTTTTTTCTCTAAACCTTGCTTAAAACGAGTACGGCTCTAGTAAGCTCCCCTTACGCGTGCGTCCCTCCTGAATAAGTGAATGATCTTTTGTGTACCACCATCAGTGTTATTACCCTGATCCCCCCCCAAATCCAAGTACCCCTTTACCCGACTACAACATTTTGCTTAGAAAACTGCAAGAGAAAACTATGATGCAATGAATTAATGATCACTTTTTGAAGAATTTAAGATGACAAAATAAGAAATGGAGTGAAAGAGTTGCAGTTAGTGCCTCCTGAGCAGATTTATTTTCATGTTTCATTTATTTTCATGATTTATTCTTCCATTTTTCCATTTTCCCCTTTGTCTCAAGTACCCCCTGTAGTACCTCCACATGCCCCTAGGGGTGCGCGTACCCCAGTTTGAGAGCCACTGCTCTAGTGAAATTGAGTGGCCTCTTCAGTGTGCACGGTTAACTTGAGTTTTTAATTAACCTCTCTCTCAAACACTCTCTGCTCTCCTTTTCTCTTTGTTTTGCAAACAATCTCTGTCTTTTCCTCTCTCTCTCTGTCTTTTTCTCTCTCTCCGTTCTCTCAGATGGCGTGAGGAAGAGCATATCCGAGGCGTGCATCTCCTCTCCTCACTCGGACCCGCCCGTACCCCCGGAGCCCGCGGACGACTTCTCCTCCAGGAGGATGTCTGTGAAGAGCCAGACCTGCCTGGGCCTGGTGACCCACAACGATTCCACCTCCCACGCTGCTGCAGCACCACTGCTCTCCGAGCAGCACACTGTACGTCACGCTCGAGCACTGTTTACAATTACCATTTTTTCGGCACTTAGTTGATGTCCTTGTACAGAACAGCTTACAATTAGCGAGGCAGGCAACGGTTCAGTGAACTGCTAAAGGACACCTGACATATTGTTGCTGTGTGTGTGGGGGGGGGGGGGGGGGGGGGGGGGGGGGTTAGGCATGGTCTCTAACCATGAGGCCACCCTGCTGTCTAACAAACCACAGAATTGTAATTGTAATTTGATGATTACAACACCATCAGAGAGCACAGAGAATTCCCACTGGTCTCCTATCTAGCATCCGATTATCTCATTGTTCATACAGTTTGCATTAAAGCAGCTACGAGCAAAGATTTTCGATTGTTATTAAACAGTCTAAATTTAATATCAATGCGTCACATCTTACCTGTAATAGTAGACGAGACCAACGCAGAGTAGTCTCGCTTGAACCCCGAGTGAATCGGACAGTGTTAGTCTGTCTGTGGCCAGGGAAGATCAGGAAGTGAAATGAAACGGTTTGCAGCAGCCACTTCGGCCATAACCACAAAATAACTTCCAAAAAAAACAGTTAGAATATAACGAGAGATGTTCGCGAGAGTAGCGAGCCCCTGCATGGCGTTCTCCTTGTTTATGGTCTGTTGCTAGGCAGAGCGAAACGGTTGAAGGCAGGCAGCTGCCGTAAACCGTTTCGTTTCACTTCCGGGTTTATCCGGTCCGCCGGTAGGCAGATAGAGAGAGAGAGAGAGCCCCCTGGTGACGCGAGGTTAGACAGACACAGACTCTATAATCATCAAGAGAGCAATCTCCGATTCACACGGCTTTGGTCTCAGCTACTATTATAGGTAAGATGTGATGCATCAATATTGTAATTATACTGTTTAATAACAATCAAAAATCTTGCTCGTAGCTTAAAAGAGGGAGTACAATGTGTCTGTTGAAGAAATTGTACTGTTGCATCCAGTGCTGTAGTGGTAAAAAAAAAGTGGGTAAACTATACTTTTGACTCAGGCAGCTTTCTCACGCGGCACCGGCAGTGTTATAACGGCAGATAAATAAGCTTCCGTGACCGATATACAAGACAAAATATGAGAGTATATAGAACAACTTAATCTGAATCATATAGCCCTATAAGGTATATCAGGGGGTTCCCCCACATTTCTGAGTAGCCAGCCAGATAGAAAAAGTAGCTGGCTATGGGATGGGCCTTGCCCCAAGTGGGGTCCGGGGGGATTCTCCCCCGGAAGATTTTTTTTTTACATTTTAAAGTAAAATTCATCAACCTGGTGCATTTGAGAGCAAAATGAACTACACACATCTCTAATGTGTTGTGACTTTACAAATAATTAGGCCTAAACAATCAATATAAAATGTATTTATTGAACATTTGTTGAATTTCTCCAGGTATGAAAAGTTAAATTATACAGTAGGTAGCCTACTTTAAAGGACCTTGTATGAACCCAGTATACAGTTTGAAGAGTAATATAGTTCTCTCTCTCACACACACACACTGTACCTGTGATTGTCAGCTTCAGCTTTATAGCTAAAAGTATGTAGACAGATTGAATCTGTGATTCTTGAATACCAATATATAATTCAAACTGTCCACAAACACATTGGGCAAGGATAGGTAGACAACATACTGTACATGGAAATAAAAGTGGTTCTGCCACTCTGGCCACTAAATTTTAGTCAGCCAATATTTATTTATACATATCTCGGCACAACAAACACCAGTATGTTTCTAGATAGTTTTCAACATGGTCGTATTATTTTGGCTTTATACAGTAGCACCTGGACTATTCAAGTCGACTCGCACGCACCTAATGTTACAAACTTTACTTGATCAGAGGGAAATCAATCATGTTTCTTACACCAGTGATTCACTCTTCAGTTGTAAAACGGTGAGCCTATATGATTTTCCCCACTCCGGACACACATTTTTAACCAACCTTACCTATGTTCAGCTCACCATGAGCTGGTCTCCAAATGCACATCTCCAAATGCGCATTGCGCATCGCTGGCACAATGGCACCGTTAAGTTGTTTGAAGGGAGCGCTGTCTGGACAGGCAAGCACAGCTCGATAAAGGCACCAACGTGACCGGGGCCGTGTACCTTTCCCGCGGAGCGCTCCACAAAAATAGGCTACGGTTCGCGGAGATCCTGGTCAGTGCCATGCCCATGTGTAATCTTTTTTCTTTTCTTTTGGTGTGTGACGTGCTTGGCGTGGTCTCCGCATCAACGGAGTTTACGCAAACGTGTTAAAACTCGTGCAATAATAAGTGTGCATAAACAATTTAAACATGTGAGTAAACGATCTTAAAAGGTGCCTAAACGCTGCAGAGCATTGAAAAAGGTACGTAAACGCCGTTTACGTGCGTTTAGCCACCACTACAGCCCTGGTTGCATCATATATATTTAAGCAATATAGCATGAGAGCAAGTGTGTTGTGGCAAATATATCGCGCTGATCAGCTGTTATCCCACGAGGCCGCAGGCCGAGTGGGATAACAACTGATCAGCGGGATATATGCCACAACACCACGCAGCTCGAGTGCTATATTGCTTTTATAAAACAGTTTCCAAGTATGATAATATAATAATAATAATAATACTATAAGTCCGACTGGCATGTCATTCTGATAGTCAGTTGAAACACTACTGTAAGGCGGGACCGCAAGAACGTGCGGGTGATTTGATTGGATCGTTCTGGAGACTGAAGTTGACATTGGCCAATCCTGGCGCTTGCTGAGAAGCTGAGAGCTTTCTGGAAAGCCGACAGGCAGCTCGAGCGCGGCGCTGCATTCTCAGCGCTTGCTGAGAAGCTGAGAGCTTTCTGCAAAGCCCGACACCAACTAACGTTACGGGGTTAAATGCGGGGTTAACAGCCTTTTTTTTGCAAAGAAGACATTAGCCCGCGTCTATTCTTGTACAAAACATAAGTATTAGTAAAGTTATAAGCGAAGATCGATTCACAAGGATCTGACAGCTGTCTCCGCCATTTGTTTTTTCTACATTGTCATTTGAGGTAACCAAAGCCTTTTAGTAAGAGAGTTGCCATGGCAACTCTGGATTTATACAATGGCTGTGAACCAATCAGATTGCTTGATTTGAGAGAGCCGTTTTATAAATAAATATATATATATATATATATATATATATATATATATATATATATATATATATATATATATATATATATATATACAGTATATATATACACCTTGCCGTGGTATGTCCGTTTCACCTCACTGACTGAACTCAGCTGAACTTCTAGGTCACCCAAGCCTCATAAACAGATATGGCTGAAGGATGCTGACTGACTGAATGTCTAACCTTTTGGTTCTGCCAAGGTGTTGGAGATGATCCCTCTGTGTGTTTTCACACAAGCAGACTGGATTAGTGGCTGGTTTGGTTTGGTTTGGTTTGGGGGGAAAATAGCTAGTAGCAGGGCTGACGTCAGACTCGAAACGCTGCTGTGTTTTCCCTCCTTGAAATGGAGATTGTTCAGCCAAGACTTTGAGGCATCCAGCCAAGGTTTGTAGAAGGAGAGTTTCAGAAGGGCAAAGCGTTGTCGTATACGTACTGTAACCAAGGTTACCTTGCAAATATTTTATAGTTTAGTTCTCACTAAACTATACAACAAATTGCCTCCTTGGAGGACATTAAAGTTTTCTACTACTACTACTACTACTACACTTTCCTCAACATTACACCATGTCCAGTCAGTTTTTTAAATTTAATCTCACCTGAATAACTTCCTATTCCTTTTGTAGCCAGAAGATGTGAGTTTCTTCCTCTCCAAGGAAGACGATGCCTCCATGACCAGCGCTCTGTCTTCAGTGGCCATACCGCCCCCTGCTGTCGAGGAGGGCTCAGAGCTGGAGCACCCCAGGGAGTTCCCCCTGGGCTTTGAGCCGCTACGCTCGGAACAGCTGGCTGAGATGAGGCTGCTGACCTCGCCGGTGGTCAGGGACCCCTACTGCTCCCCGCTGCTGGCCCCCGATAGCATGCTGAGAGGGCTGCCCCCTGTACACATAGTGGTAAGAAGCAGAGGGA
This sequence comes from Poromitra crassiceps, assembly GCF_964638095.1. Taxonomy (NCBI): domain Eukaryota; kingdom Metazoa; phylum Chordata; class Actinopteri; order Beryciformes; family Melamphaidae; genus Poromitra; species Poromitra crassiceps. The sequence continues at coordinate 9,766,287 of NC_139640.1, read as the reverse complement.
GGGCTGGAGGAAATAGAGTAGCACAGGGATGATGATGTATTTTTGTAGGCTTAACCAGAAATTTTTGGCCATTTGGGTTTCGTTTAGGGGAAAAGTATAAGGGGTTTTTACAATGGGAATTAAATGCATAAAATAAGGTCTGTGGTTAACAAAGGTTTATGGGAACACAAATTCTGGGTTCAGCAGGATAATCTTCACAAACGTGAATCACTTTTATGCCTTTTGAAGTGTTTTCTAAAAAAACGTGTTTAAAACAAAACGCATTTGCGTTCCAAAAGTCATAAAAGTTATTCACGTTTGTGAAGATTATCCTGCTGAACCCAAAACCCCATTCACTTTTCCTCTTACAAACCCGGAAGTATACTTCCGGACTCATTCTCTATAGACCCTTTTCACAGGGGCCATTTTGTGTCAAAAAGGCAGGGTAAACACAGGTGCAAGCGAAACAGTAATGAGGGTTTCCAACGTCCATGATTGGAATTTGGAAACCCTCATTAGTAGAGAGGTAGAGAAACTCATACAGATACATTATGCAAAGGCCACAGGGTACTTGAGGAGGACAGCTATCTCACACTCTTTCTATGGATTTTTGTATAACAAAGTTATCGAGTAGAGTGGAGTTCCACCATATCAGGACAGTTCAGGTGATGTTCAGACCTGGTGCACATTCTAGTGTCAAGAAGAGAGAGTGTGATAGGATGAATAGATGGACTTAAGCTGTGTTCACACCGAGATATTTATTTTTCCCTCTGTCGCTCGATTCAACCCTTTGGAATCGCTCTGTCGCTCTGTTTAAATCGCTCGTCAACAGGCACAATATTTGACGGACATCTGGGGGCTATAACGTTACGCAATGTCATGATGTTTATCCACTACGAGCCACCGTAGTTGTTTACAAGCTAAGCCTATCAGCGTGCTCCTAACGCGAGCTCCATATACCGGTAGTACAGACTTCACTTCATGTCAGCTGTCAGCCTGTCAATCAGCTGTCAATGCGGTTTGTTGCCACACAATAAACCAGCGGTTTGTTCCAAGCCAGTGTGATCCTTGACTCGCTCTCACACGAGCGTATTTTCTCCCTAACGCTCTGTCTCTGTTGCTCGGACGCCCAGCGATTTTTCTCCCGGGCGAATATACGCTCAATTGCTCGTTTGCATTGACTTTGTATGTAAACTCGATGCCAGCGAAAAACTTTAATAGGTCGGTGTGAACGCAGCTTTATTGAAACCTGTTCTCTCTTGTGTGTTAATAGGAAAATGAGGAAATTGGTGCAGGTTTTAAAGTGGCTAGAGTGAGTCAGCGAGAATGTAAAGAGGGGGGGACGGGGGGACGCTTGGCTTCCTTTTCTTCATCCTGTAATTAAGATTCTTGACATGTCTGAAGGAAACCCTAATTTGCTTTCTGCCCTCCCTCCCTCCGTCCCGCTTCTTCTTCTCTCCCTTCTTCTCAGGCGTGCCATTTGGACCCCATGCTGGACGACTCGGTGATGTTCGCCAAGCGTCTGAGGAACGTGGGGCAACCCGTCACCCTGTGCGTGGTGGACGACCTCCCCCACGGCTTCCTCAGCCTATCGCAGATCTCCAAGGAGACGAGGGAGGCGGCCGACGTCTGCGTGGGGCGAATTCGCTGCGTCTTTACCGAGGACACAGCGGCCCCGGAGCCACGCAAGCACCGCAAGCTGGAGCGCAGCGGCGGCGGGGCTGTTTCAGGCTCTTCTTCTGGGGAAAAGAGCAGCGCTCTCTTTGTCAATTCCATTGAGGGGGAGGAGCAAGAAGCTACTGGGAGAGGCGGGGCTACAATTGCAGATGGGGAGGACTTGGTCGCCGTGGCAACCCAGAATAACACAGACATTGGCGGTATCGGGGCTTAAATGGGGTTAGATAGAAAAGGGGACTGCTGTTTAGCCAAGAAGTGAAGAGAGAAAGAGTCAATGAAAGTCACAGAGAATTAGGCAATGCAAAGCCTAAGAGAGAGAGAGAGAGAGAGAGAGAGAGAGAGGGAGAGGGAGAGAGAGAGAGAGAGAGAGAGAGAGAGAGAGAGAGAGAGAGAGAGAGAGGGAGAGGGAGAGAGAGAGACAGAAAGAGAGAGAGGGAGAGAGAGAGAGAGAGGGAGAGAGAGAGAGAGAGGGGGAGAGGGTTCGGAAAAACAAGAGACGGGGGAATTCGGAGGAGGTTGGGCGATTGCCCAGTTTTTGAGTGAGAGAACAGAAACGGTGGAGGAAACTGAAATGCAACTTCCTCTGCTTTTAGAATTCACTCGTCGCTTGACTTTGCGTCACCGCACACAGCCGCAAACCTCTGGCCGGCAGACAAAACAAACGCACCCACCAAAGACGGTCACATTTCAAGGAGCAACACTCGCCCACCCGCACAGCACCCGTCCTTAACAGCTTTAACGCAGCACCCCCGTCCTTAACAGCTCTGCCTTTAGGTGGCAGAGGCTCGGGACATAAAGCAGCGCAGCGCGCAGGGTTCTCGAGACGAAGCCTGAATGGGGTGATTCATCTAGGCCACGGCAGCCATTTGAGTCCCTAATCAGATAGTGGTAGGCACACTATAGGCTTCTCTATGGAGCCATCCGCATCTAAATGGTCACTTGTCCTTGAGGGAGCCACTCTAAATCACACTTAATAACTCCACATTGTGTTCTCTGTTACGGCAGTTTGGCAGTCAATACGGCTCACGACTCTGTTGACTCTCTCTCCCAAATGGAATTACAGAGCTAACAGACAAACAGACGTAAAGGCTCTAAAGTGGATGAGTTGATTTGCTCGCTCCTTGAAATTCCCTTCGCAATTGTTAATCATATTATTAATCCTACGCCGCCATACTATTACTTTGACCTTATTTACAGCAACAATTTATAATGCTGTATTATAACCCCTGAATAGTCATTATAGCTTTTCTTTCTGTGTGTGTATCGATACGTTGTTTGTTACAGTATATGTAATATTTTGCTGCTTATTCCATTTTTTTGAATGTGCACAGTATTTAACTGAAGCTTCTCTAGCCACTTTTACCATCTTTTACCTTCCCAATTAAGTGCATATTGTACTATGAGTAATGCATACAGGGACACGGCGCTCCCTATCTAGATGCTGCCCAGTGCTTTTTCTAGTGTTGAAATGACTGATTGTTACAATGAAACTGAGATGCACTAGCCTGGTTCAAACCACCAGGATCCAAGAACTCACGTTCTGTTTGGTTCTGTGGATCCGACAGGACTCCCAAGATGTCATTTCAATGGTTGGATGTAGCCAGTCCTTCAGCCAATCAGCGCTGAATCCAGTCAACTCCCAAATCCACTCGGAAGAACGTCGAAAATGCCTTTTCCACCAAGAAACTCTGCTGTTGCATACTCCTGTTCTTGTGTAATTGTTATCGAGTCTATTTCTGCAATAACCGCACTTACGGCCGTTTAAACTCCTCGACGAACGTTGACGTTCCTGCTCGAGCCGGAGAGCCATGGAGGCAGCAATTACGGTTTTTGCCAGCGGCGTTTCAGATTGGCCGGTTTACGATGTCAACTACGAGGCAAGTCCCTGATTGGCACGTTCTGAAAAGGCCCGCCCCCCGGGCCAGACGGATCCACAGAACCAAACAGAATGTGAGTTCACAGGTCTGGATGGTTTTAACCAGGCTGGAGATGCACTACTTTTTGAATACAAGTATTCACTTGATGTGCTTTTTGGAAACTTCAGTCCCATCTTCATAATAATCACAGCTTGCAAAACTGCCGATAAGAGGCAAATATTAATTTTGTTCTTCTAAGCTGTCGTTGTCCTAACACAGAACTGGAATAGGGTAGCTGGTGGCATCAGGATGCGCAACACTCAGCTAATCGTCGTATTCCCATGATGTCACAAGCATTTTCCTACCAATATGGTGCTACAATACACACAGCTGCTCATTGGCCTGTTTGTGTCACTTGATTGTAATCACCTGTTAATTGATTACAATCACCTGTTATTTTCCTACCACGATGGCCGTGTGGTGATGTAACAGAATACTATCAATACATTAACTTCACTACACTTGAATACGCCCCTTCCTCATTGGGCTTCATCGCTCCCCCCCCCTCCTCCTCCATACCAATGCATCAAAGTACCACTTCTCTCCAGTCAAGGAACTTCCTGCCTGACAACCTGTTCATATTAGAAATCAGAGGCTAGGAAAAGCCAGACGCCCCGGACCAAGAGAAAGGGTTAGCACTGTGTTAAATGGTAAATGGACTGCATTTACATTAGTCCATGGGTCAAAGCCCCAATTGTAACATATCTGTACAGTACCATCTGGGTGGGCAAATTCTGGTTGTGACCTCCCCCCCAGTATACATCTCTAGATGATGTTTTTGTATGATAGACCTTGCTGAGTGGTAGCTTATTTGTGGTTATCCCCTCTTAAAGTATGGACTGTTGTAGTTCAAAACTGGTAAAGTATCTTCCCTGGAAATAATGTTTCTTTCATGATATCCTCTCGTTGGGGCGTGTCTGGACTACTGACTGATATACTGTACATGTAGAAATGCAGAGTCCTGCACGGGTCTGATTTTCAAGACCCGGCCCCGCAGCGTGCAATACCACCCCCGCAACCAATCAGTACCGCAACCCCCGCGGACATGAGACCCGCGCCCTGACCCGGCAACCGCATATTATAATAATGGTTATTAATCTGATTTACCTGCTATTTCCAATATGTCCGGTATAATCCATACTGCCTTTATGATCGCCGTTGCAGTAACGTGAATCCACTTGTACAACGTCCAACCTTTCCTCTTTCACTGTATCCATGTCGTTGCCTGTTGCTAATACGCCGGGAGACTGAGACAGCTGGCACGTAACAAAGCCACGCCCAAATCACGCTCGCAGCATACAGCCAACGAGGTGACAAGTAAACACCGGTAATTATCCTTCCGCAGGGTCACCTACAGAAACCTTGTTACGACTTTTAGTTCCTTGTGCCTCGTCATCTGATGATTCTTGGGATGCCTTCTCTTCCTTTTCCTCCTCCTTGGGTCTTCTTCCCCTGCGGCCCTTCCCGGCTGCAGAAGAGGCTGCCTGCTGGTGCCTTTCTGCCCTTGGTGGCCCCTTGTTTTTGTTGCCCTTCAGCCGTCCTCTGGAGGTGGGCACCCACTGGGTTGTGAACGTCTGGCCTGGATGTTCTCTGGAGGTGGGCACCCACTGGGTTGTGAACGTCTGGCCTGGATGTTGGGCAGCACCTCCTCCCACAGCAATGGTGACAGCGGCCAGCAGCTTGTGGAACTCCTCGTTGTTCCTGATGGCCAGCAGGTTTGTGATGAGGGCTGATGAGTGACTGCTTGCTGGCATGGCAGGTGTTCCCAGCCAGCTCCAGGATCTCTGCTGGCAGCTACTCCAGGATGACTGAAGAGCCCATGCAGGCCCACTCTCTCTGTGAGAAGTTGCCCTTCCTCAGCAGCCGCTTGCTGCTGCAATGGAAGACTGGGTCATCTGGGGCGTTTAGGCCTTGGGCAACATGAACCTGACTTTCTTCCCACGCGGCCAGACATCTTCAGTCAGTAATGAGCAGCAAGGGCAGAGAAACAGCCCACTTTCGTTCTTGATTAATGAAAACATTGTTGGCAAATGCTTTTTTTTTTTTTACACATTTCAAAGTGCAAGTTTATTAATTCCTCTTAAGAGCTATGACGGTATCTGATCGTCTTCGAACCTCCGAGTTTCGTTTTTTTTTAGAGAACAATATACAAACAAGACAAACAGTCTCAGACACTGGAAAGGAAAGGAAAGGAAAAAAAAACATACATCAACATTGCAACATGGCGCTATCAGCCGCATAAGGTGCTTATATATATATATTAAAAAAGGTGCATGGGGTCCCGCGCAAAGGGTCCTAAACGAGTTTCTTTTTTGATTAATGAAAACATTCTTTGCAAATTCTTTCGCTTTTCTTTTTTTTTACATTTCAAAGTGCACGTCTTATTAATTTCTCTGTTAATCTTACAATTAATCTTTTTTGAAACAATATCACATTTGTCACATTTTTTAACATTAAAGAGTTCAAAGATAAAATCCTTCTACTCCTTTTTGCCATTTCAAAAGAGAAGTCCAAGAATTTCACCTCTAGTGGCCTGGAAGGTCATTGTCTACAGTACCATGGTGGCGACACTGGCGAGCGACGTGAAGCTGAACTCCGCACGGTTTTGGCTCTGATAAATGCAGGTCAGCGCTCGTTGCATGTATTAGCACAGTTATCCAAGTATTACAGTGATCAAAGGAACCAACCATTCTGCACTTTCTGTTCAATCAATCAATCTGTTGATGGTTATACTTTATTTGTACTTTGTTTGAAGTACTTTGAACAAAATTACTTACAAGGAAGGAGAAAGCATCTGTCACAGGCTAGCCTATGATCCTAGCAGTCACCAACCACCAGACTCACTCGGTGAACACACAGCTCACATCATGCTACAGAGATGGAATCTGGGAAACCTGGCTGGACATAAACAAAATCTTAGAAATGGCAGGATGCTGGAGCAAACATCGGGAGCAATTTGGGGTTGAGTATCTTGCCCAGGGGCACATCGACATGCGGACTGGAGGAGCCAGGGATCTAACCCACTCTACCTCCTCAGCCACAGCTAAACACCCCTAAAAGCCACTGAACTTGTATCTGGCCGACTACACGACACGTGGCTGACGGTCCAACCTGAGCAGACATTTAGCTCGCAATTACATTAGGGCTCGACGTTGTCTTCGGTGACCCGAGCGTAACTCTGCCCAGCTTGTTGTCATTGATTCACTTTGAAGTACAGCAAAATGTCCTTTGGAGGGTCGGTCCCTCTATCGAGTCCAACTAAATATAGATGCTGTCCTGTCCTTGCCTCGCCTCGTAGCAGGGCTGGGTTGCCACAGCCAGGTCTGTAGAGAGGGATGCTGGGTTGCCAGGTCTGTAGAGAGGGATGCTGGGTTGCCAGGTCTGTAGAGAGGGATGCTGGGTTGCCAGGTCTGTAGAGAGGGATGCTGTGTGATGAATAGGATTTAGCTGTAGCGCTGAGTGCAAAATCCCCCATATAGAAGAGCGGGACTTTCAGCAGAAAAGTCATTGTGGAGTCACAGGATTAGACCATGCTCAGGTTCTGTTAGCTTGGAGTACTTACTACAATATTTTTTAGTCCAATTGATAGAGAGGACCATGGCCGTGAAGAGGAGGAGAGTGAAACACTCATCCTCTTGGAGATGCTGGGTTGAAGTTTGTACTTGCATTCAGGGGCGGACTGGGATCATAATTCAGGCCGGGCATTTATACCAAGCAGGCCAGGCCAATACGGGCAGACGCGCGCGCGCCGGCGACCGGCGCAAAAGATTTGGGCCGTTTGAAGCCCAATTTGGGTTGTTTGAAGCAAGATTTAGTGAATATAATGCTAACGCGATGATACCTGTTACCTATTTGTTCACTAATAGAAACATCAACATTGCCTAGATAACTGCAAGTATAATATGAAGAAGTAAAACCAAAAACATGCCTCGGTACAAACGCCGTCTGTGTGACTCCGTGCGCGCGCAGCCTCACCTCGAGTGGCCTGGTCTGGGTCTGAGTCTGCCTGACAAGTTAACTCATTCCTGCCTGCCTGCCTGCTGGCTGCTATCCACGCAAATAGGAACACTACTGGCCTCAGTGGCCTGCCTGGCCTGCTGTTCAGTGAGTGGCCTGACTGCGGGCACTATATATATATAGGCTATATATGTATATATATATATATATAGGCTATATATATATATATATATATATACATATATATATATCCTGGCCTGCTGTTCAGTGAGTGGCCTGACTGCGGGCACACACCAATTTTTTTTTTTTCCCATGCCAGGCCACAGGGCATTTGCCCGACGTACCCGATGATGCAGTCCGCGCCTGCTTGCATTACTAGTTGCTGTTTATGCTCACTAGTGCACTTTTGCTGCAGTCGGTCTCAATCCATGCAAGTCTATTTTGGACTTGTGTTTGTGTTCATGTCTTTGTTTTTTGTTGTTTCACAAGTGTGCGCTCACGTGACACTGCTGTCTGAGATGGCACACAAGTCTTTTTGGTGTGTGTGAGAGAGAGAGAGAGAGAGAGAGAAACAGAACAAAGATGCAGAGCATGAGATATTGGATTGATTTCTATACAGTAGCAATTGTATTCTTTATTTTAAACCTTTGTGTTTAGTTGTGAAGTCTTCTCCAACTCGAAACCCTGTCTCGCCCCTTTTGATGCACACTCAAACTCAAAATGTGCACACTCTAACGTAGGCCTACATAACTCGCATACACACTCACATACATACAGTAACATGTTCAGACGTTCATTCAACTCAATTGCATTGTCCAAACCTGTGCATAATATATCAAAGGCCAGAAGATGCAGTCCCTTCAATTCAAAACTATTTTGCAGGAAATATTTGGTTGACAAATACCATCAAAACATTTTCAGATCATAACCAAAGTCCTGGTTGTAAGCTGTCGTAAGATGAAAGTTTCACCTCCTGAAGACTCCCACTGAGCTCCAGTACTTCAAGGGTTGTGTGTGTGTGCACATCTTGTTGTTGCCCATTCAAACCACTGGGGGCATTGCGCGTAGATGTGACTGAAATGTCCAATAGTGTGCACCACTAGAGAACTTAAATGTGTGTCAAATGTGTACACGTGCATTTTAACCCATTGATACCTGATGCAGCATTTGTGTGTGTGTCCCTTTAAGACCTGCGGTTCGCGGTCTTAAAGGGATACACACACAAATGAGGGATATACCGTACACGCAAATGCTGCATCAGGTATCAATGGGTTACCTATTGGGCTCTTTGCCCTTGATACCCACTCAGGCAGAAGGCTAACTAAGGCTGCTTTCTCACTGGGAACGATTGCTTTCGTTCCGTTCCGTTCTGCGCCCGGGCACGATTGCCCCCCCCCCCTTTCCTCTCCCCCGCTGGTCAGCTTTCACATTACAACATTTCTTCCACGCTCGGAAACGGAGCAGAGTGCACTTGCGTCATCAACTATGCCTGCAGTGTATCCTCGCCCGTGTGTTGTCTATGTGGTTCGGAACGGTCGGCTTTCACACTCGCAAGTGTTTCCGTGCCCGGGCACACCAAAGCGCTCCCCAGACCACATTTTCAAGTGGATCCTGTCACGGTTCCCCCGTTCCGCAACATTTACACTCATGAAACGTTCTGGAACTAGAGTCAATTTGGGGACAAGTGTGCTCGGGAACGGTACCGGGGCGCCAGTGTGAAAGCACCCAAAATGCAGGTGATGGTCCAGAGAGAGGTCCATCTGGTGTTTTGGACAGATGAGGCGTCCTACACCTCTGCCTGTTCATAATCTGCTCAGACAATCAGTGTTGCATTGAGGCACAGTCTCCCCATTCCCATATATTTGTGGTTCCGCCACTGCTTATGCTGCCTACAACTTTGAGCCGCAGCGTTTGGTTCAGTGTTGTTTAAATTAGCGCTGTTTCGTAGAATAATATGTATGTGTTGATGATCCACAGAGCAACTTTATAATCTCTAATCATTTTTCATGAATCGTCCTCGCAAGTACGAGTTATAGTAAAGTGTAATATTGCTTTTTTGGGTTCAATTATCAGGTTGTACAGCATACTGCGCTACCTTTTTTCTTTTCTTCTTCTTTTTTTGAAAGCTTCTCTCACTAAAGACTTTCTTTTAGCCCCCGGCTGATTTCAACAAAGTGCAATATGTCATAAACGTTACTGCAGGCATGATGGACTAGCAGCTTTTCAAAGATTAGGTCAAGAAACACAGCTGTGCAGTTACACACCAGCATTACAATCACTTTTCTTTTCAGTACCACCGTGATGACTTCGCTCCCACAGACAGAAGTGTGATAATTACATTTTACTGTGCTGGTCAAATGTGTTTGAATCAGCCTGAGGTGAGACTTCGTAGTTGGCATGCCAAGCCATATGCCGCTCCACTCAGTTTGAAATAGACTGTATGAGGTTGTACAAAATCTGATCCCTTGACAAACGAGGCCATTTACACCTGGCGCTAACATGCGTTTTCTGTGATCAGATTGCAATCAGATTGTGTTTTATCACTTGAAATGCCAGGTGTAAACACCCCCCAAAACGCATTGAAGAAGGATTGCGATCTGATCGGCCAAACCACCTCCGGAGGTGGTCAGGGATGCATTGTGTACACATTGAACACAAGTGTAAATGCAATGTGTCCTCTCAATCTGGATACAGCAACTTTATGCGGATTGAGAGGACACCCATTTCTGCAATCTGATTGCAGAAAACGCATGTGAAGGTGTAAATGGAATCAGGCTGAAGTGATAAAATGCAATCTGATTGCAATCTGATGGCAGAAACCACATGTTAACGCCAGGTGTAAATGGCCTCATTGAGAACAACTTGCTTGATCCACCACAGTCGCCTGCATACCGGTATGTTAAGTTTTCGTTAAATCAGATGTCGGGCGTCCTTTTGCCATTTAGTCATTTTAGTGTTGACGGTTGTCAGTTGAAAATGCAGATGTTACTCATTGTGATAGTACTATTATGCAAAATATTAAGGCACTGCACTGTAAAATCCAATTCTGAAGTAGAACTTGATTAGCCTTAAACAAGCCATAGACTGGAACTGGAAGCAAAGATGTTTTAAGTTTACATGATTTTTTTTCTCCTTTTTATATATATATATAAAAAAAAAAAAACACCATAAGTGCAAACCTGTGAATAAAATAGAATGAATGTATATTAAAAATGACATGATTCCTGTAGATATTTTTACTTTCAAATTTGTTAATCTGATTGATATGCTTTGACCCCTGCACTTTATCTGCAGGTTTGATTGAATTTAGTCAGATATGATGATTTGTCTGGTTTCTTTCCCTGTGATTTTTATCAAAATAAATATATTCTCCCTTGAACCTGTTCCTGTGTCCAACTCCATCATTTATAATTTTGTTCATACCAAAGGACTACACTTTAATTCAGTCTGGCTATAACCAGATCTTATCTTACTGACATGCAATAGCTTTTGATTTTATTTTGAAGATTGCATCTATTTCTGACGTAATTGTTGCGTCACACTCTGCTTCCGTGTGACACGTCAACTCACGTCGTATGCCTTTTATACAGGTGCGGCAGTCCACTTTCAGCCCTACAGCCTGACGAAAACCAGAGAGGTTGAAACATGTTGCGTTTTGTGCCCCTGTCTATTGAAGATGTACATTGTTGTTGTAGACAATGTACTTTACTTCGTAATTAAAACCTGTCAATAAGTATCCAAGAAGCTCCTTTTTTCTCTTTTCTGATTCACTTTTGGCCTGCTGAGCAGGGACGTGCAGAGAACATTAGAGGGGCAGGGGCTCAAATTCATAAAAGGGCACTACATTTGAGGCAATTTGAAGGCCAATTTAGGGGTATAACTCATTTTAAATATTCCGATTTTAACCAGATTTAGAGGAATATCTCATTTTAGGATGAGACTTGTCACGGAAAAATAACTCCATAACTGAATAATATTAGTATATAAAAGTTGCATGCTGTTGCAATACTGTTGTGAAATCATTTAAGCAGACAGAAGATTTAGATAAGGTGTATTAGATTTTTTTTTTTTTTTTTTGCTGATTCAACAACACAACATCCCTTTCCAATAGTGTAAAGTAAAAAATATTTTCAAGAGCAACAATTCTGCATTTGTTCCCTATATTTTGGTTATTTATTTATTGGGTGGTTTATTTATTTATGTATTTATTTATTCATTCATTTTTGGGTTCATTTTTGGGTTGGTGCCTTCAGGGGCGGTTTAGAAAAACACTGCTCCATGCAGAGGCCTATTACAAATGGTGCATTCAAGGCCAAGAGAGCTCGGAAAAGGCATTTCTCTTTGAATGCTGCCTTCAGTGACGGCATGGAAAGGGCATTTTCCATACAAAGCACCATTAGAAATGCATTCATGGTCAGGAATGAAATTAATGGAATGAAAATGAAAAATGTATTATAATTAAAAAAAAAAAAAAGCACTTTTTACAGACTGAAAAAAAGGCAGGGGCTCAAGCCCCCTTTCATGTCTATGTGTGCACGTGCCTGCTGCTGAGCTTCCTTGTGCCACATTTTTTCCTTTTTCCCCAAGATTGCATGTGTAAATGCCAAAACTCGATCAAATCTCACCAACTAGGCATCTCGTGCGCTACGCGCACTCGATTCCTAGGCTGCGCCGCCCCGCCCTGGCTGCTCCTTGATGGCATACTTCAGGGATGCTGGATCACCTGTCCTGGAGCTGGTGACATACAGCTGTCCATGGCTGAAGACGGGAGTCTGAAGCCGCGCAGACTCCCACTTCTTTCAGTGTCTGCGCCTGGGATTTGATATTCTCTTATGACATCACTGATGACATCATCAGTGGAACCCTTATGACATCAGTGATGATGTCACAACTGCTTTTATGACATCACTGATGACATCACAACCTCTTATGACATCACTGATGATGTCACAATGCCTCTGACATCACTGATGATGTCACAATCCACAAACAGGAGCCTGGCATAGGTTCCTGCAGGGTCCAGTCCAATTAAAAACAAACAAACAAAGACATAATTTTATGAAAGTTATAGAAGAGAGGAGCAGTAGGCCTATTGGGGCACCGACTGTGCTTCAAAATGACTCAGAGAGTGGCAAACATGAACTAAATCCCCGATCGTGTCTGGATCGTGTCTGCCTGGGCTGGGCTATCAGCTCAATTCTAACTTTGCTGAATGGATAGAACGGGGGAATTTACCCCACCCTGACCCCGCCCCCAGGCTAACCCAGCGTCTATTGTGGGTGTTCCTAGAGCCTGTATGGGCGTTCCCAGACATACGGACTGTCTCTATGCAGATGTATAATCAAGGCTGGATTATGCATCTGCATCCGGTGGCACAGCCAATTAGCCCAGGCCTAGGCTGTGTTAATTAGACTAGGCCAGGCCTAATTAGGCTGTGTTAATTAGACTAGGCCAGGCCTACAATAAGGAGAGAGCAGGCAGCATCTGTCTCTGTGAAAACTGGTCCTTCTTGCAACCAGCGGTGGCATTCTATCTGGACATGTCGCAATCAGTAGCGTAGGCAGAAATTCAATTATGGGTGGGCCTGGATAAAATTGGTGGGGCAATTAATTGCATGACGAAATTTTGCAAAATTCCTAGATGATATGAAGTCGTCATGCATTAGACTCTGGAGATGATGTACCCTGCGTTTTTAAGCTACAAAACCATTAGCTAGCAAGGCAGCAGCAAGTTTGCCTCTAGAATTTTTTTTTTTTTTTGTGGGCCAGGGCAAGAAGTGGGTGGGCCTGTGCCTACCGCCCCCCCCCTCCCCCCCCCCCCCCGTAGAAACGCCCCTGGTCGCAATCTCAAAGCACCCGCAGTCAGAACCGAGGTTTCGGAGGCGCGTGTCCAAAGCGCGCTCCCGTCGCCCAGCTTCAACTGTTGTTGGGGGCCCACACCACACATCGAAGGCTACGAGAACGCGCGTCGTCCTCTCGCTGGCATCTCCGAACCGTGTCGGTTTGTGCGCGCTCCCGCCCGGAGAGAGAGAGAGAGAGAGAGAGAGGAGAGAGAGAGAGAGAGAGAGAGAGAGAGAGAGAGAGAGAGAGAGAGAGAGAGAGAGAGAGAGAGAGAGAGAGAGAGAGAGAGAGAGAGAGAGAGAGAGAGAGAGAGAGAGAGAGAGAGAGAGAGAGAGAGAGAGAGAGAGAGAGAGAGACAGGCAGGCAGGGAGCCACGGAGAGCAGACGAGCGACAGCGGGGGAGAGAGAAAGATGGAGGTTAGGTATGGCGACAGACTTCTGTGCTTGGCGGTGCTGTCCAGTGTCCTCTGCGTGGGCTCCGTTTTGGGGAAATACGTCAAAGGCATCGTGAATACCAAGGAGGTAAGAAGGGCTGATGTATTTTATTTATTCCCCTTATTTAATCTCACTTGTTGTGACAATGACATCGCCTCCGACTGTTGGAAAAGGGACCCGACTGCGTTCCCGCACGCAGGTGATCTCCTTGGCGGACTGTGCTCAGCGGATAACCGTTAGACGTTAGATCTTATTGCCCCACAGCCCCTGTTAAGTTGCTGCTGGGGGTATTTGTATTTGGATCTGTTGTTGCTCTACATTCATTCACCTCTATTCTGCCTTGCAATTGTGCGCCATCTGTAATGCGTGTCATATGCGGCGTGTAGTAGGCTATTTTACCTTCGTTATTTCGGATAGTCTTTTGACATTAACATTTCTAATAATGACCAGCATCCAACCGGTCTTGTCGAGCCTGTGACCCTCATCTTTAACCTAGAGCCCAATGGTAATGTAGCCTAGCGTAAAGCTATTTGCATTATAGATTTTCTTACATTCTTTAAATTGCCAAGAATAATCCGGTTTATTATAAGGAGCGCCGTTACAGGTGTGCGTCAGATGTCTAGTGGCGCGCAGCGGTAGTTTTGTAATGGACCTGTATCGAGCAGTCCACCGCGGTCAGTTTCAGACCAACATCAGCTGTCTTCTGCCCTGACTCTCTGAGAGTGAACACCTGTGTTCTGGACATGGTTTGTCATACCACCTGCATGATGTTCTAACTCTGTGTTTTTATGTTTATTTTTTTTATTTTTTTATGTTTACAGTTTATTGATCAATTACAACAGTACAGTGGAACACTTCACAATGCAAAGACGTTAGATGGGTGTTCCATATTTTGCTCTGATGGCCACCACCATTCATCTCAGCATCAAGCCTAGTAGCCTTTATAACAAGACTTTCACATGCCTAAAGCAACAGAAGTCACCCATTGATCATTTATTTGTATAGGGAACATCATAATACGTCTATATTGTGGTAACTTCTACAGAGAAATCTAAAGCAAATTTAGAAATAAAAAAGATCGATGATGCAAGTGAAGAGACTATACCCACTGGTGTTCTGTGGAGTGTGCAGCCTCAAGGTATGCCAATTAGTCTCAGGTGTGACTGCATGTCACTGGATGTGGCTCAGGTGTGACTGCATGTCACTGGATGTGGCTCAGGTGTGACTGCATGTCACTGGATGTGTCTCAGGTGTGACTGCATGTCACTGGATGTGGCTCAGGTGTGACTGCATGTCACTGGATGTGTCTCAGGTGTGACTACATGTCACTGGATGTGTCTCAGGTGTGACTGCATGTGACTGGATGTAGCTCAGGTGTGACTGCATGTCACTGGATGTGGCTCAGGTGTGACTGCATGTCACTGGATGTGGCTCAGGTGTGACTGCATGTCACTGGATGTGGCTCAGGTGTGACTGCATGTCACTGGATGTGGCTCAGGTGTGACTGCATGTCACTGGATGTAGCTCAGGTGTGACTGCATGTCACTGGATGTGGCTCAGGTGTGACTGCATGTCACTGGATGTGGCTCAGGTGTGACTGCATGTCACTGGATGTAGCTCAGGTGTGACTGCATGTCACTGGATGTGTCTCAGGTGTGACTGCATGTCACTGGATGTGGCTCAGGTGTGACTGCATGTCACTGGATGTGGCTCAGGTGTGACTGCATGTCACTGGATGTGGCTCAGGTGTGACTGCATGTCACTGGATGTGGCTCAGGTGTGACTGCATGTCACTGGATGTGAAGCAGGTGTGACTGCATGTCACTGGATGTGACTCAGGTGTGACTGTATGTCACTGGATGTGGCTCAGGTGTGACTGCATGTCACTGGATGTGTCTCAGGTGTGACTGCATGTCACTGGATGTGTCTCAGGTGTGACTGCGTGTCACTGGATGTGTCTCAGGTGTGACTGCATGTCACTGGATGTGGCTCAGGTGTGACTGCATGTCACTGGATGTGGCTCAGGTGTGACTGCATGTCACTGGATGTAGCTCAGGTGTGACTGCATGTCACTGGATGTGTCTCAGGTGTGACTGCATGTCACTGGATGTGGCTCAGGTGTGACTGCATGTCACTGGATGTGGCTCAGGTGTGACTGCATGTCACTGGATGTGGCTCAGGTGTGACTGCATGTCACTGGATGTGGCTCAGGTGTGACTGCATGTCACTGGATGTGAAGCAGGTGTGACTGCATGTCACTGGATGTGACTCAGGTGTGACTGTATGTCACTGGATGTGGCTCAGGTGTGACTGCATGTCACTGGATGTGTCTCAGGTGTGACTGCATGTCACTGGATGTGTCTCAGGTGTGACTGCGTGTCACTGGATGTGGCTCAGGTGTGACTGCGTGTCACTGGATGTG
>NC_139640.1:9705061-9737561 GCF_964638095.1 Poromitra crassiceps | reverse complement strand
GATGAGACAGAGCTGTCTGTGTCTGTGTGGGAACATGAGTGTTGATGAGGAGACAGAGCTGTCTGTGTCTGTGTGGGAACATGAGTGTTGATGAGACAGAGCTGTCTGTGTCTGTGTGGGAACATGAGTGTTGATGAGACAGAGCTGTCTGTGTCTGTGTGGGAACATGAGTGTTGATGAGACAGAGCTGTCTGTGTCTGTGGGAACATGAGTGTTGATGAGACAGAGCTGTCTGTGTCTGTGTGGGAACATGAGTGTTGATGAGACAGAGCTGTCTGTGTCTGTGTGAACATGAGTGTTGATGAGACAGAGCTGTCTGTGTCTGTGGGAACATGAGTGATGATGAGACAGAGCTGTCTGTGTCTGTGTGGGAACATGAGTGTTGATGAGACAGAGCTGTCTGTGTCTGTGTGGGAACATGAGTGTTGATGATGAGACAGAGCTGTCTGTGTCTGTGGGAACATGAGTGATGATGAGACAGAGCTGTCTGTGTCTGTGGGAACATGAGTGTTGATGAGACAGAGCTGTCTGTGTCTGTGGGAACATGAGTGATGATGAGACAGAGCTGTCTGTGTCTGTGTGGGAACATGAGTGTTGATGAGACAGAGCTGTCTGTGTCTGTGTGGGAACATGAGTGTTGATGATGAGACAGAGCTGTCTGTGTCTGTGTGGGAACATGAGTGTTGATGATGAGACAGAGCTGTCTGTGTCTGTGGGAACATGAGTGTTGATGAGACAGAGCTGTCTGTGTCTGTGTGGGAACATGAGTGTTGATGATGAGACAGAGCTGTCTGTGTCTGTGTGGGAACATGAGTGTTGATGAGACAGAGCTGTCTGTGTCTGTGTGGGAACATGAGTGTTGATGAGACAGAGCTGTCTGTGTCTGTGTGGGAACATGAGTGTTGATGAGACAGAGCTGTCTGTGTCTGTGTGGGAACATGAGTGTTGATGAGACAGAGCTGTATGTGTCTGTGGGAACATGAGTGATGATGAGACAGAGCTGTCTGTGTCTGTGGGAACATGAGTGTTGATGAGACAGAGCTGTCTGTGTCTGTGTGGGAACATGAGTGTTGATGAGACAGAGCTGTCTGTGTCTGTGGGAACATGAGTGTTGATGAGACAGAGCTGTCTGTGTCTGTGTGGGAACATGAGTGTTGATGAGACAGAGCTGTCTGTGTCTGTGGGAACATGAGTGTTGATGATGAGACAGAGCTGTCTGTGTCTGTGGGAACATGAGTGATGAGGAGACAGAGCTGTCTGTGTCTGTGTGGGAACATGAGTGTTGTTGATGAGACAGAGCTGTCTGTGTCTGTGGGAACATGAGTGTTGAGGAGACAGAGCTGTATGTGTCTGTGTGAACATGAGTGTTGATGAGACAGAGCTGTATGTGTCTGTGGGAACATGAGTGTTGATGAGACAGAGCTGTATGTGTCTGTGTGAACATGAGTGATGATGAGACAGAGCTGTCTGTGTCTGTGTGGGAACATGAGTGTTGATGAGACAGAGCTGTCTGTGTCTGTGGGAACATGAGTGTTGATGAGACAGAGCTGTCTGTGTCTGTGTGGGAACATGAGTGTTGATGAGACAGAGCTGTCTGTGTCTGTGTGGGAACATGAGTGTTGATGAGACAGAGCTGTCTGTGTCTGTGTGAACATGAGTGTTGATGAGACAGAGCTGTCTGTGTCTGTGTGGGAACATGAGTGTTGATGAGACAGAGCTGTCTGTGTCTGTGTGGGAACATGAGTGTTGATGAGACAGAGCTGTATGTGTCTGTGGGAACATGAGTGTTGATGAGACAGAGCTGTCTGTGTCTGTGTGAACATGAGTGTTGATGAGACAGAGCTGTCTGTGTCTGTGGGAACATGAGTGTTGATGAGACAGAGCTGTCTGTGTCTGTGGGAACATGAGTGATGATGAGACAGAGCTGTATGTGTCTGTGGGAACATGAGTGTTGATGAGACAGAGCTGTATGTGTCTGTGGGAACATGAGTGTTGATGAGACAGAGCTGTATGTGTCTGTGTGGGAACATGAGTGTTGATGAGGAGACAGAGCTGTATGTGTCTGTGTGAACATGAGTGTTGATGAGACAGAGCTGTCTGTGTCTGTGTGAACATGAGTGTTGATGAGACAGAGCTGTCTGTGTCTGTGGGAACATGAGTGTTGATGAGACAGAGCTGTCTGTGTCTGTGTGGGAACATGAGTGTTGATGAGACAGAGCTGTCTGTGTCTGTGTGGGAACATGAGTGTTGATGAGACAGAGCTGTCTGTGTCTGTGTGGGAACATGAGTGTTGATGAGACAGAGCTGTATGTGTCTGTGGGAACATGAGTGATGATGAGACAGAGCTGTATGTGTCTGTGGGAACATGAGTGTTGATGAGACAGAGCTGTCTGTGTCTGTGTGGGAACATGAGTGTTGATGATGAGACAGAGCTGTCTGTGTCTGTGTGAACATGAGTGTTGATGAGACAGAGCTGTATGTGTCTGTGGGAACATGAGTGTTGATGAGACAGAGCTGTCTGTGTCTGTGGGAACATGAGTGTTGATGAGACAGAGCTGTATGTGTCTGTGGGAACATGAGTGTTGATGAGACAGAGCTGTCTGTGTCTGTGTGGGAACATGAGTGTTGATGAGACAGAGCTGTATGTGTCTGTGTGGGAACATGAGTGATGATGAGACAGAGCTGTCTGTGTCTGTGTGGGAACATGAGTGTTGATGAGACAGAGCTGTCTGTGTCTGTGGGAACATGAGTGTTGATGAGACAGAGCTGTCTGTGTCTGTGTGGGAACATGAGTGTTGATGAGACAGAGCTGTCTGTGTCTGTGTGGGAACATGAGTGTTGATGAGACAGAGCTGTCTGTGTCTGTGGGAACATGAGTGTTGATGAGACAGAGCTGTCTGTGTCTGTGGGAACATGAGTGTTGATGAGACAGAGCTGTCTGTGTCTGTGTGAACATGAGTGTTGATGAGACAGAGCTGTCTGTGTCTGTGTGGGAACATGAGTGTTGATGAGACAGAGCTGTCTGTGTCTGTGGGAACATGAGTGTTGATGAGACAGAGCTGTCTGTGTCTGTGTGGGAACATGAGTGTTGATGAGACAGAGCTGTCTGTGTCTGTGTGGGAACATGAGTGTTGATGAGACAGAGCTGTCTGTGTCTGTGTGATGTCAGGAGGTGGTTTGAAGGACAGATGCACGGAGAGGAGAGAGGATACTGTTGTGTTTGTGTTGTGTGTAGTGTTGTGTAGTGTGTAGTGGATACTGTTGTGTTTGTGTTGTGTGTAGTGTTGTGTAGTGTTGTGTAGTGTGTAGTGGATACTGTTGTGTTTGTGTTGTGTGTAGTGTTGTGTAGTGTTGTGTAGTGTGTAGTGGATACTGTTGTGTTTGTGTTGTGTGTAGTGTTGTGTAGTGTTGTGTAGTGTGTAGTGGATACTGTTGTGTTTGTGTTGTGTGTAGTGTTGTGTAGTGTTGTGTAGTGTGTAGTGGATACTGTTGTGTTTGTGTTGTGTGTAGTGTTGTGTAGTGTGTAGTGGATACTGTTGTGTTTGTGTTGTGTGTAGTGTTGTGTAGTGTGTAGTGGATACTGTTGTGTTTGTGTTGTGTGTAGTGTTGTGTAGTGTGTAGTGGATACTGTTGTGTTTGTGTTGTGTGTAGTGTTGTGTAGTGTGTAGAGGATGCTGTTGTGTTTGTGTTGTGTGTAGTGTTGTGTAGTGTGTAGTGGATACTGTTGTGTTTGTGTTGTGTGTAGTGTTGTGTAGTGTGTAGTGGATACTGTTGTGTTTGTGTTGTGTGTAGTGTTGTGTAGTGTGTAGTGGATACTGTTGTGTTTGTGTTGTGTGTAGTGTTGTGTAGTGTGTAGAGGATACTGTTGTGTTTGTGTTGTGAACGGACGGCTCTTTGGCCTTTTCATGTCTCTATAGCAGCTGCAAAATAAGGCATGCAGCGGTTGCTATGACGACATTAGTGGGGGGATTGATGTTTGGTGGTGGGGTGTGTGTGTGTGTGTGTGCGTGTCTGTGTGTGTGTGTGTGTGTGTGTGTGTGTGTGTGTGCGTGTGTGTGTGCACTAGGGGTGGGGGAAAAAATCGATACACCACAGTATCGCGATATTTTGCCTGACGATATTGTATCGATATTTGGACGCGAAGTATCGATATTGCAAAAAAAAAAAAAAATTGCAGGCCATGCCATGCCAAGCCACCGGGCATCTGCCCGAAGCGCCCGATGTTGCAGTCCGCGCCTGCAGTGGTGTATTGAGTCCAGAGAAGCTTAATAATGTAGCCTACATGTGGGGCCAAAACAAAACAAAACAAAACAACACTGCATGTTTTACTTCCGGTGAGGTCAAGGAAAAGGTAGGAAAAGGAGTTAGACAATATATCGCAATATCGCAATATTCAATATATCGCAATATTCAATATATCGCAATATCGGCGATATCGCAATATCCCAATACTATCGTATCGTGACTCAAGTATTGTTTTAGTATCGTATCGTGGGCATCTGGTGATTCCCACCCCTAGTGTGCACCTGTGTATGGCTGTATAGACCTTATTCGATTGACATCACTCACGTACGGGCACGCCCCCACCGCCGCCATATTGTTGACATAGCGCTGCAGCTCTCAAGTGACAGCCTATGTGGAGCAGCGTTTATAGGAAGCTAGCCGCTGTTAGCGTTACCTGTAGCGTTCCTGTTGTGTTGGGATGGTGACCTGCGTTAAGCATGGCTGTAGTAATGACAGCAATAAAGTCCCCGTGGTTTGTTTCTATCTCTACCGTCCACAGACGTGAAGGGAGCGAGACGGAGGATACGTCAGCAGCACAGGAGATGTGTGGATAGTTAGTTGAGACAGGTGAAACTTTCTGACAGCTCCTCACAGCAAAGTCTGTTCACCTCGTTTTTTCTTTTGTTTATTATTACAGACATTAACGGCAGCATACAAACAACAACTGTGGGTTTTTTATTGCTGTCATCACTATCGCTATTTTGTAATGGAACAGAAATGACAATAAGGCTGTTACTATAGGATAGGAGCTGAATGCATTGTTTTTGTTTGGTTGTTTGTCCAATAGTCTTGTTTGTTCTTGGATTATTGTGTATCTTATGCAGTTTTCTTGTTTTGTTTTGTTGTGTTTTGATGTTCTTTGTGGGGGATATGGGATATGATAGTCCATGTATGTCGTGTAAATACCTCATGTTCTTTCTTAAAGATAAAAAAAAAAAAAAAAAACGACTAGTCGACTAGGCTGTTACTCTGGACTCAATACGCCACTGCAGGCACGGACTGCACCATCGGGCGTTTCGGGCAGATGCCCAGTGGCCTGGCATGGCATGGCCTGCAATTCCCCACCCCCCCCTTCCCCCAATATCGATACTCGCCGTCCAAATATCGATACAATATCGTCAGGCAAAATATCGCGATACTATGGTGTATCGATCCCCCCCCCCCACCCCTACAGAGTAGTGTAACAGTTGACACCTGCCGGGTGGGGAGGTGGGGGAGGGGCTTATGAAATGACTTTTTATTTATCATTTTGGAAATAAATTGTAATCTCCGAATCTTTCCACCTACAAGCAAACTGCTCAAGTACCCCTGGGGGTACACGACACGACGTACCCCTGCTCGGGAGTTAAATGATATATATACCGTTCCCTCCCTCTATCCCAACCGGACCACCCTCCTCCTCCTCACCTTGCTCTCCGGGGGGACCCGGCTCTGGGTCAATGCTTCCCTCTGCTCTCCCAGTCGTCATGGTAACAGGCTCGTAAGCGTCACCCGGGACAATGCTGGGGGGGGGGGGGAGGAGGGGGGAGGGGGGGGAGGAGGAGGGAGGAGGGAGGAGGAGGGAGGAGGAGGAGGAGGGAGGAGGGGGGAGGAGGGAGGAGGAGGGGGAGGAGGAGGGAGGAGGAGGGAGGAGGGAGGAGGAGGAGGGAGGAGGAGGGAGGAGGGGGAGGAGGAGGGGGGAGGGAGGAGGAGGAGGGGGGAGGAGGGAGGAGGAGGGAGGAGGGAGGAGGAGGGAGGAGGGAGGAGGAGGAGGGAGGAGGAGGGAGGAGGAGGGGGGAGGGAGGAGGGAGGAGGGGGAGGAGGAGGGGGGGAGGGAGGAGGGGGGAGGGAGGGGGAGGGGGGGGAGGAGGGAGGAGGAGGAGGGAGGGGGGAGGAGGGGGAGGGAGGAGGGAGGAGGAGGGGCTTCAGTGACTTTTGGAGTTTGGACATGAGTGATGGCTCAGAGGCTGGAGGGCTGAAGCTGGCTGGCACAGGCTGAAATATGTCTGTGGTTTTGTTTGCTGTGATATATGGCACACTGCTACACTGCTACACTGCTCCGGCTGCACTTTATTTCTCAGCACAGAAATTACTGAGCTTGTTTATGTAGAGAGAAGGCAGGGCAATAGTAATTACACTATATAATGGCGCCGCATGGGGAGTTTTTATTATGAATGTTTGCTGGTCTGTTGAAGATGGTTGAAGAGTGCATGAAGAATCCCAAAGATGCAACAACAGCTTCTTGTCTGTGGTCTGACCGCAAGTGATAATAACATGGTCATATATGTGTAGCACACTTAAATCTTTTGCACACCAAGTCCGTGTTTTCGTCCGAAATTGACGCACGGCGAAAAAAAGAATACGACCTAATTTGTGTCAATCATCGTTGACACACCCCGAGTCCGACAATTACGTCCGTCATTTAAGTTTTCGGACGAGGTTCGATTTTCTGCGTTTTTCGCATCAGTCAATAGATTTTTGCGAGCTGGGACCCGTCTGTGTTTTCAGATGACGGATTAAAAAACACGCATACCAAAATAATCGGACTGTGTGTGCAAAGACCTTTAGGCCAGTGTTGTAGGTGTGGACTCGTTTTCAGGACTAGTGACCGCACTGACCTAAATCTAGTGACTCAGACTTGGAGACTCGCCAGCATTTGTGATGATAAAGACAGTTTTGTGTGTGTGTGTGTGTGTGTGTGTGTGTGTGTGTGTGTGTGTGTGTGTGTGTGTGTGTTCCACCTCTATGTGGATGCACGCTCACCTTCAGTAACTCTGGACTGGGACTCCGGTAATGGAGACTCACCTGGGACTTGAGATATCGTAACTTGACTACAACACTGCTGGAGGCCATGTTTTGTGTCTTCTCGTTTCAACATTTGAAGAAGAGCCCTATAGCTAATTATCCAATTACAAAAAGTCAATTCATCAATAATTCTACAATATAGTCAGTCTGTCATTTATCATCATTTTCTCAACCAAGGACTTATGTTACCTACTGTATGATTAAAAAAAAGCCAAGAACATCATATTCTTTTCTAAGTACTTTTATTAGTTTGAATCGATTTGACAAGAACAAGTGTCCACGACCCCCCCCCCCACCCCCCCATCCATAAAGAGTGGATATCTCACTAAAGCTGCGTTCACACCGACCTATTAAAGTTTTTCGCTGGCATCGAGTTTACATACAAAGTCGACGCAAACGAGCGATTGAGCGTATATTCGCCCGGGAGAAAAATCGCTGGGCGTCCGAGCGGCAGAGACAGAGCGATCGGGAGAAAATACGCTCGTCGCCCGAGATGAAATATCCCAACTCGAGCGAAATTACGCTGGCATCAGTCGCTCGCCGTTCAACGCTGATTGGCTGCCGTGTGAGAGTGAGTCAAGGATCACACTGGCTTGGAACAAACCGCTGGTTTATTGTGTGGCAACAAACCACATTGACAGCTGATTGACAGGCTGACAGCTGACATGAAGTGAAGTCTGTCCTACCGGTATGGAGCTCGCGTTAGGAGCACGCTGATAGGCTTAGCTTGTAAACAACTACGGTGGCTCGTAGTGGACAAATATCACGACATTGCGTAACGTTATAGCCCCCAGATGTCCGTCAATTCTTGTGCCTGTTGACGAGCGATTTAAACACAGCAACAGAGCGATTCCAATGGGTTGAATCGAGCGACAGAGAGAAAAATAAATATCTCGGTGTGAACACAGCTTTTGAATGTAAACTCTTTGCCCCCTCTGACTCCCTCTAGATCTGTTGGCTTGATTCAGCTCTCCACGTGAAGAAGACTGTGTAAATAGCATAGAAGTGATGTGGTGTTAGTGCTGCTGTGTATCTGTGCTGTCTGTTGCCCACAGCTGTATATAGTCAAAGCCCGGCGCTGACTGATCCGTTGTTGCCCGTGGTGCAGTGCCTTATGTAAGCCCAGTGAAGTACCACCATCAGCACTATTATCTGCTCTCATGCTGCCAACTTTATGGCTGAATTATATTAAGATCTTATTTCTTCTCAACCCCTCTCTCTCATTAATGCAGTGGACAACCCTCTTCCTGCCCTCTGCTTAGACCCTCTCAGCAGGAAGTTGACCCTCTTCACTCTACCTCCCTCGCCCTTTTTCTCTTCTTTTTTTTACCTCCTTTCTTTTAGGGATGCACCGATCCACTTCTTTCACGTCCGATCCGATTCCGATACCTGAATTTGGATATCTGCCAATACCAGTCAAGTCAAGTCAAGTCAAGTTTATTTGTATAGCACATTTCATACACAGAGGCAATTCAAAGTGCTTCACATAAAATGGTTGACAGGAAAATAAAAGAATAAAACAAGAGAATAAAATGGACATTTAAAAGCATCACAACAAAACTTAAAAAAAAGAGTATAAAAAGTGCAATAAGCAACAGGCGCAGCAGTTGCAAAAAGAGCTAAAAACTTATAGAGGACTCATTGGGTTTGCATAGTAGCTGTCAGCAGTTAAAAGCGACGGTAAACATAAGTCTTTAGTCTATTTTTAAAAGTAAGTAAGGTTGGGGCAGATCTGAGTATTTTATATTTTTCTTGAATATACAGTATAGGCAAAGATTTGGCCAATTATTATTATTATTTTTAAATATACCTTGCAAAAAGCAGACAAAATTAACAAAATATACAAGGCAAAGAAGGATACTTCTATTATACATGGGCAAATTATGGCCAGCGCCCGTGCTGGAATTGAAAAAAAAAAGAAAAATTGGATCGTATTTTTCTCTCTCAATCTGATCCGATCCGATCCGTGAATTAGTGCCAATATCGGCACCCGATACCGATATTGGATCTGATCGGCCCCATCCCTACTTTCTTTTTTACAATCCCCTCGTCCCATGTCCTCTCCGATACCTTTTCCTGGAAGTCTGCTCTTATGTCCTTTTGGCCTTTTCTGACGGTCTCCTCTCCCTCTCTCCTTCTCTTCCCTGTCCCTTCTTTATTGCACCCCTTCATGCCCTCTCCACTTTTCCACATCTTCTCCCCCCCTCCCCCCCTCCCCCACCCCCCCTTTTCTCTCTTCCACATGTATAACCCACTCACACCACAGTATCTTCTCCTTCTCCATGTTTTATCTCTATTTCCTTTTGCTACCTCAGAATCGGCATCAGCTTTATTGACCAACAACTATGTACAATTACAAGGAATTTGACTCTGGTTGACAGAGGTACATTTAAACAAATTAACGGCTATTTACAATAATACGTTTATGTAAAGTGTCTATTATAAATATGTACTGGTATATAAGAGGAAAAATATACAGTATATGTACAGCATTATGTAACTTAGCACAAAAAGTTCGGAAATTTGTGTTTGGTCAAACATTTCTCTGTTGTTACAATGCTAATTCTCAATGTATTGTATACCGTTGGAAAGCCTGTGTGTTTCTCTGTTAGAGGTGCCCCATTTGTAAGGAACATGCATTTGTGGGATGAACAGCACAGCTGAGTATGTGGGTTGCGCCCATGTAAAATGTGCCAAATCTTCTCTGCCAATGCCAAACAGTGTATTCTGCCGTTGGTATTGATTCTTGTTTGGTGTTGTTTGGTGGGTTGGATGATTGAACTCTCTATCAGTAACAAGGAAGAACCAAGACATATTGACAATTTTACAATTTATTAATTTAAAGCCCCAATCAGTAAGATTTTTGACATTTTTTACTGTAATATAAGAGCTTTTTAGTCTTAGGACATGGTAGATTGACTTGTAATAGGGAGACTCTCGGCTTTATTTATCCCACACCGCCCTCCATTGGCCAGCACTGGGACTAAGCAGTTTGCTGTCAGCGTCCCGTGTCAATAAAAAAGAAAAAAGAAAAGGGCGCGCGCATGCGCTGTACAGCGTAAGCGCTGTCTGCATGAAAGCAAGGAAGTAACTCGATTCGGATTTGCTACGAAAATGATGTTTCACGGAACTATGGATTATTATTTCATCACGTGGTGAGTACCCGATGTCACAACATGTACATAGAGCTTTCTGGCGCTGTGTTTTGTTGACTTTGAACGGCGATATCGTTATCGATACTAATGCACGCAGAGGGCGCAGTTGGAAAACTTACTGAATGGGGCTTTAAAACAAACAGTCAGGAGCCTCAGTAGCGTGTGGAAGAACCATACACAGCCACAACAGCCTGGCACCTCCTCTTCATGCTGGTCACCAGGCTGGTCATATGCTGCTGTGGGATGGCATTCCACTCCTCAACCAGGATTCATCGCAGGTCAGCCAACATGGTTTTGTTGGTCACTCTAGCACGAACAACACATCCAAGATGATCCCACACGTGCTCTACTGGGTTGATGTCTGGACTGTTGGCAGGCCTTTCCATTCTCTGTACCCCCACATTCTGGAGGTATTCTCTGATACACCAGGCTCTGTGAGGGTGAGCGTTGACATTTTGGAGAATGGCATTTGGTCCCAGGTTTGCGAAGATATGGGACTGCTACTGGCTGCAGAATCTCATCTCGATATCTCGCCGCATTGAGATTGCCTTCAACCTTCAATCGTCCTTGAGCAGAATCTCGACTCATCGCTGAACATCACATTTACCCACATGTTCAGGTTCCAGTGCCGGTGTTAGCTACACCAGCGCAACCTGATTGGCAGCACCTGGGGGCACCTGGAGCTCCAAACAAGAGTCAATACCAGCAGGAGAATACACTGTTCAGTAGTGGCAGAGAAGATTTGGGCACATTTTACATGGGTGCAACCCACATACTTAGTTTGTACCCACATACAGAGTTTGTAGCAGTACCTATCTGTCACATTTTTAATTTGTGTTTTAAGAACAGTGTTTACCCAAACTTATGGAAGATAGCAAAGATCACTCCACTGCCAAAAAACACTAGGGAGTCCTTTGCTGGACCGAACAGCAGACCTGTAAGTATATTGCCTGTTGTAAGCAAACTTTTCGAGAAAATTATGTATGACCAGATTCAAAGATATTTCAGAGAAAACAGCATTGACTCAGAACACCAGCATGCATACAAGGTTGGCTATTCCACAAGTACAGCACTCACAGCACTTACAGATGAATGGCTGAAACAAGTAGATAGAAAGTCAATCGTGGGTGCTGTGCTTCTGGATTTTAGCGCAGCATTTGACATAATTGATCATGAGCTACTCCTCAGGAAGCTATCAGCTTACAACTTCACTGAGTTTTCGAGTAAGTTAATGAATAGTTATTTGGATAATAGAAAACAATGTGTATTGTTCAATGGAACACTTTCGGAAATGAAGACCCTCCAATGTGGTGTACCACAAGGGAGTTGCTTGGGGCCTTTACTCTATTCTATTTTTGTTAATGATCTACCTTATGTATTAAACAAGGCAAGCATGGAAATTTATGCTGACGACACGACAATGTATGTATCTTCGGAGAGTGTGGAGTCGGTTAGTAGATCTTTGCAGGATGAGTTAATGCTGGTTTCCAAATGGGTTGGTGAAAACAAATTGAAGTTAAATGTTTCAAAAACAAAGAGTATCACGCTAGCCTCTAGGAATAACTTGAGAAATGAAAATAAATTATGTCTTGTGTTGAATGGAGATGCTATTGAGCAAGTCAGAGAGGCCAAATTGTTGGGTGTAGTAATTGATGAGCGGTTGAGTTGGTCAACTCATATTAATAATGTGGGGCTCTATCGTTGCAGCGGCGCAGTTTCTAGGCCGAGCGCCAGCCGCAGCGCAAAGCAGTGGGCGTGGAAAGGCGCACTTGATATCTTGGTATCGGCGCTAAACTCAGCCTCAACCATTATAACCACGCCTTTTAAGCGTAAAATTATGCATTGTCCGCTCATTGGAGAATTGCAGGGAAGAGACACACGCTTGCCTTTTAAGCTCCAATTCCTGGACAAATCCGGTAAAACCAGACAAAGCCAAGGGCTCCGCCGCCCCCCCCTCCCTTCATCCGGTCTGTCTATCTCCATATATAGGCTATTATTCCATATTATTATGCTTCTCAAACCAATCTAACTGCAGTTAAAATACTGCAAGCATGTAAATACGCTACACTATAGCAAGACCAAAGTGAAAATAATGTTCTAAATGCATCTGATAGAAAAAAATATTGCCTATGGCTGGATGTCATGAGATTAGATGAAAGTTTGGCCAGAATGATATCGTTTTATCTCTCCTCCCCCACTGCACGATGCAACATCCTCTGAATGACACCTATCACTTTTACTGGATCTGATTACTTTATTCTATTTTATTTACTGGATTTTATTATTGAGTAATTGTATTTTATTTGGCCTATATATGCCCCCCCCCCCCCACAGGCTCTGACAAATATGTTCATTCTCAATAAAATCTTCAGTAATCAATCAGAGGGGCTTTAAAAGCCAGATTGGCAGCAGCTGGCGCAGTGTGATCAATATGGCAGACCAAAACCGATCCACTAAATTCACAGCTGAGGAGAAGATGGTGCTGGCGAATCAGGTGATATATCTGTCCACCATTCATTTTGAATAGCTACAAAACAACTCTTTACTTAAGTTGTTTATTCATCTATCCATTCAGGTTCAAATGTACCATCGCGCACTGTTTGGGGAGGAGAATTACCCCGCCGACGCCCGCGCCCAGTCCTGGACCGCCTGAGTGAGCCGCCCCAGGTGGCCGTCTATGCGCTGCGCTTGTTCAGCACCTCGGACAGCTCCGCTGCCACAGACGGGGGAAACATTTGGAAATAATTCTAACTTTCTATGCTTTGCACACAGAAAAAATAAATACAACAGACAATTCTGTAATGAATAGCTGTAATGAAGAGTGGGGTTTGAAGAAGCGCTACACAACAGTTTATCCAGTTTCTCTCTTTCTCTCTCCCTTTCTCTCACATTAAACGATATACATGCCTATAATGTCAATTATCTGAATGAAATAATAATACATATTAATTAGGAATATTAGTAATATTAGTAGCCTAGCTAATTTCGGGGGGGGGGGGTAATAAAACGTAGAGCTATATTACACATAAATGGGGATTATTATGATAGCCTAAACTAAATTTATGAAACTGCATTACAGCTTCACCCAAAGCCTGAGAAGGGTTGCAATCTTATATTCTATTGTATTCTAAAGTATTTTTTTCTATATATTGTATTCTCCATTCACTTTCCTGTCCCCGGTGCACAGAATCCTGCTTTAGGCCTGCTTTTCAAAAGCGCAAAGCGCTAAAAGTAGGCCAGGTCGGAAGATGGCTGGAAGATAGTAGTACGCCGGTATTTAGCGCCGACACGCCCACTTTGGCGCATTCAGGGACTCCGCCACGCCCATTCGGCCTAAAGCGCATTTGGCAGCCTAAAGCCTATTGCTATTTTCCCGAAACAGGCGCAAGGCACGTTTTTTTGCGGTTAAGGCCCGTAATAGCGCCGATGGCCTGTGGGAGAATAGGGCCCCAGTGTCTAAAATGAGTAGTGGTATCTCAATGATTAGAAGTAGTGCACACCTGTTGAATAACCAAACGGTTAAAATAGTATTACAATCTTTAGTCCTATCACGCCTCGACTATTGCCCAACAGTTTGGTCAAGTGCATCAAAACAAGATCTGATGAAACTTCAGTACACCCAGAACAGGGCGGCGCGCCTTGCTCTCCGCTGCTCTGTTAGGAGCAGCGTGGAGTGGATGCATGCTGCACTGTCCTGGTTGAGAGTAGAACAGAGGCTGACATGCAGTATTGTCATTTTTTTATTCAACATTGTTAAAACTGGTAAACCACATTGTATAAGGAAAGAGCTAAAAACCATAGACACCAGACACAACTACTCAACCAGACACGCCTCAAGCACTAAATTCATTTTACCTCTACCTAGAACCAATGCACTAAAAAGAACTGTGATGTATAGGGCTGTTAAATATTGGAATTGTTTGCCTGGCAATATTACTATGATTAGTAACAAATATAATTTCAAGAAGAAGTTAAAAAAAGCAACTTTGAATAAGGACATTAATTTCAGTTTTTTCGTTAATTAGTTAGTTATTTTTGTTTGTGTTGTATTTTGTAGTTTGAGCATATTTTTGTTGTAAACTGAAGTTGTTTATCCAAGCTGTTGTTTGATAGATCAATTGTAACTGTTCCAATGTCTTTATGTTGTCTTTTTAAATTATGTGTTGGACCCCAGGAAGAGTAGTCCTACACCTTGGTGTGGACTAATGGGGATCCTTAATAAACAATAAACAATAAACAATACTCAGCTGTGCTGTTCATCCCACAAATGCATGTTCCTTACAAATGTTCAACCAAACACAAATTTCCAAACTCTTTGTGATAAGTGTAAACGATTGTAAACAAGACTGTAAGTCAGATATTGCACAGTTATTTACTGATCTGTTTAAGCGAAACACCTCCCTCCCCCTTTCCACTGATGTTAATGTTTTCTTTTCCCGCTCCTCTCTCTGTCCTCTTAACTCCAGGACTGGGTCTTCCTCACGCGCTTCTGCTTTCTCACCGACTTTGGACGTCTGGACTTCCGGTTCCGCTATCCTAAGGTAGGATGACTCGTTTTTGTGCGTGCATGTGTTTATTATAAAATAGAGCATAATAATAAGCATTCTACGGTCAAGCAGAGCATGTTCTGTCTGTGTACTGTAGTGAGGATTCAGAAGTGTTCTCTGATATTACAGCTAACACCCCTGGGGCCGTATTCACAAAACAGCTAAAAGGCTAAAAGTAGCTCACAATTTGTTAATTTAGAAGAAACTCTGTCAGTCCTAATTTTAGCACTCCTAAATTTGTGGTCTAAGATTTCACAAAGTATTTCAGCACTAAAACCAGCTCCTAAATCAGATCAAATCACAAACAATCCTAAAATGGCTGCCGCCCCGTTATGCTGTCTGAGTGCCCAAGGACACTTTCTAAACTGAGGCAATAGGCGATAGAGCCGTGGGTGCTGAGCCTCCTTCTAATAAATGCAATAAATATTTCCAATTGTGGATGACATGTTAATATAATCTGTGATGACGTGTATAGCGAGGTTTATTAATGTATACATTTATGTTCATTTTAATACATTGAATGATAGAGACTCAAACATTGTGGTCTATCTAGGTGAAATAAAGCCAGTTGAAAAGAATTGGCCTAATCCATTCGTTTGCCGGCATATACGTATTTCCCCGTATTTCCTTTTTTTATATTTTTGATCCCAATTCCAAATTTTTGTTTAATGTCTTTACTTTCATGCACAAGTTTGTCAAGAAGTAAAAGCTGTTTTTGCATCGAGTTTAGTTTTAGTTTTAGTTTGCACAATGTAGCGGCACACAACTTACTATCAGCCATGGTTATTCTAGTCTGATCATTAAAATGCTGGTGGAATATCGCTAATTGTTTAACGAGCTGACATTGTGCTGACAATTAGCTGTAATTGACTAGGCACTAGATTAGTTGTTAAATCAGTGACACTTTTATTTGACATTTTATTTTAAAATCTTTACTACTACTACTACTACTACTACTACTAATTAGTAGCCAATTAGATATCAAGGGATGATTAGGTGGCCATGATGGAAGGTGTTTTGAATTTAGCCAGTTACACCCCTACTCTTTGCAAAGAGTGTGGGATCTTTTATTCATGAGACCAGAGGGAAGAGCACCTCCTACTGGTCCTCCACCACCACTTTCAGCACCACGGTCTCCCATCCAAGGCCTAACTAGAGTCAGAAGTGCTTAGCTTCCCCAGCAAGCCAGCGATGTAATGCAGGAGCCACTGTGCCTTTATATGAATATGGAAACATGATACAGTTCCTCCAACAGTATTTCTGAAATGGCTGTTTCATGAAACACCACATCGTCCATAGCAACGAGGTCAACCCCTTACTAAGATTCCTTTAGTGAAAGTTGGTCTCACTCTCAGCAGCTTCGTGACTACAGTAGGTTTTAAAGTCCAGCTGAACCCAAAAATGACTTTTCTTTTCTTTTAGTTCAAATACCTGGGTATGCAGTGCACCTATTTAATAATGTATGCCAAAAATATCACAAATGTCTAATTTCTTTAGTTTTTCACACTTTTTCACATCAAAAGTTCATTTTTCAAGATTTCATTGATAACAGTAATGTGCAGTTTGCTGACGTCACCTAGTACTATCAAATTTCTACCCCATTTCAACCAATCGTATCCCGACATGCAGCTGTCAATCAAATCTTCATTTCAGGATAATTTTCTCTTCCAAATGAAGTAGAAAATGGCGCCTAGTGCCTGTCATCTGGCAGAATTCCTATCCCATAAACTAACTACTAACTTGGCCAATTGTTAGAAACATGACCAAAAAACAAAAACTATAATCTCTAAGAATGCAAAGAAATGTAACTGGGTCGTTAAAACGCGCATTCCAGGAATATTATTTACATTTATAACGATAATGGCGCGCGCCTCCGAGCCTGAAAGCCTCCCTGGCTGTCAGGGGTCGTCTCTCGGAGATTCCAGGCGGGCGAGCAACACCCATGCATCGGATTGTCCGCTCGCTCCGCACGAAGCCGGTGGCTGCCTGGTGCTCCGCGGATCCCACTCTCGTAGCACGACAACACGCCAGGATTGGCCCGATGCCAAAGCCAGTCGACAGAATTGTCAAATCAAATCATCGACACCGTATATGGTCCGCCTCTCAATTTGTTTTCAGTCTGAAACGGACTCAGATGCACGTGACCAACGGGTTCACCTCGACTTTAAAGGGGAAACTCTTAGCCAGCAAGTGTAGTGCTATTTTGGAATCCTCCTACTGGTACAGTAAGATATGTTTTGTGATTACTACGGCCTCTGATGTTGCTGCTGTTGTCACTGCAAATCTTAGAGAGGTGTTCTAGAGGTCGGCTGTACTCAAGCAGTTAGTGAGGCATTCTTCAGTATCTGCTATCACTGGTAAGCCTGCTCAATATGCAGGAGGCGTTGCTTTTTCACCATGGAGTGGATACTGACTGTTATCTTTCCACCTGACACTGTTATAAGCCTGTGTGTGTATCCAACAATGTGGTTGCCAATTAGGCACTTTTACTGTCTGTATGTAACTGGCTGACTCAATATGTGACTGCATTAATAGTGTTTATGTCCTTGACCTCCTTTGTATGCTCGTATTTGCATAGACATAAATAAATCATCCAGTGTGTGTGCGTGTGTGTGTGTGTGTGTGTGTGTGTGTGTGTGTGTGTGTGTGTGTGCGTGTGTGTGTGTACCTCCGTACATGCTTGTGTTCGTTTTCATATATCGTTTTTCTTTTCATTTTCCAAATTGCCAAAGCCAGATTGCCACAGTCTGCCTTCCCATGTATTGAATTTGCTGCCTTGTCCCTCTGTAGCAGCCAATATGCCACACTATATTCTACAGCCCGACCGATATATCGGTCCTCCGATATTATCGGCCGATATTGGCCGATAACCGATATATCGGTATCGGCCGATATGTTGGCCGATATGCCGATATTTTTTCATTTTGTATTTTTTAAGTCATAGACAACATGTTGTGTATATTTGATCTTTTTCCTTAATTCAAGTTATATTTTATATTTGTTCTATTTGTGTTTTTGTATTTCTAGTTATTTATAATTATTAAATCCCCGGTTAAGTTTACTGTTTCATTGCGTTGATGTCATTTTGGACAATAAAATTGATTGATAAGCTGTAGAATATCCTGCCTACATTACATATCTCAAGTCATGTCAAGTCATATCTTTGTCAGTGTTTTATATTTGAGGGATCATTGCAAAAATATTATGTAATATTATAATGTGTATATTTAATAAAAGAATATCGGCCGATATATCGGAATTTTTTTACTCCCTAATATCGGTATTGGCATCGGCCTCAAAAATCCAGTATCGGTCGGCCTTTACTATATTCTATCACTGGCAACATCAATCTTTTACATGTCTTCTTTTACCATCCTCTCTTTCTTGACTTCACTCTCTCTCTTCCGCTCTCTCCTCCCTCCTCCAAATTGATGCTATCGCTCCTCTTCTCCTCTCTGCTTCTCACTCTCTTTCCTCCGGCTATTCCTGTGATACTCCACATATACCGTGTCCTCTTTTCCTTTCCTCTCCTCCTTTTGCCCTCCTTCTCTCCATCCTTATCCATCTGTTTTGCTCTTCTGCTCTGCCCCCCTTTTACCAATGCATTAGTAAAAGGTCTTTTAGCTCTTTTAGCCCTGCGGACTTTGGAAACTGCTATTGACGTATAAATCTCACACCCACCCTCCCTGCCTCCTCGTCTCCCCCTCCTCTCCGTTCTCCTCTCTGCGCATCCCCACCCCTGCCTTTCTCCTAACCTCTCTCTCTCTCTCTCTCCCTCCCTCTCTCTCTCGATCTCTCCATGTCTCCGTCCTGCGCAGTCTCGGTGCTGTCAGAACATATTGCTCTACTTTGATGACAGCTCTCAGTGGCCATCTGTGTACAAGAGGCCTGAAAAGGTGAGATACTGACACCCTAGGAGGAGGAGGAGGAGGAGGAGGAGGAGGAGGAGGAGGAGGAGGAGGAGGAGCAGCAGGAGGAGGAGACACCCTAGGCATTGTGTTTTGTGGAAAGCCTGTACGGAAGGGAAATAACACCCTTTTAGAATCCACGTGTCACTGTTGATTTGACCCGAGAGTGGTAAATATATTATTGATAATATACATGTACATGCACATATTCAGTATCTAGGACGATGCAAATCCATATCTGTGAACACAATCAGAGCGAGACACCAGAGACTTCCCACTTTGAACTCGTTTGATCTGCTTTGTAGGCGATGACATGGAAAAGTTGCAGGAATGTAGAAACTCACAAAATCAGATTCCATGTAGTGAGATTTACACAATCTATGTTCACACGCGCACACACACACACACACACACACACACACACACACACACACACACACACACACACACACACACACACACACACACACACACACACACACACACACACACACACACGCATATATATATATACAGATCCTTTCCCAAAAATTTGAATATCATGGAAAGTTATTTTTTTCCATAATTCCTTTCAAAAAGTGAAACCTTCATAGATTATAGTTTCATTACAGACAAAGTGAAATATTTCTAGCCTTTATTTGTTTCATTTTTCATAATTTTGGCCTACAGCTCCAGAAAACCCCCAATACAGTATTTCAAGAAATGATTATAGTGTGAAGAAAATCAGCAGTTACTTCTCAGTTATGACTGACTCCAGCCTCAGTCCACTCCCTCTGAATCTCTGCCAAATTTTTGAATCGTCTTTGCTTGACAATCGGCTGAAGTCCACGGTCATCCATGTTATTTCCATGATATTCTATTTTTTTGGAAAGGATCTGTATATATATTGACATTATATTGCTTTTACAACCAATAAAAAATGTACAATGGGGCCATTCATTCTCGATAGACCCTTGCTGCCCTCCGCATCCCCACTCAGCTGCTTAATAACCAGTGCATTGTTCTCTCATAGGATCTGTGCTGTGAAACTAGGCTAAGCACCTAAGACTTCCTAAGTAGAGGAAGTAGAGACCTGCTTGGATCTTAGAGGAAAGAGAAGAGCGTTTTTGTTTTTTAAGATTTATTTCAAACAGTTAAAACCTAATACATCAAACAAATAAGTAAAAAACAGGATTATAAAACCAATAACAACCATGAGAAAAATAAGTCAACTCCATCAGAAAACGGTTTGAAAAGGGCCAGGAAGAAGCCGAGGCTTATCGAGTCCTGCCCCCAAGCCATCCAGAACTATCAAGCATCAGGGAGTGGAGTGGATTAATGCTAATTAAAAAATGCTTAATTATGAATATTTTCTGGTTCCTTTAGTGTTATATGACAGTAAACTGATCATCTTTGGGTTGTGGACTGTTGGTCAGGACAAAAGAATTGAGGCTTTGGGGGGAAAGTGATCGACATTTATCACCATTTTGTGACATTTTATAGACAAAATAATCGACAGATTCATTGATAATGAAAATCGTTAGTTGCAGCCATTGACATATAGCCCTACTGTGATGTCATATAGCCCTACTGTGATGTCATATAGCCCTACTGTGATGTCATATAGCCCTACTGTGATGTCGCTTTGAGTTTGACTGTGTCTGCTTTCACCTTTAGAACTGCTACCAGAAGGAGGCGGTGCTAAGGCCCGAGAACAACCAGGTCATCAACCTCACCACACGCTACACCTGGTCAGGCTGTGTGGTAAGGACACACACACACACATGCACACGCACACGCACACACGCACACACACGCACACACACACACACTGGGTTCAACCCAAAGTGTCCACTGAATCCCAACCAGCTCTGGCAGTGCTGTAGTTTTAATTCTCCTGCAGGGATTCACAGAGTATCACATTATTCATTTTTATGATCAGACAGTTAAATTCATTTTTTATCTTTCCCATTGTTTATGCCGTTGTTATGCAAAAGAGGTGCAGAAGTAGCCTACCGTATGCAAAAGAGGTAAAACACGCGCGCGCACGCGCGCACGCACGCACACACACACACACACACACACACGCACGCACGCACGCACGCACGCGCACGCACACACACACACACACACGCACGCACGCACACACACGCACACACACACACACACACACACACACACATACACACACACTCAGCAAGAGAGAGTGTGAGAGAGAGAGGGAGAACTAATGGTCTGGAGTATGTCCTTGCTTCCTGTAATGTGAATCCCAAAACGGTTGTTTTACTGATTCACTCAGTTCCACTGCTGATTATACATTCAGTCAGCCTGGATGGGTCAAACTTTTTTTTTTTTATCTTTATTTATGTATGTATGTATGTATGTATGTATGTATTTATGTATTTATTTATTGGGGTAGACCCACAGGCCTCACAAAAAAAAGTCAGCTTGTAGTTTTGCTTGCCAGCTTGACTCTCCTGTTGTGGCTGATAGTGGTTCTTGTTCTTTTGGCTATATTATATATCAGAGTGTGAATTGTGTTAGTAGCTTTGATATCTCAAGCTTGAGTCTGTTGCGATAATTAAATGTGTTTCTGTGTTTTTGTATAACAGTGTCCTCTCCCTCCCTCCCTCCCTCTCTCTCTCTCTCTCTGTCCCTGTCTGTGTGTGCGTGTCTCTCTCTCTCTCTCTCTCTCTCTCTCTCTCTCTCTCTGTCCCTGTCTGTGTGTGCGTGTCTCTCTCTCTCTCTCTCTCTCTCTCTCTCTCTCTCTCTCACTCTCTCTGTCCCTGTCTGTGTGTGCGTGTCTCTCTCTCTCTCTCTCTCTCTCTCTCTCTCTCTCTCTCTCTCTCTCTCTCTCTCTCTCTGTCCCTGTCTCTGTTGTGTGCGTGCGTCTCTCTCTCTCTCTCTCTCTCTCTCTCTCCCTCTCCCTCTCTCTCTCTCTCTCTCTCTCTCTCTCCCTCTCTCCCTCTCCTCTCTCTCTCTCTCTCTCTCTCTGTCCCTGTCTGTGTGTGCGTCTGTCTCTCTCTCTCTCTCTCTCTCTTCCTCCTCTCTCTCTCTCTCTCTCTCTCTCCCTCTCTCCCTCTCTCTCTCTCTCTGTCCCTGTCTGTGTGTGCGTCTCTCTCTCTCTCTCTCTCTCTCTCTCTCTCTCTCTCTCTCTCAGGTGGAGGGAGATGGGGATGAGGAGGTTTTGAGCTGTGTGGGTGGTCGTAGTTTTCGCTCAGTGAGGGAGAGATGGTGGTACATCGCTCTCAGCAAGTGTGGGGTAAGCGCTGACCTCCCCCCCCCCCCCCCGGTGACCTTTCCTCCCCCCTCTCCCTCACCAGACGGTTGCCTTGGCGACGCACACCACTCCCACACAAACACACTCGCCCGCTGCACACGCAAACACACACGTACATACTCTCTTTTCCTCTCACTGATGAGCAGTGACTCAGAGGTGTTGATTGAAATTCCTAAATGCCCCAGAAAAAAAAGCTGAACGCTATGAAAATCATGTTGAGAGCGCTTCCATTGTGCACAAAACACAGCGCACGGAGCGTTTTTTTTCCGCTCCATTTGTTTTCCCCTGTAGTCGCGTGCAGTACAGATCAGAACACAACGACCACACGGACGGTAACCAGCTGGTTTTGTCTGTTTGATGTTGTTCACTGTCAACATGAAAGCCAGATTATTGCCAATTCTGGCAGCAGCCGAGGTTGAAAATCCCCCGGAAGGAGAAAAGGTAGGAGGAGTGAAAAAGACAATCAGGGCACTTTTCCTCAATGTTCAACTTTTTTCAGCTTTAAAACGCTCCACAGCGCTCCTCCAAAAACAACAGCGTTGAAACACCAGGTTGCGTTGCTCCAAAAACACTTTTGGGTTTGAATGTCCCTAAATCCTCACAGTCAAGAAAATAAAAGTGATGAAGACGTCTGAGCACACCGTGAGGAAGGCTTTCTGAAGTGCCACGTGTTTCCAGGCTATCTTTTGTGCTGGCACTCAATACGTTTTAAATCAGCATCATTTGTGTCCCTGTGTTTGATTCCGCATTTGAGCATCTTGCACTAGAGTCTAGTGATCCAGTGATCCTCACTATTTCTTCGATGAGAGCCGCACTGGCAGGACAAAGTCAATAGGAGCCACTTTTACCGCAAAACACCAAAAGCCACCCCAACCAAGCACATCTGCCTGCCATTTTTTTGTTTTATTGTTTTCCACACACACACACACACACACACACACACCAGTTTCCCCTAGAAAATCTTTCAGGCCTGGAGGGATTTCGAAACGTACCCCGACCGCAACGGTGGGGGCCGTCACTGGCGACGCTAAAGTTTTAGCTAGCTAACCTGTTCACATCTATGTTCGCAATGGCATCCCAAGTATCATCATACTATTATGGGATGCGATGTGAACAGTTGTATTATGGGATGTGCGTTTCCCAGGCAACGACACACGTTGACACGTTTTGGAACAGCGCTGCAAGCTGGCACAATACTCCTAAAAGCAAAATGCTTATTGTTTTGAATGATTTGGCACCTTCTATTACTGTCAACACCAGTGTTGTTGTATTGTAATAATATGCCATAAAGGTTTATTGAAATTTTGGGGAGAGCAGGGGGGGGGGGGGGGGGGGGGGGGGAATCTAAAAAATGAATAAATCTATTTCTATATATAAATAAATCTAAATCAATTTCTTAGAGCCGCCAACTAAAGCTTCGAGAGCCGCCAGCGTCTCGCGAGCCGCGCAATGAGGAACTATGAGATAGACAGACAGACAGACAGACAGACAGACAGACAGACAGACAGACAGACAGACAGACAGACAGACAGTTGCAATAAACCCATGTTATGTTAGCTCATCCTCCATGCCGCCATCTCTGTATCTCTCTGGTCACCTGCAGGCACCTCATCACTGTGTCTCGTCTCTCACCTCCATATCCTGCTTTCCTCCTCGCTCTACCTGGCCCGTACATGTCTCACAGCGGTGCCACTGTAGCCTATTGATTAGTTTGCCCCGGGGACGTTCTAAGCATTGTGTCTTTTTATAATGGGACTGTGTTGTGTTAATGATACGCCGGGAGGAGGAAGACGAGCAGTGTAGCAGCTAGCTGGGCTGTGCTGTGCTGTTTGTTACCAGAGCGCTCAGTGCAGTCATCATCATGAGCTCCATGTCATCCACCATGACGCATCCTCCTACACCCTCAGCTCCACTCAAGGACAGAAACCCACCAAGAAAGTGTGTGTGTGTGTGTGTGTGTGTGTGGTGTGTGTGTGTGTGTGTGTGTGTGTGTGTGTGTGTGTGTGTGTGTGTGTGTGCGCGTGCGTTCGCGCGTCAGTGTTGGGCAAGTTACTTTCAAAATGTAATATACTACGTATTACTAGTTACTTTCATTTGAAAGTAATAAGTTACTTTACAATATTACTTTGTGTGTAGAGTAACTCGTTACTTATTACACTACTTTTGCATTACTTTCACCAAAACAACAGCAGCAGCAGAATGACATCGCCGCCCCGGAACCATCCAGAAAAATAATTTCAACCGCCTTGAAGTCAGTGTAAACAATCCAAAAATTCTAAATGTTATTCTTTTCCTTTGTTATTGTCATCTATAGTGGTTATTTGCATAAAAACACACAAGTTTGATTAGTAAATGATTTTATCTTTTTAAATATGTGCTTTGATTGAATAAAATGTAACTCAATTTGTAACTTGAGTTACTTGACAAAGTAACTGGTATAAAATTACTGAAATCCTATAAGTAATAAGTTATATTACTGAGTTACTGCTAAAAGTAATTTATTACATGTAATATGTTACTTTTGTAATGAGTTACCCCCAACACTGGTGTGCGTGCGTCTACTTTGTTATCTGTGTGTGGGCTGTTCTTCTGTTTGTGTGTGTGTGTGTGTGTGTGTGTGTTTGTGTGTGTGTGTGTGTGTGTGTGTGTGTGTGTGTGTGTGTGTGTGTGTGTGTGTGTGTGTGTGTGTGTGTGTGTGTGTGAGAAACAGGGAAAAAAGACTGAATGAGTGACTGATTTAGCATATTGTTACAGGTCGGGATCTCGACTGTGTTTAACCAACATAATGATATCATTAAAATATGATTCAGCTTTATAGTCTAGGGATAATTATCCGCCACAACAATAATATAGTTGAAAGGTTTCATGAAGATTGAGATGTGTGTATGTGTTGAGGTGTAAAAGCTGCGTTCACACCGACCTATTAAAGTTTTTCGCTGGCGTCGAGTTTACATACAAAGTCAATGCAAACGAGCGATTGAGCGTATATTCGCCCCGGAGAAAAATCGCTGGGCGTCCGAGCGACAGAGACAGAGCGATAGGGAGAAAATACGCTCGTCACCCGACATGAAATATCCCAACTCGAGCGAAATTACGCTGGCATCAGTCGCTCGCTGTTCAACGCTGATTGGCTGCCGTGTGAGAGCGAGTCAAGGATCACACTGCTTGGAAACAAACCGCTGGTTTATTGTGTGGCAACAAACCGCATTGACAGCTAATTGACAGGCTGACAGCTGACATGAAGTGAAGTCTGTACTACCGGTATGGAGCACGCTGATAGGCTTAGCTTGTAAACAACTACGGTGGCTCATAGTGGACAAATATCATGACATTGCGTAACGTTATAGCCCCCAGATGTCCGTCAATTATTGTGCCTGTTGATGAGGGATTTAAACAGAGCGACAGAGCGATTCCAAAGGGTTGAATCGAGCGACAGAGAGAAAAAATAATTATCTCGGTGTGAACACAGCTTAAGTGTAGGTGCATGAGGATGTCATGTGTTGTCGTCCTGTCTGGTCTGGGAGAGAACGTGCTGCTGATGACCGGGCGGAGTGAGACTCAGAGTGGGGGGTTTCCGTCTCAAGCGTGTTCCTTCCCGAGCTGATTCTGTCTCAGGCGTATTTCTGCCTGAGCTGATTAGAGATCCCCCAGACGGGTACGGTGGTGCAGTGGTAAGCGCTGTCGCCTCACAGCTCGAAAGGTCCTGGGTTTCGATTCCCACCTGGGACGCTGTCAACGCTGAAGGAATGCGTGCCCGTCCGCATGTCCTCGAGTGCCCACCGCCCGGGTGGGGTCGTCAAAAGGGCCTTTCTGTGTGGAGTTTGCATGTTCTCCCCGTGCCTCCTGGGGGTTTCCTTCATATAGGAACCCCTTCACCAAAACATGCAATATCCTGGTTGCTAATGTGGTTCCTCCTCTGGTCGTTAAGGGCGCCTGTTCAGAGGGAGGGGAACTGGTTGGAATAGCGTGATCCTCCCACGTGCTATGTCCTACCGGTGAAGCTTCCCCTGTCAGGTGAAAAGAAGCGGCTGGCTAACTGCCCATGTCTCGGAGGAAGCATGGAGCCAGTTTTGGCTCTCCCAGATCGGCAGAGGGTGGAGCAGCAACCAGGATAAATACATTAAATAAGCACTAATGGGGGATAAAAATGGGATAAAAAATCTGGGGAAAAAATATATATATAAAAAAAAAAGAGACCCCCAGACGGAACCTAGATGAGACATGAGAGAGGTGTCACACTGGATTGAATTAGGGATGAGATAGAAGATGTATGAATGAGGGGAAGGGAGGGTGGAGGAGGGCAGAATGGGCTCGCCAGGTATAAGTAAGCTTGCCGAGTGATTAGAGGAGTGGTTAGTGTGGTTGGAGGCGTGGTTAGTGTGGTTAGAGGCGTGGTTAGTGTGGTTAGAGGCGTGTTAGTGGTTAGAGGCGTGGTTGAGGTGTGGCCATGACATGAGCCTGTAGGCACATTCAATTATATTTGGCGATTAGACTCCGTCATGACATCATGATCAGCAGGGGTCGAGCAGGCAGGAGTAGGATTGAATATCCCCCCCCCCCCCCCCCCCCCCCCCCCCCCCGTGGAGTCTAGACCTGGTGGTGGTGAAGGTGGTCTTGGTCTTGCTGGAGAAGGCTTCTGAATCTGAAGACCTCGGAGAGGACTGGAGGAGAATGGGGTGGAGGAGGGTCGCAGGAACGCACTGAAGACCCAGCAGACCACACAAAGAGAAAAGGCGGCTTTTAGCTTTGACAGCTAGATGATGATAGGCTGAATGGAAAGATGTGTCTTACTCGGATTGGTTTAATCTAAACGTTACCCGCCCACAAACAGTGACGCTAGATAGAAGCGGGAAAAGGGTTGATTGATGTCGTGGCGGTATGAATGAGTGGGCGTGACAACTAAAGTGTTTCTCTTTAGCAGAGTGAATAAATGGAGAGTGAATGAATGACAAACTGACAGGTCTCATCTTAAGAAATTGCGGGAAAGGAGTGATTGATGACAAGGGCGTAACAACTAGAGGGTTTCTCCTAGAAGTGGGGTGATGGGCATGACAACTGGAGGGTTTCTCCTAGGAGTGTAAATAAATGGAGAGTGAATGAATGACAAACTAACACGTCTCTTTCTTATAGAATTTCGCTAAGCTCCATTTACACGTCAACTTCATGAATTGAACCACATGCATTTGGACTATCTTGGCTGTCATGAGTTTAGTATTAGCATCACTGTGTGTTGCAAAGAGGACGGACTCACCCACTATGTATCAGCTGAAATATCCCCACAAGTAAGCATCGAAATGTCTCCAGTCAAACAATACCTGCATTCGATCCTTTTTGTGCACTATATACTGGTACTATATACCATTCAAAATAGTTTGAATGGTTTTGCTCGCAGCCAATCACACAAGCGTGTGTGTGCGTGCGGTGTGTGTGTGTATGCCTTTTGTGTGTTGTGCTTGTGCTATTGGTTGAACAGAGAGCTGGTTGAACAGAGACGTGATCAGTACAGATTAGGGATGTCACAATATATCGTCCCACGATATATCGCGATATCAAAACGTGACATTATGTATCCGTTGAGATGAAATCTCATATCGGGAGGAAAAAATAAGCTGAACATGGTGGCACTGATCTGCATCTGATTGCATGCTCGCTCTCCTTTTCATTGCTTTGTTTGAACACACGAGGGACGTTACAGACACGGAGGATACAGAACGGAGGATGAAATGGTGAAATGACTCAAATTAGCGGGGAGGATGCCCCCCCCCTCAACTTACAAATCGATCGCAAAAAAATATTGTTAAAATATCGTACTGTATCGTATCGTTATCGTGAACCCAATATCGTGTATCGTATCGTATCGTGAACTGAAGTGTACCGTGACACCCCTAGAACAGATGCTTCCTGCAGTGAGTGGTTGAGTGTCAGGCCAGCCTCCGCTTATAGACACGCCCCTAATGCCGCTGGACTCCAGTATAAAGGCCCGCCTCCACTCCGGCGGACAGATGCACGCCACACGCCCCCACGCCAATTCCGTCCGTCGTCTCTCGCCCGCTCGCCGCCTCACTTCCCCTTCCCTTTCACACCTCTCTCTCTCTCTCTGTTTCCTATACCTCTGTCGCTCACAGTGATTGGCCACGTCTCGCTCCCTCTCAGCTCTCTTTCACCGCGCCGGCTGCTGCCATCTCATATCTCTCTTATT
Organism: Poromitra crassiceps; assembly: GCF_964638095.1. Taxonomy (NCBI): domain Eukaryota; kingdom Metazoa; phylum Chordata; class Actinopteri; order Beryciformes; family Melamphaidae; genus Poromitra; species Poromitra crassiceps. The sequence continues at coordinate 9,709,425 of NC_139640.1, read as the reverse complement.
CCTGGTCCTGCCTCTCCTCCCTGTCAGCCCATGTCTCTACTTATCTGTTTCTTCCCTCTTCTCATCCCCATCGCTTCATCTTACCGTCTCGTCGTCGGTCTCATCTCTTCTTCGCCGCTCGCACGCTCCTTCCTTGCCTTCTTGCTCCCTTTACTTTTATCGGCTTCTACTTTTGCCCTGTTTTTTTTCCTCCTATTTCTCAATTATTCAGCTCTCCTGTCATATACATATATATATATATACAGTACAGCTCTGCTGTCATATACAGTACAGCAGTCGTTCCATCTCTGCTGAAGTTGGTCCAAACCTTCTTCGGCTCATGAAACCTTAAAACCAAAGGATGTCCACTAGTGATGCGCGGGCCGCAGTTATAACCGCGCTGACCGTGGATATCCCGCCCCGCGGGCGGGCTGCATCATAAAAATAAACATTCTGATTAACGGCGGATGGGTTGCGGGCGGTTGAAACGATGTATCATCATTAATGAGGAAAGATAATATGAATTACGTTCTCTAGTCTATGAACGTATTTTAAGCTACATTTTTCCTCAGGCACATTCTTAGTCGCCTATTGTAGATCCCCCAAAGGACCCACGGCCGTAAACACAATAATAGCCATGTGCTAGGTCGCTAGGGTCCACTTTTCGTCCATATATGGTCAATGATGTCACCCTCAAAAAGGAGTCTCCGCTAGTTTGAAGAGAAGACGTGTTGGTATTTTCCCATACAATGAGGCAATCCAGTAAACTAAACTTAAAGCTATAGCGTTAGCCGAGTAAGCTACATGAGGGCAAGTGGTGGACTGAACATAATACAGCGTGGAAGTTTATATGGAGTCTTGGACTGCAGCGATCGCACCAACGGCAACAGAAACCGTTCGCGTTTTTAAGTAAGCTAGAGATGTGGACTCGCACGTGCAGAATTGTAAAAGGCGAGGATGATTTTGATGTAACATTTCCAGGCAATTTCACTCGATTCATTACTGGAGGAAGTCGAGGCTGCAAATAATCATTATATTCTCAGAGAAAAGGGAAATGACAGAGCAGAGCATCTGGAAGTGGACCTCTGGCAGCCAAGATGAAGGTTGTTCAGACAAATCAATTGTGAACTGGAATACACAAAATGTGCATGCTTCATTGTTTTTCTTGGCGTGAAGCACATGTAAATAAAAATAGTACTTTACACACTAACTTAGCATAAAAAAATACCTTTAAATTCAAGCATCCTTTGTGAATATTAAAATAAAAACCTAATTTAGGTTATTTACGTATTTGGTTAACTGTTCACTTTGAGTGTCTAATCGTGTGTTCACACAACAGGCAACGTCGTATTGCTCACTGCTTTGCTGTTGGCTTTCATAGCATTAGATTGTTTTGATTAGTTGACATGGCTTGCTAGGAAGTGATCATTAGATAATTGATCAGAATTAATTGAAAATAAAAACAAACGAAAAGAAAAAAAAGAAAAGGTTTGAATGGGGGGCACGGTGGTGCAGTGGTAAGCGCTGTCGCCTCACAGCTCGAAGGTCCTGGGTTCGATTCCCACCTGGGACGCTGTGAACGCTGAAGGAATGCGTGCCCGTCCGCATGTCCTCGAGTGCCCACCGCCCGGGTGGGGTCGTCAAAAAGGGCCTTTCTGTGTGGAGTTTGCATGTTCTCCCCGTGCCTCCCGGGGGTTTCCTTCATATAGGAACCCCCTTCACCAAAACATGCAATATCCTGGTTGCTAATGTGGTTCCTCCTCTGGTCGTTAAGGGCGCCTGTTCAGAGGGAGGGGAACTGGTTGGAATAGCGTGATCCTCCCACGTGCTATGTCCTACCGGTGAAGCTTCCCCTGTCAGGTGAAAAGAAGCGGCTGGCTAACTGCCCATGTCTCGGAGGAAGCATGGAGCCAGTTTCGGCTCTCCCCAGATCGGCAGAGGGTGGAGTAGCAACCAGGATAAATACATTAAATTAGCACTAATGGGGGATAAAAATGGGATAAAAAATCGGGGAAAAAAATATAAAAAAAGAAAGAAAAGAAAAGGTTTGAATGGCTGTAATCAACTTGCCAGATGGATCTAATTTTCATGAAACAAAATCACAAGCAGGGAAGCACAGAAGTCTGATTGGCTGTTGATGGCTGATGACTATGGACATCTCAGCTGATAAACTGATTGGCTGTTGATGGCTGATAGCCATGATTTTATTTTATTTTATTTTATTTTATTTGACGGTTACAAATTGAAATACAATGTACTAAACAAAGTACACACACGGATCTCAAAGAATAACATCAAGGATAAAGCACAATAAAGTCAAGACTTATTTCCATTGTGGTCCTTGGTCTAAAACAGGTAGATGTAGAAAACAACAACAATATAAACATGAAATAATTAACAGAAGCATTCAATACAGTATGGTTTATGCAATGAGAGATAAAAAAAAAACATGCATATCAAAATACACAAAAGAAGCTGTACATCATAGCCTAGACATGGACTTGATCAAGAAGCCACAATTTTATCATGGACATCTGAGCTGATAAAACTTTGACTAAGTTTCCCTGGTTGCTCAGGAAATAGACTTCCAGTGATTTGTAGATCATGTTGCTCACATATTCAGCAGATACCATACAGAGAAAAAAGTAAATAAATAATATTAAATAAGATCAACAACAAGGGGGGGGGGGGGGTAGACAGAATTAAGGATAAAAAGAGGTCATAGTTTGGATGCCATTTATATATTGTGAAAAAGGCTGGCAGATTTGATAGTACTTGTGCAGCCAGGGAGCCTCGTAGGGTATGCTTAATTTTCTCCAGCTGCATGAAATGCAGCACGTCCCCCACCCACCGAGAATGAGTGGGAGCGTAGGGACCTTTCCAATTCATTAGAATTGATCGCCTCGCTAGAAGAGTTAGAAAAGCCACAAAATCTAAGAAGTATTTGGGCAGAGGAGTCCCAGCTGGCAGGACTCCAAACAGTGCAGCAATTGGGGATGGCTCAATGGGCACCGAAGTGACCTTAGATAAAGTATCAAAAACGCATTCCCAGTAGGAAGAGAGAGAGGGACACAGCCAAAACATATGACAAAGATCTGCAGGAGCTTGCCGACATTTATCACACGCGGGATCAATGTCAGGAAAAATCCTCGCCAGCTTACACTTAGACCAGTGCACCCTATTGACCACCTTACATTGCAACACCCGAGAAATACTGCTCTGATCTCCCATGGATTTCCTCACCTCTTTCCTTCTTTGCATTTGCTCCTCTTTCTTTACTGTCTCCTCCTCTACCTGTTTACTAATGTTCTCCCTCTTACATTCATCTATGCTCTTTGCGTCTGTATTGATTTTGTGGCACGGGCCACAAAATGCTATGCTTGCTATGCTATATGCTTCTTGCCCTTTTCGATAGAGGGAGTGAGAGATGGAGTCTCAGGCTGCCAAATGAAATCAAAGTCTTTTTTCTATCCCTTTCCCTTCCCTCTCGTTCCACTGCAACAAGCCCCAGACTCCATCGGCTTTGAACTTGTGTCTGTGAAATGAGCTCTGTGTGCTCCAGCTCTCCTGTCTCTCTCTCTCCTCTTCTTCTTCTCTGCTCCCCGTCTCTCCGTCTCTCCCTCGCTCTCCCAATTCAATGCAACACTATTTATTTGCATGACTGCGGAAAATTGACAACATTTCAAAAGTGGTTTGCTGCACAAGCCTTTTCATTTTCCCCCGTGGGATTCCAACGTTACGGCTAGGAGCCAATCGTAAACATGTCGACGCCCACCGGTGATGTAGTCCACTTCCTTGTATTTCCAGTAAAGGAAAGAGAGAGAGAGAGAGAGAGAGAGAGAGAGAGGGAGAGAGAGAGAGAGAGAAAAGTTTTGGAGAAAATTAAAAAATCTTCTCGACAAAAATAGGCTGAGCCTATATACTACGGATGGATGCAGAATGGTCATCGGACAAACAATGTAGGAGACGATAAAAGATGTAACAGGCCCGTAGACTGTATTAAGCAGGGATGGCCAAACTACGGACCGCGGGCCAACTGCGACCCGCTGCCCGTTTTTAAGTGGCCCGCAATGAATTTAGCAAATTTTGTATTTTTTTTTTTTTTTGCTAAAAACGTTTTTCATGTCAGCTGTCAGGCTGTCAATCAGCTGTCAATGCGGTTTGTTGCCACACTAATAAACCAGCGGTTTGTTCCAAGCCAGTGTGATCCTTGACTCACTCTCAACACGGCAGCCAATCAGCGTTGAACAGCGAGCGACTGATGCCAGCGTAATTTCGCTCGAGTTGGGATATTTCATCTCGGGCGATGAGCGTATTTTCTCCCCATCGCTCTGTCTCTGTCGCTCGGACGCCCAGCGATTTTTCTCCCGGGTGAATATACGCTC